>NC_133750.1:5722467-6075289 GCF_048934315.1 Petromyzon marinus
AGTGTCACGTTGACAAAAGACAAATAATTCACTACTTCAGCCCACCGGTGTGTTGAAGAGTTAATCCACATTTACAGTTTGAGTACGACGTTTCGCTGGTAAATACATCCAGCATCATCGGGCAATTCGCCAGAATGGTAAAGCCCTCGCTTGCTCCCGGTTTTTATATAGAGCAGCAGGGTGACGTCATCACTTAACTCATATCAGGTGCAGTGATTAGAGGCGGAGGGGGGGGGTATTGTAATTATATAATCGATTAGTAATCAGTCATTGGTTATGATTAGTAATGAGTTGTAGATTAGTAATTCTTTAAATGTAATGTGTATTATTTAATAATACGCTTCCAGGCCGCACTAAGCCGGTAGCTGTCAGAGCAATTAAAGTTATTCTTGTTCCTCTCAATTTCAATGGATTCTCTAATTAGTCTTTGCCAGTAATAATTAGTTTTACACACCACTGCAACATTGTAAAAATCAATTGAGTGTCCTTATTGACAAGCATGTTCTGCCACTGCCGACAGTTGTGTTTGAGATAATTTAATATTTCTCTGATGTTCTTTTAGTCTTACGCTGATGTTACGTCCCGTCTGCCCAATGTAGCAGCTGCCACATGAACAATTAATCCGATATACACCTTCTGTTGATAGTTTAGGTAATGCATCTTTAGTGCAAGATACTAGTTTTTGAATTTTGTGTACTGTACCAAATCTTACTGTAATGTTTTGCTTTTGCAGAACACGGGCTAATTTGTCAGTTACTCCTGAGATATATGGAATTTTTATTGTTTTAACAATCTGGTCGCTTTCAGTAGTATTGCTTTGCGATCGTGATTTGGCATTCAGTGCTCTGTTAATTTGAGCATTATTGTAGCCATTCTGTCGTAGTGCATCTTTAACGTGTTTAATCTCTCTCACTAGACTCTCACCATCTGACACTGTTTTGGCCCGACAAATTAGCCCGTGTTCTGCAAAAGCAAAACATTACAGTAAGATTTGGTACAGTACACAAAATTCAAAAACTAGTATCTTGCACTAAAGATGCATTACCTAAACTATCAACAGAAGGTGTATATCGGATTAATTGTTCATGTGGCAGCTGCTACATTGGGCAGACGGGACGTAACATCAGCGTAAGACTAAAAGAACATCAGAGAAATATTAAATTATCTCAAAAACAACTGTCGGCAGTGGCAGAACATGCTTGTCAACAAGGACACTCAATTGATTTTGACAATGTTGCAGTGGTGTGTAAAACTAATTATTACTGGCAAAGACTAATTAGAGAATCCATTGAAATTGAGAGGAACAAGAATAACTTTAATCGCTCTGACAGCTACCGGCTTAGTGCGGCCTGGAAGCGTATTATTAAATAATACACATTACATTTAAAGAATTACTAATCTACAACTCATTATTAATCATAACCAATGACTGATTACTAATCGATTATATAATTACAATACCCCCCCCCTCCGCCTCTAATCACTGCACCTGATATGAGTTAAGTGATGACGTCACCCTGCTGCTCTATATAAAAACCGGGAGCAAGCGAGGGCTTTACCATTCTGGCGAAATGCCCGATGATGCTGGATGTATTTACCAGCGAAACGTCGTACTCAAACTGTAAATGTGGATTCACTCTTCAACACACCGGTGGGCTGAAGTAGTGAATTATTTGTCTTTTGTCAACGTGAAACTTTTTTTGCTGATTGGCCGTGTCGGGTGGTGGAGGGTTACGACACATTTATAAATAAACGCGATCTAACCCAAAAACATTTATTATGAACTCCTTACTTACTTACAACTCCTATCATTTTTCATTGCTGGAGGGGTTGCCCCCCTCTACCTGAAAATCCTGACTCCACCTCTGAGTGTGTGACAGTGTCAAGTTTGTATTTGCAGTTAAGTCATTGAACTCTATTGAGCAAGGAGGTTATATCGAAACAGTAGTTTATTTTTGTTTTCCTCTGGAACTCTTTGTAAGAATGGAGTCAGAAAGTTATCACAGCACACGTGCAGCTGAAGGCAGAACTGTTCATCTCAGCATTCTAGAACATCTGTGCCTGGCTTTACACCTCTAAGTTACGAGTGAACATTAATTCATGCATTTCTGCATAATACAAATAGTACTATTTTCAACACCGTTTGCTATGTCAGCTGAATTTAGCTTTCATAAATATTCCTTTTGAAGCCAGACAGCCGAAATTGTGTGCTAGGAGTTTTGGGTTAACATTCATTTTGAAGACACTAGGGCTTCCGGGCATGTTTATAACCATTTGCCCTCTCATTGTGTCCCATAACAGCCCGTGTGATGAATTTGGGACACTTTTTCACTATATCATGAATATATTAATAAGTATAGACATGTTAGTCATGTGTTACTGTGCATTTATGCATTCCTCTGTGCATCGATACTGACGTGTAGATGGTGTGGATATTCTTTTTTCTGTCTGCAGCTGTCACTTCCTCTGTCGCTTCCTCTGCACAATTTGTCTGATGGAGCAAAGGCACTTGGCGCAGCTCAGTACCACAAGGCAACAATGCGACCGGTGTGCATACTGCATGGATCGTCCTGCAAATTTGACACGGCACAAGAGAACTCACACAGGAGAGAAACCCTTCAAGTGCAATGTGTGTGGGAAGGTGTTTGTACATTCATCTGCTCTTGTAGAACACCAGAGAACACACACGGGAGAGAAACCCTTCAAGTGCAGTGTGTGTGGTAAGGCGTTTGCACATTCATCTGCTGTTGTAATGCACCAGAGAACACACACGGGAGAGAAACCCTTCAAGTGCAGTGTGTGTGGGAAGGCGTTTACACATCCATCTACTCTTATTAAACACCAGAGAACACACACGGGAGAGAAACCCTTCAAGTGCAGTGTGTGTGGGAATGCATTTGCACGTTCATCTACTCTTATAAAACACCAGAGAACACACACGGGAGAGAAACCCTTCCAGTGCAGTGTGTGTGGGAAGGCGTTTACACGTTCATCTACTCTTGTAGCACACCAGAGAACACACACGGGAGAGAAACCCTTCAAGTGCAGTGTGTGTGGGAAGGTGTTTGTACATTCATCTACTCTTGTAGCACACCAGAGAACACACACAGGAGAGAACGCCTTCAAGTGCAGTGTGTGTGGGAAGGCGTTTGCACAGTCATCTATTCTTGTAGAACACCAGAGAACACACACGGGAGAGAAACCCTTCAGGTGCAGTGTGTGTGGGAAGGCGTTTGCACGGTCATCAAATCTTCAAAGACACCAGAGAACACACACGGGAGAGAAACCCTTCAGGTGCACTCCGTGCGGGAAGACGTTTGCACAGTCACTACATCTTCAAAGACACCAGAGAACACACAAGCATCAGAAGATCTACCAGGAGCGGAGTCTGAAATCAGCTTGTGAAAGTCAAAGTGCCGCAATGAGCCCATCCCTCATAAAACAAGAACTGGAAGAAAATCCCAGCTTGGACACTTTTAAAGGTATCGAGGTGAAACATAAAGAGGTGAAGGTGAAATGTGAAGAAGTGATGGTGAAGAGCGAAGAAGTGAGGGTAAAATATGAAGATGAAGATTCAACTCCAAAATGGGACCTTCACATCGATGGAGGCAACGTGAAGCAGGAGGAGAATTCTGACTATGAGGCAGAGCGAGGCAACTCCCAGCAGTTTGTGGAAGTGGAGGTGTGCGTGGACTAACTCCGAGACAATACAAAGCCAAATGGAGATCCGGTAGATGTGTAAGCCTGAGACGATGTCTCTCCAATAGATGCACCTTTGTCACAGGCCTTTAATGAAAAGAACGTGAAGTTGAACACTCAATTCCTAGGTGCAACCTGCAGGGTAGAGCAGCCAGTCTTTGTGGACCTGTGGTTTGCATAGATCTCTAACAAGGAGCGACAGCCAATAAGCTGTCAAGCGTTCGCTATGTTATCATAATTGTATTTATATTGTGCTTGTTTAATCGCCCCAGCAACTCGGAGTTTCCTATCGTATCTCGTCTCAAACACGTGAAGAGCATCCCCAAGTAGCAGCTGCCCCTGTGTGGCACAAGGTGGTGGCCCTGCACCGGCCTGCATGTGGACAAGAGCCTGTCAGTAGGGGGCGATGATTGATGTGGCATCTTTGTTGTGGAGTTTGTAGGTAATGTTTAGAATTTGATCAATTTTGACCCAGACGCCATCATGCAATGGCCTACTCATTTTGAATGGCGCAATAGTATGTTGTACATAAACTCTTAAGCAGAAGGTGCGTATTTTTTAAATAGCTTCTTGTTAATGCAGTATATTTCAGTGCAGTAATTAAATTTTGTTAAAATTACTCAATTTAGAATTAATAATTGTCTGTGTGCGTACATGTAACATTTTGTCTGTAAGGGTCAAACATTGAATAAGTGATGTTAGGACAAAGTTTGTGTTTTGGAAGTAACCTGTACAGATAACAAGGCATACCACTCAAAGTTACACGTATAGGAGGTACACTCTCTACAACACGAATTATAATTTAGTATTACGTGTTGACGTAGATTTTGTCTAACTAGCACTAGAAATGCTCCTTGCTGATTAATGTCTGGATGTTCGTAACAATCGGTTGAAGCAAGCCCGGCTGCTCTTGAGCCGCAGTGCACCAATAAGGGTCCACAGGTGGCTTGCACTGAATCAATGATGCACTCTCAGAAGGCTGTGCTAGGTTTAGTTTGTGTAAAACGTTCCTTTGTTTCGTGGAGAGATCGATAAATGAAAGATGTCGTGTCTGCTGATCTGCTTCAAAGCAAGGAGGTAATTTTAAGAGCACATTTGAAATGCATTTTTGGTTCAGATTTGTATTTGGTTACAAGGCAGAGCACATCTAGTAGAAACATTCTCCACAACAACGCTCATTGTAATTTTGCATGACGTCTTATATGTTGGCGAACTAGAACGAGAAATGGTCCATGCCGATTAACGTCTGGATGTTGACAACCAAGGGTTGAAGCAAGCCGGACCGCCTGCGGCGCCCCTCAACCATTTACGGCCTTGGGCCAGGAAAGTCACCAAAAAAATTGCACACGAACGACGCATTCACTCAAGCTCCCGGTGCTCAGTTCAATTCAAAAACTTTATTTTTTTTAATTATGTATTTTTATTTCTTCATTAAAAGCTTATATCATTTTACATCTGGAAGGCTTAATTGAAGACGACATTTCGTGTGAATTTTCTCTCGTCGTGAAGTAGATGGCCTTGCCGGGGGTTCGGTTCGATGCGGTCTTTCACTTGGTTGAGATCGCGGGATCGAGATGAGGCCATGCGAGAAGACCGCCGTCTGCAGATCGATTCCAACGTGATCGAGCGTCTGCCCCTGCACCTCCATCGTTCATGCAGGGGGCTAGTAGGTTTACAGCGCCCCCTGCATGAAAAAGACAAAGTGCAGCGTTCATCACAGATGAAGTTGTGCGCTTATATAAAGGAGTATAGCCAGTGGGTTTTCAAAGTACCTTCGTCTTACAGAAATCAATTTCGCGTGATCCCACCGCATTAAAACGATGCTCAGCTGAGCGGGGCGAGCCACGGTGGGGGGGAGGGGGGTCACCTTATCTTTGTCACGTGACGTAGCTCACGTGACTTATGCCGCGACAATGTCTGGATTTTTCGCCTGAGGACGACCGCTCGTGTTGCGATCGAAATGTAGAGATTTATTTCATTATTTTACTTTTTTTTCTGCCCACGTGACTTTACCGAAAGAACCAAAGAATATGAAAGACGTCTTGTCTGCTGATCTTGTTCATAGCTGTGTACATCGATATCCCACATTGCTTACATGTGTAGAGTAGGAGTTAGTGACGTCATGTAACGCTCGCCCTCTGGCACGATGACGTCACGGATGGTGATGTCATCGTGCCGCTGCCGATAACTTCCAGTTCCAGCGCCAATCCTTATTTTGGCAAAGCCACGCCCGGTGACTGGCGGCTCATTAACATAATGTGTTCGTGACAGCCGTCGCGAGTTTATTGCTTCGGTATCCACGCCCCACCCCTCCACGCCCCGCCCCTCCACGTATGGGCCGGGCTCATTAACATAATTTATTTATGTTAACAGCCGCTCGTTGTGGGTGGGGAGTGTCTTGTACTCTGCAAATGACGTCATGTCACCTGCTGCTTCGTGACGTCGCGAGGTAACAGGAAGTTCCCGCTCCGCGCCTGCACTGAAATCCGAGGTGAGAAATTCTCAAAGCGGTTGTGGTGGTGGTGGTTGTTGTGGTGGTGGTGGTTGTGGTGGTGGTGGTGGTTGTTGTTGTTTACCGAGGTAGAGCCTCGCTCTCTCTCGTAGGGATGTCAACTGAGTAGCAGCGAGCATGGAAGCGATGTCCAGGTTGGAATTTTACAACGCGGGGCCTTGCCTCCTGCCCTCGCCTGATCGCGTTTGCTTCAATTCTCTTGCTAAATTTAGCAATCTTTGGAAGAACGTAATCAACCAGGCTATGCGTTAAGTGTGTGTAGACCGACTCTCTGTGTTGCATTGCATTAGATTTCTGAATTTTACTCAGTTTGTTTGATTAAGTGTGCTTTCTCTCTCTCTCTGTGTCCTCGTGTTGTCGCGCTTTTATTTCCTGTAGTCACCAAACCTCCAAATCTCTCATTGACACAAGGCCGTAGTCATAATATATGATTATTATAATATAATTATTATAATATAATTATTATATGTAATAATATGTTGTAGTTATATTATAATATATTATAATTATTGTGATATATTATAATATATCAATAATTATTATAATATATATGGAGGAGGACATCCCCTCCCCAATGTTGACTCCATGGCTACGGCCTTGCATTGACATGTTAATTTCTCTACACCCCTTCTGCCCCCCTCTCTATTTAAGGCCTCGACACAGAGGCGTTGTTTCTCTGTGTGTCTATGTTGTGTGTCACTGTCTGTGTGTCTCTGTGCCATCTCTCTCTCTATGTGTCTCTCTTTGTGTGTCTCTGTGTGCCTTTGTGTGTCTCTCTGTGTTATCTCTCTCTGTGTCTCTCTGTGTGTGTCTCTCTCTGTGTGTCTGTGTCATCTCTCTCTGTGTGTCTGTGTGTGTGTCTCTCTCTCTGTGTCTGTGTGTGTCTCTCTCTGTCTCTGTGTGTCTGTGTTATCTCTCTCTGTGTGTATGTGTGTGTCTCTCTCTGTGTGTCTGTGTCATCTCTCTCTGCTTATGTGTCTGTCTGTGTCTCCGTGTGTGTGTTCTGTCTCTCAAATTTAGAAATCTGTGTAAAAACGTAATCAACCAGGTGTGGTGTTGACTGTTATGTTAGCCGACTCTCTGTGTTGTATTACATTGTATTTCTAAGTGTATTAGGTTTGTTCCCTCTTTCACTTGTACCTGACTAGCTTTACTACCCGGCTTCGCCCGGGACTTGGATTTTTGACTTGGATTAATACACGGCCAACGCAGAGGGTGGGGGGTGGGGGGGATGCGTGACGTCAGCAGACAATGCGTAACGTTTCCGCATGCGGGTGACATGACAGAGATGTGACGTCACCGCTCACTTTCCATGCAAAATATATCCATTATTGCACCCCCCCCCCACAAAAAATGACAAAAGTCTATTTTGATTATTTTAGCATTGTGTACAGTTTGGAAAGTGCCCACATGGCAAATTTAAAGTTTTTGTGCATGTCGGGAAGTACGCTAAACATTCTAAACAGACATTCACAAATTTCCCTTTTATATATATGGAGATGATGATTGCTTGTGTAGGGGTGTTGCGGGAAGGGAACACACAGTCACATCGTGGTGGCTACAACCACGTCCGATATAGCCCCGCCTCTGAGTGGTGTATTGGTATAAAGGGCAGGGAGCCAGAGAGCTCGGGGCAGAGTGTTGGGGTAAGCCAAGGGTGAAGAACCAGTGAAGAAGGGAGACCTAGGGTAGACCCTGGGACTCCCCTGACCGCTGCCCTTTTCAGGGCCGGCAGGGCAAGCCAGTGGTGTGGCCCCAGAGCCTCAGAGGCGGAGCCCTTTTAAGGGTTGGTCTGTCTGGTGGGGTGCCGTGACCTGTGCCATTACCAGGGCCAGATCAGACAGCCTCCTCTAGCCCCTGTAGCGGAGGAACTAGGAACATAGTGGTTAGGCTGTTAGCCTAGAGGGTGTCCCAGTGTGTATACGGGTGAAAGGGCCGTTACCCCTTCTTAGTGTAACTTGCCAAGCTTGAAACGTAAGCAATTATTTAATTATTATTTTCTTTCTACATGACGATACCGAAATAACCAAAGAGTATCTTGCTTAAGTTTTAATTTCTCTTCACCTGGCTCGCTACTTTGTAACTTTTGTTTTATTTTAAATATTCACACTGGTTTTTTTTCATTTTTTGCCAGGCCACGCCCGCGTTGAGCTGCTATACGACTCTTGTTTTCAGAAGCGACCTGCCCACAACAACAAGGTGGGGCTTGTCAACAGCGTGGTGGTGTTCACTCTATACGCGTGGCGGTGTTCACTCTAGACGCGTGGCGGTGTTCACTCTAGACGCGTGGCGGTGGTCACTCTAGACGCGTGGCGGTGTTCACTCTAGATGCGTGGCGGTGTTCACTCTAGACGCGTGGCGGTGTTCACTCTAGACGCGTGGCGGTGTTCACTCTAGACGCGTGGCGGTGTTCACTCTCTACATATGGAGCGGAAACCAGGGGATCGGGAAGGAAATCCACTCGACCACTGGTACAGAGCGAGAGACAGGCAGCCTCGGCTGTGTTGATTGATCCTCAGTGAATTACTTGGTGGAGTGAGGAAGTATTAATACTGAGCAGGTGAAGGTGGCCAGGCGTTGGTCTGGACACACCACCACCTGTGAACCATGCAGTGTGACAGTGGCGGAGCCAGTGGGGGTGGGGTGGCACGTGCCCCCCCAACGATCCGATCGAAATCCATAATTTCGATCAGATCATTGGGGTTTATTAGTAACTAGCTTCACTACCCGCCTTCGCCCGGGACTTGGATTATTGTCTTGGATTAATTTCATATTCCTTTATATTTCACTGAAAAACCCTGACAAAATGTATGCTTGCAAGAAATAAAAAAGCCGAAACAAATGAATTTACCTAAATCGGATGTTTTCACTGAAGGAAATTCAACCTTAACCCACTTCTATGTAAGGTCGATTTTGGCCACTCGGGAAGGTAATGACGTGGCGAGCTGAACATAGCACGTTCACTTCGAAATTCCACACCAGAGCTCGGCGTTGGAGAGTTTTTGCTGCTTCACACAGAGCCTAGTCTCCACTGGTGTTGGACCAGAAGACGCCACAAGGCGTACAACTCAAAATAAGGGTAAAACCTATTTCTATATCTTGTTACTGGCAAAGGAGGTCTCATAATGTAAATGCTCACCCCGAGCCCTCAATACTCTGATAGTGCGCTGTTTATGAGTTGTATGCCTTTTGGCCTCTTCTGGTCCAACACCAGTGGAGACTGGGCTCTAAGAAAAGCCATCTTGGGTGTGGACCAATCAAATTCAAGGACAGTGCATATTATTATCAGAGTTGTCTCTTTTGTTTGCATTTTGACTGCTTGTGTTGTGGTTATTGCAAACATGATGCCTTGAATAAAGGTGTCAGTTTTTGTGCCAGTTAAAAGGGTAAAACCTATTTCTATAACATTTGTCCTCTCATTGTGTGCCATAACAGCCCGTGTGATAAATTTGGGACACTTTTTCACTATATCATGAATTTATGAATAAGTATAGGCATGTAAGTCACATGTTACTGTGTATATATGCATTCCTCTGTGCATCGATACTGATGTGTAGATGGTGTGGATATTCTTTTTTCTGTCTGCAGCTGTCGCTTCCTCTGTCGCTTCCTCTGCAGAATTGGTCTGATGGAGCAAAAGCACTCGGCGCAGCTAGGTACCACAAGGCAACAATGCGACCGGTGTGCATACAGCACGGATCGTCCTGAACATTTGACACAGCACCAGAGAACTCACTCAGGAGAGAAACCCTTCAAGTGCAGTGTGTGTGGGAGGGCGTTTGCACAATCATCTGCTCTTGTAGCCCACCAGAGAACACACACGGGAGAAAAACCCTTCAAGTGCAGTGCGTGTGGGAAGGCGTTTGCACAGTCATCTACTCTTGTAACACACCAGAGAACACACACAGGAGAGAAACCCTTCAAGTGCAGTGTGTGTGGGAGGGCGTTTGCACAATCATCTGCTCTTGTAACACACCAGAGAACTCACTCAGGAGAGAAACCCTTCAGGTGCAGTGTGTGTGGGAAGGCATTTTCACATCCATCTGCTCTTAAAAAACACCAGAGAACACATACAGGAGAGAAACCCTTCAAGTGTATTTTGTGCAGGAAGGCGTTTTCAGATTCATATAATCTTGTAACACATCAGAAAACACACACAGAGAAACCCTTCAAGTGCAGTGTGTGTGAGAAGGCGTTTGCACAGTCATCTGCTCTTGTAGCACACCAGATATCACACACGGGAGAGAAACCCTTCAAGTGCAGTGTGTGTGAGATGGCGTTTGCACAGTCATCTGCTCTTGTATCACACCAGAGATCACACACGGGAGAGAAACCCTTCAGGTGCAGTGTGTGTGGGAAGGCGTTTGCACGTTCATCAAATCTTCATGTACACCAGAGAACGCACACGGGAGAGAAACCCTTCAAGTGCAGTGTGTGTGGGAAGGCGTTTGCACAGTCATCTACTCTTGTAACACACCAGATAACTCACTCGGGAGAGAAACCCTTCAGGTGCAGTGTGTGTGAGAAGGCATTTTCACATTCATCTGCTTTTAAAAAACACCAGAGAACACACACAGGAGAGAAACCCTTCAAGTGCAGTGTGTGTGGGAAGGCATTTGCACAGTTATCTACTCTTTTAGCACACCAGAGAACACACACGATAGAGAACCCCTTCAGGTGCACTCCGTGCGGGAAGGCGTTTGCACAGTCACCAAATCTTCAAAGACACCAGAGAACACACAAGCATCAGAAGATCCACAAGGAGTGGCGTCTCAAATCAGCTTGTGAAAGTCGAAGTGCCGCAATGAGCCCATCCCTCATGAAACATGAACCGGAAGAAAATCCCAGCTTGGACACTTTTAAAGGTATCAAGGTGAAATATGAAGAGGTGAAGGTGAAATGTGATGAAGTGATGGTGAAGAGCAAAGAAGTGAGGGTAAAATGTGAAGATGAAGATTCAACTCCAAAATCGGACCTTCACATCGATGGAGGCAACGTGAAGCAGGAGGAGAATTCTGACTGAGGCAGAGCGAGGCAACTCCCAGCAGTTTGTGGAAGTGGAGGTGTGGGTGGACTTCCTCCGAGACAATAGAAAGTCAAATGGAGACCCGGTAGATGTGTAAGCCTGAGACGATGTCGCTCCAATAGATGAACCTTTGTCACAGGCCTTTAATGACAATAATTTGAAGTTGAACACTCAAATCCTAGGTTACCTGCAGGGTAAGAGCGGCCAGTCATTGTGGACCTGTGGGTTGGGTAGATCTCTAACCAGGAGTGAGAGCCAATAAGCTCCCAAGCATTCACTATGTTCTAATAATTGCATTTATATGGTGCTTGCTTAATCGACTCCGCAATTCGGAGTTTTGTATCGTATTTCGTCTCAAACACTCGAAGAGCATCCCCAAGTAGCAGCTGCCCCTTCGTGGCACAAGGTGGTGGCCCTGCACCGGCCTGCATGTGGACAAGAGCCTGTCAGTAGGGGGCGATCATTGACGTGCCATCTCCTTTGTGCAGTTTCTGGATAATGTTTGGAATTACCCCAATTTTGACTGACATCAACATGCAATGGTCTACTCGTTTTGAATGGCGCAATAGGATGTTGTACATACACTGTTAAGCGGATGGTGCATACTTTTTGTTAAATAGATTCTTGTTAATGTGATGTAACTGGATGCAGTATATTTCAGTGCAGTAATTACATTTTGTTAAAATAACTGTCAATAATTTAGAATGAATACTTGTCCTGATTGTGTGCGTACATGTAACATTTTGTCTATGAGGGTCAAACATTGATTAAGTGATGTGAGGACAAAGTGTGTTTTGGAAGTAATCTGTACATATAACTCGGGTGAGACTCGTTGTGCTTGTGATACAGGTCAAAGGGTACTTTCGTGTTTTCAGGAAGCGTCTGCCTCTGGAGCAACTCATTGTCTTTGCAATAGGGAGCACACTCAGATCATTCATCAGTTATAAAGCATACCACTCAAAAGTTACACGTGTAGCGATGTAAATGGGCTGTGTACACTTACCTGCAGGGGCAGACACGGTCCAGCAGGGGCAGTTGCTATATCCCTAGCCCCAAAGCAGGTGGGGGCTGCGGGGTGTTTTAGTATCTCCCGGGACCCCTCCCAATAGGAGGCTACGGGGTCTCCTGGGATCCCCCGGAGCCCCCTCTGAAACTCTCTGGAAGGTAGGCGGGGCCAGGGGCTGACGCACCGGTGCTGGGTATCAAAGCCGGACCCCTGGAAGGGCCCGGGGCCAGTCTACGACCTAAGCAAGAAGACCGGCTAGCTAGGACCCTGGGACTCCTAACCCCGCTGCCCTTTTCAGGGCCGGGACTCTGTGTGGCTCAGTGGTGAGACCCTGGGAACCCCCAGCCCGACGTCCTTGTGAGACCCGGGTCCGAGTGGGCCAGTGGTCGGAACCGCACCCTGGCTGGGTCGGGTCGGTGCAGCCTCCCCTATGGCACTTGTAGCCGGAGGACCCAGAGAGCCGTAGCCCCGTGATGGGGCACACTAGCCCGGAGGCAGTACCTCCCCAGGCTGTAGTTAGAAGGACCGGTGCCCTGTGTAAGACTGGGGCTGTATGGCAGTGTTTATATTGAACTAGCAGGAAGTACCCGGCGTTGCGTGGGCAAAGAAATATTCCAAATCTTTTCTTAAAAACCTTACATATACATACACAGATACTAAGCTGTTGTGAAAGCCCAGTGGGCCATTTGTCCATTTCTCCACCAACAAAATAATAAGAGGCACAAGTGGGGGGTAAATAGTTGATCTAACAGGTTTCCGAAAATTGTTGACCCCCCCCCCCTCAAAATAAGTAGTATCTATTGACTGTGTAGTTGTATCTACTGACTGTACAGTAGTATCTGCTGAGCCAGTAGTTGCTACTGTTTAGTAGTATTTACTGATTGTAGCAGTAACGACTGACCGTAGTAGTATCTACTGGCCCTACAGTAGTATCTACGGACTCGCACCGCATCCGCGAACATAAAGCAGTCTTGAAACACAGTAGGACGAACACCTCAGCCGTGGCAGATCACTGTTATAATTCAGTGGGCTCACATGACATTGACTTCTCCAAAACAGAGGTTCTCTGCAAGCCATCCGGCTACCATGAGATATTCGTTCATGAGGCCATCCACATATACAAACACAGACAATTTCAACCGAGAAGATTGATTCTGGCTTAGTAACCATTGGAAAGACGTGATAAACCATTTCGGTTCTTGATTGATTGTATTTTACGGTGACTTTCAGACCGCAGTCCATTCGCTGGCACTGCCTCTTAATACCTTTCACACGACGGTCAATGGTATGGTTTATAGCATGTTGTATAATAATAAACAGTATTGCAGTGTAATGTTTAACATAATTCATAAGGCAATATATAGTATCGTAATTGTATAGTGAATATACAGCAGTGTGGTATACAGTAGGGTTGGTAGAATAATACATATTGTAATATTACAAGTCTAATATTTTATAGTCTAAAGTATAGGGTAGTGTATAGTAACACATTGTATAATTCAAGGGTGGGGTTTGTCTATGGCAGTGTATATTACGGTGTATAGTCGTGTAATTTAGAAAAAAGTTTAGTTGGAGACATATCAATATAAGGCATAATGTTAGAGCTTACATTGGGCTGTGTATACGATATTATACAATGTAGTTTAGATTGGAAGGTATAGCATTGTAATGTATAATAGTCTAGTTTATAGCATAGTTGTAACGCAACACAGGACAGAGCAGCGCATCGCGGCTGTTTCTCTCCCCCCTCCTCCGTTCCAAGCATAGATGGACTCGTCCGTCTGAACAAAGCTCGTCGCTTTCCGTGGTGCTAACGTTGAAAAGAAAAAAGAAACCGCCACTTTTTTACGTAGAGTTGTAATGCATAGTGACTTATTGTTAGTAGATCAGCTGATTGGAGTATATTGAGTTTATTGAAAACATTGATGTAGTTTATATTTTAGTTTTTTTGTATCAGTTTACTATATGGTTTTCATTATATAGTGTAGTGTATACCCAGTTACTTTATGTTAATAGGTCAACTTATTGAATAATATATTGAGTACATTTATATTGATGTAGTTTATACTTAATTCTTTCACATCGGCTTATTGTATGATAGTTGGGTAGTTGCAGTTCTTTAGCATCAATATACTAAATGCCTCTGTTGATATGTAAACTCTGACTTTAACATAGCTACTTCCGTGACCAGTTACATGCTAATCCCTCACACTAACATGCTAATCTCCCAGTTACATGCTAATTTCTGCTAATCGAACACATTAACACAACTACTTCAATGCAAAATTATTCTGTTGATATGCAAACTCTTTTGTCAAGGCGCTCTGCTCCTCCCACCCAGCTTAAAAGACGCTGCCAAGCTTAGCAGTATTCATTGAAGCGCTGTCGTCCCGACAGTTCTGTTCCTTCACCTGAAGAAGGCTGCTTGTGTTGTGGCCGAAATGTCGTGAGAATTTTATTTTATTTTTTATTTTTATTATTTTATTTCCATTCTACGTGACTTTACCGAAAGAACCAAGAAGATGACTATAGTAGCAACGACTAACTGTATAGTAGTATCCACTGACTATAGTAGTAACTACTTTCTAATAGTATCTACTGACTGTATAGTAGTACCTACTGACTCTAGTAGCTACTGACCGTAGTAGAATCTACTGACTGTATAGTATCTACTTACTGTAGCAGTATTGACTGACTGTAGTGGTATATACTGACTGTTTTAGTATCTACTAACTCTATATAGCAGTATCTACCAACTCGATATCAGTATCTACTATGTGGTGGTATCCTGCTATGACTACAGCAGTGCATACTGATTGTGGTGGTACCTGCTGTTACTACAGCAGCGCATACCGACTGCGTTGGTACCTGCTATGACTATAGCAATGCATACTGTGGTGGTACCTGCTTTCACTACAGCAGTGCATACTGACTGGTGGTACCTGCTTTCACTACAGCAGCGCATACCGACTGTGGTGGAACCTGCTTTCACTAAAGCAGCGCATACCGACTGTGGTGGAACCTGCTTTCACTACAGCAGCGCATACCGACTGGTGGAACCTGCTTTGACCCCGTGAATTTATTGAAACGTCAGCCAATTAATGAGTATTGGCTGAAGCAGGCATACTGCTGCACACCATGGTTTCAACGTTTCCTTAAAATTATGTAATCTTGCCCATGGATTCATTGCCGTATACGTTTTGCCTTCGGGACATGTTTTTTTATTGCCTTCGTATCAATGTCGTTGCATTAATTTTTAAGGACTTTTTATTCCTATTTGCCGTATATGCTCGTGTTACTCTGACGAAGTAATCGTTTGTTCTGTTACCCAATTAACAAACGTGATCATTGAGGGTTAGATATATGAATCCATGAAGCCTTAGCCAATTGATGAGTATTTGCTGAAGCAGGCATACTGCCGCACACCCTTATTCCAAGACATTTCGTTAATTATATAATCTTGCCGATGAATCTATTGACATATACTTTTCCCTTTGGGGTATAATAATTGCTTTTATTGCCTTTTGTATGAATATCGTTGCATGAATTTTTAAGGACTTTTTCCTCTCGCCGTGTATGCTCGCGTACTCTGAGGAAGTAATCGATTTTTCTGTTACCCAGTTAACAAACGTGATCATTGAGGGTTAAATGTATGGATCAATGAGGGGAACATCTCCAGGAGTACTGTTGACAATTTCAAGCATAAGAATTTGCATATTAGAGTGTTAAGGTTTTGTTTAGAAATTAAAACTGCTTAACACAGAAGTTTTGAGTGTTACTTTCCTAAGTTCATGCTTAATAATCTTAATTATAAGAACTGTATCCTGCGGTGAGATTTGAATTTGGAGACCTGACATAACACACTAATACATAATCAGTAAATATTAAAGCGAGAATAATTGTATTATACCGATCGATAATATGAACCTAGACAACGAAGCTGAGCTTAAACTGGCATACTGACAGCACACCTGCATAACTTCATATACAATTAATTGTATGATCCCGATTGATGATAAGTCCCTGGGCAACGAAGCAAAGACTAATTATCATAATTGCCCGCATTAGCATAATCGCATACATTCGCATAAATGTATACGATTGTGTCTCTAAGTAGCATACTTTATGCGCATAATTACATCAACTAACATAATTTCGGACAATTACGCATATTCCCAAATTTCATTAACATGTTTTATATTTTCATTAAATTTTCATACCCGGCATATACAACAGTGGGGGCTGCTATGATTACAGCAGTGCATACTGACTATGGTTACCTGTGTAGTGGATTAACACGCGCATACAGGGTGGGTTGTAAAGACGCGCAAGTTGTGGACAGTGGGGTCGTGTCGGGCGGGACAGGTGCGGCATGGGGGAACGGTAAAAGGGAGACGGCCCAATTAAGTTGGTATGAGATGCATGGCGGTGATTGGCCGGGCGGTGTTGTCAGGGGCAGAGTGGCGCCGCATTGTCGGGAGATGGGGGATGATAACGACAGGTGCCAGCGACACGAGGCGTCGTGAGAACGCCGCTTAATTAATTCGTAGTTGATGAGGACGGGGATATATTCGGGGACGAGAGAGTGGTGTTGAGTTGTCGCTGGGACTGGAACGGAGCAGGTCGGGGGGAGATGGAGAGAAGACGTGAGAGACAGAACAGGCTAGCAGTGGAACAAGAGACAAGACAGACAAGGAGAAACAAGGAGCGACAGAGACAAGATAGACAAGGAGGAACGGAGAGAGATAGAGACAAGACAGAGACCGGGAGAGACAGAGAGAGACGGAGACGAGAGAGAGACAGAGATCGTGAGAGGCAACGAGAGACGGCGAGCGACAGCGAGATACAGAGTGAGACAGAGATACAGAGTGGAACAGAGACAAAGTGAGACAGAGATACAGAGTGAGACAGAGATACAGAGTGGAACAAAGACAAAGTGAGACAGAGTGAGGCAGAGATACAGAGTGGAACAGAGACAGTGAGACAAATACAGAGTGAGACAGAGACAGAGTGAGACAGATACAGTGAGACATAGACAGAGTGAGACAGATACAGAGTAAGACAGAGTGAGACAGAGATACAGAGTGAGACAGAGATACAGAGTGAGACAGATACAGAGTGAGACAGAGATACAGAGTGAGACAGAGATACAGAGTGAGACAGAGATACAGAGTGAGACAGATACAAAGTGAGACAGAGACAGAGTGAGACAGAGACAGAGTGAGACAGAGACAGAGTGAGACAGAGACAGAGTGGGACAGATACAGAGTGAGACAGAGACAACGAGGAGAGACAGCGAGAGACAGGGAAGGGAGCGGAGCGAGGCGAGCGAGTGGCGGCGAGCGAGAGAAACGATGAAGTCACAGGTGTTGAATGTGGAGAGTTTGTAATAAAAGTGGTGTCGGAGAAACGAAGGAGTCGTCCGTGTGAAGTCGATTACTACACCTGCTATGATTACAGCAGTGCACGCTGAGTGTGGTGGGAGCTGCTATGATTACAGCAGTGCATACTGTGGTGGTATCTGGTTTCATTACAGCAGTGCTTACCGACTGTGGTGCTTGTTCCTGTATGATTACAGCATTGCATACTGACTGTGGTGGTACCTGTATGCTTACAGCAGTGCATACCGACTGTGTTGGTACCTGCTATCACTACAGTAGTACATGCTGACTCTATAGCAGTATTTATCGACTCTATAGCACAAAGTACTCACCTGACAGAGTTCCGTGGTGAGGCCTAGTCCCGTGCAGAGCCCGTGGCCTCGCCTAGATTGTCCAGCCGGAGGAGCTGACACATTGCCAGACTGGGGGCTGGGCCGCTACCCCCGCCCCCCCTACCATCTCCCCGCCAGAGCTACAATAATACTACAATAATACTATCTAAGCGCTATAATATTAGTATGTATTGAGCCTACAGTAGTAAGTGCACACATTGGGGTGGGGGGGGGAGAGAAGAGGACATGACACTTGGATGAATTTACCTCTTGCGTGTATTTTTTTAGCATTTTGAACGCGAAATCCCCCCCACCCTCCACCGATGACGCGCGTGCGTTGCTAGGGGCAATCCCCGTGCAGCGTGAGCGGGGGGGGAGTAAATAAAGAAAATCGACCTACATTGTTAATTAAACTACTTTAAAGTTTACGGATGGGCAAACGGAATAGCCCGTGCCCACCGTGGGGCTTAGGGCGTGCTGCCCCACTGTTTGAGAGCCAAATCCCTCGCAAGCGCGCCGTGCGCGGAGACTTTTATATCTAAGATACTAAGGCTAAACACAACCGAGGAATGCACTTTTTGTTGAAAAATGCAGCTGTAAAAATTGTCCAATCTTTGCAACAAAAAAAGGCATAGGTTAGCATGCCGATTTTCTGTTTGGGACGTGAACATTTCATAGTGAAATTTTCCACTTTGAATCTAATACATAGCATACTAAGGCTAAATACATTGAGGAATGAACTTTTTGTTTAAAAAATAAAGCTGTGAAAGTTTGGCCAATTTTTGCCAAAAACGGCATAGGTTAGTATGCCGAAGTTATTTTATTTACTTAAAAATTTCATGGTGAAATGTCCCACTTTTAACGTAATATAAACAAAATGTAGGAATTCACTTTTTCTTGGAAAATCTAGCTATGAAATTTTTGGTCAAAAGCGGTATAGGTTAGTATGCTGATTTTATTTTTGAGACGTGAAAATGTTATCGTAAAATGTCTCACTTTTAATGTAATATATAGCATATTAATGCTAAACAAAAGGGAGGAATTCACTTTTTCTTGGAAAATGTAGCCTCGACACAATTGGTGTTCGAACCAGATGATGCCAAAAGGCGTACAGCTCAAAGACAAAGCACTATCAAAGTAATGAGGGCTCGGGGTGAGCATCTACATCATTAGACCTCCTTTACCAGTAACAAAATACAATAATAGGGTTTTTCCCTTTTTTCCGGCAACAAAACTGAAACCTTTTTACAAGGATTCATGTCTGCATTAACCACAATACCTGCAGTCAAAATGCAGGTATTGTTGGTGTGGACCAATCAGTTTCAAGGACAATTCATATATTATCATAGTATGTTTTTGTTTGCATTTTGACTGCAGGTATTGTGGTTAATGCAGACATGAATCCTTGTAAAAAAAGTTTTGTTGCCAGAAAAAAGGGGAAAACCCCTATTATTATAACCCTAAACCTGTAACCCTAACCCTATAACCCTGAACCCTAAACATTAACCCTAACCCTATCCCTAAACCTAACCCAAACTAATCCTACCCTTAACCCCTTCCCCTAACCTCTAACCCCTAACCCTAACTTCTAACCCCTAACCCTAACTTCTAACCCCTAACCGCTAACCCTACCTTAACCCAACTTTAACCCCGAACCATAACCCTAACCCCTAACACTACCCCCTAACCCCTACCCCTAATCCCTAACTTCTAACCCTAACCCCTAACCCAACCCTAACCTCTAACCCTTACTCCTAAACGTAAATCCGAACCCCTACACCTTACCCCTAGCCCCCTACCCTAACCCCTAACCCCTGACACTAACCCCTAACCCAAACCCTGAGCCTAACCCTAACACTGAACTCTAACCCCTAAACCTAACTCTAACCCAATTTTGTCCAAAAACAGCATAGGTTAGTATGCCGATTTGGTTTTTTAGCCTAAAAAAGTTATGCAAATTTTATTTTTGGGACGTGAAAATGTCTTCAAGAAATATCCAACCTTTATAGTAATATACGGCATACTAATGCTAATCAAAAGGAGGAATAACTTTTTCTTAGCTATGAAAATTTGGCCAATTTTGGCCAAAAATGGCATTGGTGAGAATGCCGATTTATTTTTGGGACCTGAAAATTGCATCGTGAAATGTCCCACTTTTAATCTAATATATAGCATACTAAGGCTACATACAATGGAATAATTAACTTTTTGTTGAAAAATGAAGTTGTGAAATTTGACAAATTCTGGCTAAAAACGGCATTGGTTAGTATGCCGCTTTGCTTATTTTTTACTTCAAAATTTCATGGTGAAATTTCCCACTTTCTATTATTACACGCTTTAAATTAACTCTTGTATCCTCAAATCTTGTAACTCAAATTTTACCCACTTCTCAATGTGGTATCGACTGCAAACTTTGCAAACTTATGTCATACTGATGACAATACTATATTATATCATAAAAATATATATATATTTTAACATTATTTTGTATATGTTATGTTTCGGCATGGGTCTAATTGTCCACGCTCAACTAACGTTGGCTGTAAATCACCACGGTCCCTTACGTTATGGCAAGTTTCGGGGCAACTTCCTGGAGTCGTGGAATTCTACCATTACTAGTACGGTACATTTCATTAAAGCGTGTTATAATAAAAGTTGTATTTATCACTCATAATGTAATATATAGGCTCTTCAGGCTAAACACAACTGAGGAATGCACTTTTTTTTAAAAAAATACAGCTCTAAAAATGTGTCAAATTAGAACCAAAAATGCCAATTTTCTGTTTGGGATGTGAACATTTCTTAGTGAAAATTTCCACTTTTAATCTAATACATAGCATACTAAGGCTAAATACAATGGAGGAATGAACTTTTGTCGAAAAATAAAGCTGTGAAAGTTTGGCCAATTTTGGCCAAAAACGGCATAGGTTAGTATGCCGATTTTATTTTTTACTTCAAAATTTCATGAACTTTCCCACTTTTAATGTAATATATAGGCTACTCAGGCTAAACACAACTGAGGAATGCACTTTTTGTTTTAAAATACAAGCTGTAAAAGTTAGTTCAATTTTAGCCACAAACGGCAGAGGTTAGTATGCCGATTTTCTGTTTTGGAACGTGAACATTTCATCATAAAATTTTCCACTTTTAATCTAAAGCTATGAAAATTTGGCTATGTTGGTTTAAAACTGCATAAGTATGCCGATTTTCTTTTTGGGACGTGAAAATGTAATCGTGAAATTTCCCACTTGTAATCTAATACATAGCATACGAAGGTTAAATACAATGGAGGAATTAACTTTCGACGACAAATAAAGCTGTGAAAGTTTGGCCAATTGTGGCCAAGAACGGCATAGGTTAAGTATGCCGATTTGATCTTTTTACTTAAAAATTTCATGCATGAAATTCCCCACTTTTTAACGTCATATACAGGCTACTCAGGCTAAACACAACCAAGGAATGCACTTTTCGTTGAAAAATAAAGCTAGGAAAATTGGACCAACTTTGCGAAAAATCGGCACAAGTATGCCGATGTTCTTTTTATGGGCGTGAAAGTTTCATCGTGAAAAGTCGCCACCGGTGTGCTGGAGAGCCAAGCCACAACATCTACAAAGTGCTGTTCATAGCGAGCAGCACCCGTGGAGGTCGTCACGGCACACGAGGGGGTGGGTGGCCAGCACCACGCCCGGCCGCCTTTGTCTCCCTAGTGGCGATGTTTACACACCGCACCGGGTACTCGTTTGAGGCCGAGTCGACGTAGGGGAGGCTCAGGACCGGTTCAGAAAATCGTCACTGGCGGTGTTGGCCACGAGCGGGAATGGAACTCGGCTGGTCGGGTGCGGAGCGCAGCGCTCACCACGTCACTGCCGCTCCCCTTCTGTCAACAAACTTGAACTCTGAACCCGCTCTCTGACGTCACCGCTCAGCGTGACCTCATCGGCGTCAAAAGCCAGGGGGAGGTGTGCCTCGGTAGTGACGTCACGTCACCCACCCTGACCGCCGCGCTCTTGAGCGTGACGTCACCTTCGCACGGCAGCTGCCGATAACTGTTCCAGTGCCAATCCTTATTTGGGCAAAGCCACGCCCGGTGACTGGCGGTTCATTAACATAATGTGTTCGTCAAAGCCTTCGCGAGTTACGAGCCGCTCGTGGGAGGGGAGTGTTATCGTTACTCCACACGTGACGTCATGTCACCTGCTGCCGCGTGACGTCGCGAGGTAACAGGAGGTTGCCGCTCCGCCCGTGCACTGAAATCCGAGGTGAGAAATTCTCATCGCGGTTGTTGTGGTGGTGGTTGTGGTGGTTGTTGTGGTGGTGGTGGTTGTGGTGGTTGTTGTTGTTTACCGAGGTAGAGCCTCGCTCTCTCTCTCGTAGGGATGTCAACTGAGTAGCAGCGAGCATGGAAGCGATGTCCAGGTTGGAATTTTACAACGCGGGGCCTTGCCTCCTGCCCTCGCCTGATCGCATTCACTTCAATTCTCTTGCTTAAAGTTTAATTTCTCTTCACACGGCTGGCCACTTTGTAACTTTGTTTTATTTTAAATATTCACAGTTTTTATTAAATTTTACTTCCAGGCCAAGCCCGCGTTGAGCTGCTATACCGCTCTTGTTTTCAGAAGCGACCTGCCCACAACAACAACAACGGGGTGAGGCTTGTCAACAGCGTGGCGGTGTTCACTCTAGACGCGTGGCGGTGTTCACTCTAGACGCGTGGCGGTGTTCACTCTAGACGCGTGGCGGTGTTCACTCTGGACGCGTGGCGGTGTTCACTCTGGACGCGTGGCGGTGTTCACTCTGCATGTGGAGTGGGGACAACCGGGGGAACTGGAGGGAAATCCACGCAACCACGGGGAGAGAGAGACACGCAAACTCCAAATATCCAGCAGGCCTCAGGGTAGGGATCGAACCCACGACTTCCTGTATGCCAGTAGAGGTTGTTAACATCTCACCACTGGGAGAGAGAGAGCCTCGACGATGTTGATTGATCATCAATGAATTACTTGGTGGAGTGGGGAAGCATTAATACTGAGCAGGTGAAGGTGGCCAGGCATGGGTCTCAACACACCACCACCT
Organism: Petromyzon marinus; assembly: GCF_048934315.1. Taxonomy (NCBI): domain Eukaryota; kingdom Metazoa; phylum Chordata; class Hyperoartia; order Petromyzontiformes; family Petromyzontidae; genus Petromyzon; species Petromyzon marinus. The sequence continues at coordinate 5,745,497 of NC_133750.1, forward strand.
GTGAACCATGCCAGTGCGTGACAGTGTAAAGTTTGTGTTTTCACTAAAGTCTGTTAACTCTGTTGAACACGGAGGTTATATCACAACAATAGTTTGTTTTTGTTTTCCTCTGGAACTCTTTGTAAGAATGGAAACAGTCAACACAGTACACACATGCAGCTGAAGTCAGATCTGTTCATCCCCAGCATTCATGGCCATCGTGAGCCTGGCTGGCTTCACACCTCTAAGTTGCGATTGAACATTCATTTATGCATTTCTGCATGACACAAATAGTTTTATTTTCAACACCTTTTGCTATATCAGCTGAATTTAGCTTTCGTAAATATTCCTTTTGTATCCAGACAGCCGAAATTGTATGCTCCGAGTTTTGGGTTAACATTCATTTTGAAGATACTAGGGCTTCCAGGCATGTTTATGACAATTTGCTCACTCATTGTGTGCCATAACAGCCCGTGTGATGAAATTGGGAAACATTTTCACTACATCATTGTTTGATTTAAAGCTTTCATGACTGCAGTAATCCATATTCTTAGCTCTTTCGGTAAAGTCACGTTGAAGGGAAACAATAAAATAACAAAATATATATAAAACAATACAAATTCTCACGACGTTTCGACCATAACACAAACGGTCATCATCAGGTGTGAAAAACCAACGGCAAGAAACATTTGAAAGAAGTGGCGGTTCGCATTTTATTATTTATTTTAAGCGGTGTATTTATTTATTTTAAAACCCCGTTAGCACCACGGGCAGCGATTTGGCAGTTTATTTAGAAGGACGAGTCCATCTATCTTCTGAAATGAGGAGGGGGGAGATGAAAAATTAATGTATGCTGTCTGAAAGCCACCGTAAGCGTGAACAATCAATTAAGACCTGAAATGGTTTATCAAATCCTTCCAATGATTGCTAAGCCAGAATCCATCTTCTCGGTTGAAATTGTCTCTGTGCTTGTATATGTGGATAGCCTCATGAACGAATCTCTCATGGTAGCCAGATGGCTTACAAAGAACCTCTGTCTTGGAGAAGTCAATGTCATGTGAGCCTACTGAATTATAACAATGATCTGCCACGGCCGAGGTGTTCGTCCTACCGTGTTTAAGGTCTGCTTTGTGTTCACGAATGCGGTCCGAGACATGGCGTTTGGTTTCTCCAATGTAACTACTACCACAGAGGCAACTTAGTTTGTAGACACCAGGGTACTGTATGTCCGGAATCACATCTTTTACAGACGGAACCAGATCACGGATTTTATGTAATGTGTTGAAACGGACCTGGATCTTGTGTTTATTCAAGATTTTGGAGATCTTTTTTGTGATCCCCGCAATGTAGGGTAAAGTGATGGTTTTGAAAGGCTCCTCAAGAGGGTCTTTCTTCATGGTTTGAGTGATAGCTTTGTTAATTGTATAGTCAGAGTAACCATTAGCCTTAAGAGCTTGGTGTACGTGCTTGAGTTCACTGCCTATGTGTTCCTGGTCGGATATGCATTGGGCTCTATGGTACAGAGTCTTGATGAGAGAATTCTTCTGTGATGGATGGTGGTGGGAATCTGGTTTCAGATAAGCATCCGTATGGGTAGCTTTCCTGTAGACAGAGTGGCTCATTGAACCATCAGGTCTCTTTTTTTATTAGGACATCCAAAAAAGGTAGCTTGCCATCTTTTTCGACTTCCATGGTAAATCTGATGGCTGGGTGTATGGAATTGATGTGGTCGAAGAATTGGTCTAGAGCAGGCCGGCCATGTGGCCAGATGACAAAAGTGTCATCCACGTACCTCTTCCATAAGGTTGGGCGCAGAGTGGCAGTGTGGATGGCGTCTGTCTCAAATTTCTCCATGAAAATGTTAGCTATAACCGGAGATAGGAGGGGAGCCCATTGGGGTGCCCTCAGTTTGTTTGTAGAAAGTTCCATTCCAAGTGAAGTATGTATTGGTTAAACAGTGTCTCACCACGGGGGGTACCTCAGTGTTTAGTCCTTGATGAACCAGGTCTTCAATGATAGCGATGGTGCCAGGTACCGGGACTTTGGTGAACAAGGACACCACATCAAAACTGACAAGCAGGTCGTCTGGGGACAGGGAAATACCCTTGATTGTCGATACCAGGTGAGTAGAATTTTGTACCGCATAGGTGGTTTTTCCAGTGAAAGGACGCAGGATTTCAGACAAAAAACGAGCCAGTTTGTAGGTGGGGGAGTTGATAGTAGAGACGATGGGACGAAGGGGTGTATCTACTTTATGTATTTTTGGTAAGCCGTATAACCTTGGTGGCCTGGCAGCAGAAGGTTTCAACGAAAACTGTTTGGATTGATGAATTATGCGGTTGAATCAGAAATTATTTCGTTGGTTTGTGTGACGAGGCTGTTGGTGGGACCTCTTTTTATTTTTTGTATAGCATGCCATCGTCGAGTAATTCTTTAATTTTGTTGTTATATTCTATTTTATCCATGATGACAGTAGCATTGCCCTTGTCAGCTGAGAGGACTACAATGTCATCCCTCTTTTTTTATTTATCTAATTCAAAACGCTCATCTTTGCTGAGGTTGCTAGCTAGCATCTTAGCGTTTTTGAGGGTTGCAGCGATTTCAGATCTTGCTACGTCTGCAGCGATGTGACCCGGGCCCCTGAGAGCAACGTCTACTTTGGCAATTATATCATTAACTGGTATGTGTTTAGGTGTGACTGCAAAGTTTAGACCTTTAGCTAAAACGGATTTCAGACCATCGGAAATAGAACTGTTACTGCGATTAATTACAACTTTGTTAACGTCTAACTTTTTGGTGTGTGGGTCCGGTCTTTTGTTGAAGAGGTTAAATTTGGAAATCAGGTTGTCCTTACATTTGGTCGACATTGTAGCAGCTGAAGAGGCAGTCATTGTCTACATGTTCCCAACCCGATGTGGACATTGTTGCCGTCAATGATAAGTGTGATTTGTAGAGTGTCATGTCTAACTGATCTAGTTCGGTGTGTATAAGTCTGATTTTCTCTGAGATAAGAGCTAAGCTAGTTTTGAAAATAATTCGTTTCGCATTAGAAGAAGTTACAGCAGCAGAGGTCAGTGTAAATTCGATTGGTATTACCCCAGAGTCGCGGCATCTCTTCAGAAAGGTGAGAGACTCGATCAGCTGAGCCTTCTTATCCCGGAGTTTGTTAAGGATCTTAAAGTTATGTGGAAACCCTCCCCGTAGAGGTGGTTAAATTTTTATTTAAAGCTTTCGTGACTGCAGTAATCCATATTCTTAGCTCTTTCGGTAAAGTCACGTTGAAGGGAAACAATAAAATACAAAATATATTTCGATTTTAAGCTTTCGTGACTGCAAGGATTTATCTTCTTTGGTTCTTTCGGTAAAGTCACGTAGAATGAGAATAAGATAATAAATTGATCAAATAAAATAACACAATAAAATTCTCACGACGTTTCGGCCACAACACAAGCGCCTTCATCAGGTGAAGGGATGAGACTGTCTGGAGGACAGCGCTGGAGCGAACACAGCCAAGCTCAGACCGCGACCTTTAAGCTGTGTGAGAAGAAACAGAGCGCGTTGACAAAGGAATTAGCATAGAATTTAGCATTGAAGTAGCTGAGTGATTAGCTTGTGACTGGTCACAGAAATGGCTATGTTAAAGTCAAAGCATACACATCCACAGAGGCACCTAGTACAAATCAAACATGAGAATTTAGCATTGAAATAACTGAGTGATTAGCTTGTGACTGGTCACAGAAATGGCTATGTTAAAGTCAAAGCATACACATCCACAGAGGCACCTAGTACAAATCAAACAGGAGAATTTAGCATTGAAATAACTGAGTTATTAGCTTGTGACTGGTCACAGAAATGGCTATGTTAAAGTCAAAGCATACACATCCACAGAGGCACCCCTTGACAAAGGAATTAGCATAGAATTTAGCATTGAAATAGCTGAGTGATTAGCTTGTGACTGGTCACAGAAATGGCTATGTTAAAGTCAAAGCATACACATCCACAGAGGCACCTAGTACAAATCAAACAGGAGAATTTAGCATTGAAATAACTGAGGGATTAGCTTGTGACTGGTCGTAGAAATAGTTATGTTAAAGTCAAAGCCTACACATCTACAGAGGCACCTAGTACAAATCAAACAGGAGAATTTAGCATTGAAATAACTGAGTGATTAGCTTGTGACTGGTCACAGAAATGACTATGTTAAAGTCAAAGCCTACACATCTGAGCTATTAACAGTAACTGGGTATACACTACACGATATAATGAATACTATATAGAAAACCAATAAAAAACTAAAATATAAATTACCTAAATGTTATCAATAAACTCTATATATTCTCCAATCAGCTAAGCTACCAACAATAAGTCGTTATATATCACAATGCTATATGGCGAAAAAATGGGTGGATTCTTACCCTCAACTTTAGCACCACGGATAGCTACGAGCCCCGTTCAGACGGACAAGTTCATCCATGGTCGGAACGGAGGAGGGGGAGAGAGACACAGAGGCAACTTAGTTTGTAGACATCAGGGTACTGTATGTCTGGAATCACATCTTTTACAGACGGAACCAGATCACGGATTTTATGTAATGTGTTGAAACGGACCTGGATCTTGTGTTTATTCAAGATTTTGGAGATCTTTTTTGTGATCCCTGCAATGTAGGGTAAAGTGATGGTTTTGAAGGCTCCTCAAGAGGGTCTTTCTTCATGGTTTGAGTGATAGCTTTGCGGATTGTATAGTCGGAGTAACCATTAGCCTTAAGAGCTTGGTGTACGTACTTGAGTTCACTGCCTATGTGTTCCTGGTCGGATATGCATTGGGCTCTATGGTACAAAGTCTTGATGAGAGAATTCTTCTGTGATGGATGGTGGTGGGAATCCAGTTTCAGATAAGCATCCGTATGGGTAGCTTTCCTGTAGACAGAGTGGCTCATTGAACCATCAGGTCTCTTTTTTATTAGGACATCCAAAAAAGGTAACTTGCCATCTTTTTCGACTTCCATGGTAAATCTGAGCTGGGTGTATGGAATTGATGTGGTTGAAGAATTGGTCTAGAGCAGGCCGGCCATGTGGCCAGATGACAAAAGTGTCATCCACGTACCTCTTCCATAAGGTTGGGCGCAGAGTGGCAGTCTGGATGGCGTCAGTCTCAAATTTCTCCATGAAAATGTTAGCTATAACCGGAGATAGGGGGAGCCCATTGAGGTGCCCTCAGTTTGTAGAAAGTTCCATTCCAAGTGGTGCTAACGTTTTTTAAAAATAAATAAATACACCGTTTGAAATAAATAAATAAATGCGGACCGCCACTTCTTTCAAATGTTTCTTGCCGTTGAGTTTTCACACCTGATGATGACCGTTTGTGTTATGGTCGAAACGTCGTGAGAATTTTTATTGTTTTATATATATTTTGTTATTTTATTGTTTCCCTTCAACGTGACTTTACTGAAAGAGCTAAGAATATACATCATGAATATATGAATAAGTATATATGTATTTATGCATTCCTCTGCGCATCGATACTGACGTGTAGATGGTGTGGATATTCTTTTTTCTGTCTGCAGCTGTCGCTTCCTCTGTCGCATCCTCTGCAGAATTGGTCTGATGGAGCAAAGGCACTCGGCACAGCTCGGTACGACAAGGCAACAATGCGACCGGTGTGCATACAGCACGGATCATATTGAACATTTGACACGGCACCAGAGAACTCACACAGGAGAGAAACCCTTCAAGTGCAGTGTGTGTGGGAAGGCGTTTGCACGGTCATATACTCTTGTAACACACCAGAGAACACACATGGGAGAGAAACTCTTCAAGTGCAGTGTGTGTGGGAAGGCGTTTCCACGGTCATATTCTCTTGTAAAACACCAGAGGACTCACACGGGAGAGAACCCCTTCAAGTGTAGTGTGTGTGGGAAGGCATTTGCACGGTCATCACATCTTCGAAGTCACCAGAGAACACACACTGGAGAAAAAGCCTTCAAGTGCAATGTGTGTGGGAAGGCGTTGGCACATTCATCTACTCTTGTAAAACACCAGAGAACACACACGGGAGAGAAACCCTTCAAGTGCAGTGTGTGTGGGAAGGCATTTGCACTTTCAACAAATCTTAAAAGACACCAGAGAACACACACGGGAGAGAAACCCTTCAAGTGCAGTGTGTGTGGGAAGGCGTTTGCACAGTCACTACATCTTCAAAGACACCAGAGAACTCACACTGGAGAGAAACCCTTCAAGTGCATTGTGTGTGGGAAGGCATTTGCACGGTCATCACATCTTCGAAGTCACCAGAGAACACACACTGGAGAAAAAGCCTTCAAGTGCAGTGTGTGTGGGAAGGCATTGGCACATTCATCTACTCTTGTGAAACACCAGAGAACACACACGGGAGAGAAACCCTTCAAGTGCAGTGTGTGTGGGAAGGCGTTTGCACGCTCATCAAATCTTCATGTACACCAGAAAACACACACGGGAGAGAAATCCTTCAACTGCACTGTTTGTGGGAAGGAATTTCCACAAACATCTGCTCTTAAAAAACATCAGAGAACACACACAGCAGAGAACCCCTTCAAGTGCACTCTGTGCATGAAGGCGTTTTCAGATTCACCAAATCTTCAAAGACACCAGAGAACACACAAGCATCACAAGATCCACAAGGAGTGGAGTCTGGTATCAGCTTGTGAAAGTCGAAGTGCCGCAATGAGCCCATCCCTCATGAAACAAGAACCGGAAGAAAATCCCAGCTTGGACACTTTTAAAGGTATCGAGGTGAAATATGAAGCGGTGAAGGTGAAATGTGAAGAAGTGATGGTGAAGAGTGAAGAAGTGAAGGTGAAATGTGAAGATGAAGATTCAACTCCAAAATCGGACCTTCACATCGATGGAGGCAACGTGAAGCAGGAGGAAAATTCTGACTGTGAGGCAGAGCGAGGCAACTCCCAGCAGTTTGTGGAAGTGGAGGTGTGGGTGGACTTCCTTCGAGACAATATAAAGTCAAATGGAGACCCGGTAGATGTGTAAGCTTGAGACGATGTCACTCCAATATATGACAAGAATGTGTGACAAGAATGTGAAGTTGAACACTCAATTCCTAGGTTAAACCTGCAGGGTAAGAATGGCCAGTTCTTGTGGACCTGTGAGTTGGGTAGATCTCTAACCAGGAGCGAGAGCCAATTGAGCTCCCAAGCATTCGCTATGTTATCATAATTGCATTTAAATGGTGCTTGCTTAATCGCCTCGGCAATTTGGAGTTTTGTATCGTATCTCGTCTCAAACACTCGAAGAGCATCCCCAAGTAGCAGCTGCCCCTGTGTGGCACAAGGTGGTGGCCCTGCACCGGCCTGCATGTGGACAAGAGCCTGTCAGTAGGGGGCGATGGTTGATGTGGCATCTTAGTTGTGGAGTTTGTAGGTAATGTTTAGAATTTGATCAATTTTGACCCAGACGCCAGCATGCAATGGCCTACTCATTTTGAATGGCGCAATAGTATGTTGTACATACACTGTTAAGCAGACGGTGCATATTTAATACGATGTAACCTGATACAGCATATTTAAGTGCAGTAATACTGTTGTTAAAATTACTCAATAATTTAGAATGAATACTTGTCTGATTGTGTGCATACATGTAACAATTTGTCTATAAGGGTCAAACATTGAATAAGTGAAGTTAGGACAAAGTGTGTGTTTTGGAAGTAACCTGTACAGATAACTCAGGTGAGACTCATTGTTCTTGTGATACAGGTCAAAGGGTATTTTTGTGTTTTCAGGAAGCGTCTGCCTCTGGAGCAACTCATTGTCTTTGAAATAGGGAGCACACTCGGATCATTCATCAATTACAAGGCATACCACTCAAAAGTTACACAAAAAGGAGGAACATTCTCTACAACACGAATTATAATTTTGTATTACGTGTTGACGTAGATTTTGTCTAACTAGGACTTCAAATGCCCCTTGCTGATTAACGTCTGGATGTTCGTAACCATCGGTTGAAGCAAGCCCAGCTGCTGTTGAGACGCTGTGCACCAATAAGGGTCGACAGGTGGCTTGCACTGAATCAATGATGCACTCTCAGAAGGCTGTGCTAGTTATAGTTTGTGTAAAACATTCCTTTGTTTTGTGAAGAAAGATGTCATGTCTGCTGATCTGCTTCATAGCAATGAGGTAATTTTAAGAGCACATTTGAAATGCATTTTTGGTACAGATTTGTAATTGGTTATAAGGCAGAGCATATCTAGTAGATACATTCTCCACAACAACACTCATTGTAATTTTGCATGACGTCTCATGTTGGCGAACTAGGACGAGAAATGGTCCTTGCCGATTAACGTCTGGATGTTGACAACCTTGGATTTTTTTACAGCGCCCCCTGCATAAAAACGACGGAAAGTGCAGCGTTCATCACAGATAGATAAAGTAGTGCGTTATATATAAACCAGGTTATTGGGGGGCGCCTATTTAAACAGTCATTTTATTTGAAAAATTGTTTTATTTAATGTAACATTTTCATTTTATTTACGTGACTTTACCGAAAGAACCAAGAATATTAATTCCTGCAGTCAGGAAAGTTTTAAGTCAAAATAGAATGCGCCTCCACTCGGCTCGCCTCAATCTGCGTGGAGAACTTCCATGCAGAGGGCTCCACGCAGCTTCGTGCGGAGCGACAGGCCAGGGAGCTCCCACACAGCGTGGCGCAGCTGATGATAATAAATATTATTGGTTCTTTCGGTAAAGTCACGTAGATAGGAAACAAACAACAATATATAAAATAATAAGTTAAATAAAAAAAATTGGAAATGAATAAATTGATGAAAAGTTGCCATTGGTCGACTGAGATGATTGTGCCCCCCACAATATACACACACACAGTGTACACACTGCACACAGTGCGTACACACTGCACACACACAGTGTACACACTGTACACACACAGTGTACACATACTCAGTTTACACGCAATAATGTCCACGTTATAGAAATCGGTTTTACCCTTTTAACTGGCCCAAAAACTGACACCTTTATTCAAGGCATCATGTTTGTAATAACCACAACACAAGCAGTCAAAATGCAAACAAAAAAGACAACTCTGATAATAATATGCACTGCCCTTGAATTTGATTGGTTCACACCCGAGACGGCTTTTCTTAGAGCCTAGTCTCCATTGGTGTTGAACCAGAAGACGCCAAAAGGCATACAACTCAAAAACAGCGCACTATCAGAGTATTGAGGGCTCAGGGGGGAGCATTTATATTATGAGACCTCCTTTGCCAGTAACAAGATATAGAAATCGGTTTTACCCTTTTAACTGGCCCAAAAACTGACACCTTTATTCAAGGCATCATGTTTGTAATAACCACAACACAAGCAGTCAAAATGCAAACAAAAAAGACAACTCTGATAATAATATGCACTGCCCTTGAATTTGATTGGTTCACACCCGAGACGGCTTTTCTTAGAGCCTAGTCTCCATTGGTGTTGAACCAGAAGACGCCAAAAGGCATACAACTCAAAAACAGCGCACTATCAGAGTATTGAGGGCTCGGGGTGAGCATTTATATTATGAGACCTCCTTTGCCAGTAACAAGATATAGAAATCGGTTTTACCCTTTTAACTGGCCCAAAAACTGACACCTTTATTCAAGGCATCATGTTTGTAATAACCACAACACAAGCAGTCAAAATGCAAACAAAAAAGACAACTCTGATAATAATATGCACTGCCCTTGAATTTGATTGGTTCACACCCGAGACGGCTTTTCTTAGAGCCTAGTCTCCATTGGTGTTGAACCAGAAGACGCCAAAAGGCATACAACTCAAAAACAGCGCACTATCAGAGTATTGAGGGCTCGGGGTGAGCATTTATATTATGAGACCTCCTTTGCCAGTAACAAGATATAGAAATCGGTTTTACCCTTTTAACTGGCCCAAAAACTGACACCTTTATTCAAGGCATCATGTTTGTAATAACCACAACACAAGCAGTCAAAATGCAAACAAAAAAGACAACTCTGATAATAATATGCACTGCCCTTGAATTTGATTGGTTCACACCCGAGACGGCTTTTCTTAGAGCCTAGTCTCCATTGGTGTTGAACCAGAAGACGCCAAAAGGCATACAACTCAAAAACAGCGCACTATCAGAGTATTGAGGGCTCGGGGTGAGCATTTATATTATGAGACCTCCTTTGCCAGTAACAAGATATAGAAATCGGTTTTACCCTTTTAACTGGCCCAAAAACTGACACCTTTATTCAAGGCATCATGTTTGTAATAACCACAACACAAGCAGTCAAAATGCAAACAAAAAAGACAACTCTGATAATAATATGCACTGCCCTTGAATTTGATTGGTTCACACCCGAGACGGCTTTTCTTAGAGCCTAGTCTCCATTGGTGTTGAACCAGAAGACGCCAAAAGGCATACAACTCAAAAACAGCGCACTATCAGAGTATTGAGGGCTCGGGGTGAGCATTTATATTATGAGACCTCCTTTGCCAGTAACAAGATATAGAAATCGGTTTTACCCTTTTAACTGGCCCAAAAACTGACACCTTTATTCAAGGCATCATGTTTGTAATAACCACAACACAAGCAGTCAAAATGCAAACAAAAAAGACAACTCTGATAATAATATGCACTGCCCTTGAATTTGATTGGTTCACACCCGAGACGGCTTTTCTTAGAGCCTAGTCTCCATTGGTGTTGAACCAGAAGACGCCAAAAGGCATACAACTCAAAAACAGCGCACTATCAGAGTATTGAGGGCTCGGGGTGAGCATTTATATTATGAGACCTCCTTTGCCAGTAACAAGATATAGAAATCGGTTTTACCCTTTTAACTGGCCCAAAAACTGACACCTTTATTCAAGGCATCATGTTTGTAATAACCACAACACAAGCAGTCAAAATGCAAACAAAAAAGACAACTCTGATAATAATATGCACTGCCCTTGAATTTGATTGGTTCACACCCGAGACGGCTTTTCTTAGAGCCTAGTCTCCATTGGTGTTGAACCAGAAGACGCCAAAAGGCATACAACTCAAAAACAGCGCACTATCAGAGTATTGAGGGCTCGGGGTGAGCATTTATATTATGAGACCTCCTTTGCCAGTAACAAGATATAGAAATCGGTTTATTATCAGAGTTGTCTTTTTTGTTTGCATTTTGACTGCTTGTGTTGTGGTTATTACAAACATGATGCCTTGAATAAAGGTGTCAGTTTTTGGGCCAGTTAAAAGGGTAAAACCGATTTCTATATCTTGTTACTGGCAAAGGAGGTCTCATAATATAAATGCTCACCCCGAGCCCTCAATACTCTGATAGTGCGCTGTTTTTGAGTTGTATGCCTTTTGGCGTCTTCTGGTTCAACACCAATGGAGACTAGGCTCTAAGAAAAGCCGTCTCGGGTGTGAACCAATCAAATTCAAGGGCAGTGCATATTATTATCAGAGTTGTCTTTTTTGTTTGCATTTTGACTGCTTGTGTTGTGGTTATTACAAACATGATGCCTTGAATAAAGGTGTCAGTTTTTGGGCCAGTTAAAAGGGTAAAACCGATTTCTATATCTTGTTACTGGCAAAGGAGGTCTCATAATATAAATGCTCACCCCGAGCCCTCAATACTCTGATAGTGCGCTGTTTTTGAGTTGTATGCCTTTTGGCGTCTTCTGGTTCAACACCAATGGAGACTAGGCTCTAAGAAAAGCCGTCTCGGGTGTGAACCAATCAAATTCAAGGGCAGTGCATATTATTATCAGAGTTGTCTTTTTTGTTTGCATTTTGACTGCTTGTGTTGTGGTTATTACAAACATGATGCCTTGAATAAAGGTGTCAGTTTTTGGGCCAGTTAAAAGGGTAAAACCGATTTCTATATCTTGTTACTGGCAAAGGAGGTCTCATAATATAAATGCTCACCCCGAGCCCTCAATACTCTGATAGTGCGCTGTTTTTGAGTTGTATGCCTTTTGGCGTCTTCTGGTTCAACACCAATGGAGACTAGGCTCTAAGAAAAGCCGTCTCGGGTGTGAACCAATCAAATTCAAGGGCAGTGCATATTATTATCAGAGTTGTCTTTTTTGTTTGCATTTTGACTGCTTGTGTTGTGGTTATTACAAACATGATGCCTTGAATAAAGGTGTCAGTTTTTGGGCCAGTTAAAAGGGTAAAACCGATTTCTATATCTTGTTACTGGCAAAGGAGGTCTCATAATATAAATGCTCACCCCGAGCCCTCAATACTCTGATAGTGCGCTGTTTTTGAGTTGTATGCCTTTTGGCGTCTTCTGGTTCAACACCAATGGAGACTAGGCTCTAAGAAAAGCCGTCTCGGGTGTGAACCAATCAAATTCAAGGGCAGTGCATATTATTATCAGAGTTGTCTTTTTTGTTTGCATTTTGACTGCTTGTGTTGTGGTTATTACAAACATGATGCCTTGAATAAAGGTGTCAGTTTTTGGGCCAGTTAAAAGGGTAAAACCGATTTCTATATCTTGTTACTGGCAAAGGAGGTCTCATAATATAAATGCTCACCCCGAGCCCTCAATACTCTGATAGTGCGCTGTTTTTGAGTTGTATGCCTTTTGGCGTCTTCTGGTTCAACACCAATGGAGACTAGGCTCTAAGAAAAGCCGTCTCGGGTGTGAACCAATCAAATTCAAGGGCAGTGCATATTATTATCAGAGTTGTCTTTTTTGTTTGCATTTTGACTGCTTGTGTTGTGGTTATTACAAACATGATGCCTTGAATAAAGGTGTCAGTTTTTGGGCCAGTTAAAAGGGTAAAACCGATTTCTATATCTTGTTACTGGCAAAGGAGGTCTCATAATATAAATGCTCACCCCGAGCCCTCAATACTCTGATAGTGCGCTGTTTTTGAGTTGTATGCCTTTTGGCGTCTTCTGGTTCAACACCAATGGAGACTAGGCTCTAAGAAAAGCCGTCTCGGGTGTGAACCAATCAAATTCAAGGGCAGTGCATATTATTATCAGAGTTGTCTTTTTTGTTTGCATTTTGACTGCTTGTGTTGTGGTTATTACAAACATGATGCCTTGAATAAAGGTGTCAGTTTTTGGGCCAGTTAAAAGGGTAAAACCGATTTCTATATCTTGTTACTGGCAAAGGAGGTCTCATAATATAAATGCTCACCCCGAGCCCTCAATACTCTGATAGTGCGCTGTTTTTGAGTTGTATGCCTTTTGGCGTCTTCTGGTTCAACACCAATGGAGACTAGGCTCTAAGAAAAGCCGTCTCGGGTGTGAACCAATCAAATTCAAGGGCAGTGCATATTATTATCAGAGTTGTCTTTTTTGTTTGCATTTTGACTGCTTGTGTTGTGGTTATTACAAACATGATGCCTTGAATAAAGGTGTCAGTTTTTGGGCCAGTTAAAAGGGTAAAACCGATTTCTATATCTTGTTACTGGCAAAGGAGGTCTCATAATATAAATGCTCACCCCGAGCCCTCAATACTCTGATAGTGCGCTGTTTTTGAGTTGTATGCCTTTTGGCGTCTTCTGGTTCAACACCAATGGAGACTAGGCTCTAAGAAAAGCCGTCTCGGGTGTGAACCAATCAAATTCAAGGGCAGTGCATATTATTATCAGAGTTGTCTTTTTTGTTTGCATTTTGACTGCTTGTGTTGTGGTTATTACAAACATGATGCCTTGAATAAAGGTGTCAGTTTTTGGGCCAGTTAAAAGGGTAAAACCGATTTCTATATCTTGTTACTGGCAAAGGAGGTCTCATAATATAAATGCTCACCCCGAGCCCTCAATACTCTGATAGTGCGCTGTTTTTGAGTTGTATGCCTTTTGGCGTCTTCTGGTTCAACACCAATGGAGACTAGGCTCTAAGAAAAGCCGTCTCGGGTGTGAACCAATCAAATTCAAGGGCAGTGCATATTATTATCAGAGTTGTCTTTTTTGTTTGCATTTTGACTGCTTGTGTTGTGGTTATTACAAACATGATGCCTTGAATAAAGGTGTCAGTTTTTGGGCCAGTTAAAAGGGTAAAACCGATTTCTATATCTTGTTACTGGCAAAGGAGGTCTCATAATAATGTCCACGTTGTTGCTGAGCTCACACACCCAAGGGGTCTCTGTTCACGGGAGGGAACAATGGAAAATGAATCTAAATCAACTTAAACTCCAACCTCGCTCTGTGATGTCACCATTCAGCATTACCTCATCGGCGTGAAACGCCAGGGGGAGGTGTTCCTTGCTAGTGACATCACCTCTGGTTGGGTCACTTATCTGTTCAAGTACCATCCTTATTTGGGCAAAGCCAGACCCAGTGACTGGCGGCTCATTAACATAATGTATCCGTGCAAGCCGTCGCGAGTTTATTGCAACGGGTTCAGCACCCGCGCCCCACCCCTCGACAAATGGGCCGGGCTCATTAACATAATTTATTCGTCTTTGGTTCTTTCGGTAAAGTCACGTAGAATGAGAAAAAAACAATAAAACAATAAAATTATCACGACGTTTCGGCCACAACACACGTAGCCTTCAGGTGAAGGAACAAAACTGTCGGGATGACAGAGCTTTAATGAACGCTGCTAAGATTCGTAGCGTCTTTTTAAGCTGGTTGAGAGAAGTGAGACACCTTGACAAAGGGGTTTACATATCAAACAGGAGAATTTATTATTTAAATAGCTGGGGGATTGGCTTGTCACTGGTCACAGAAATAGCTATGTTAAAGTCAAAGCCTACACATCCACAAAGGCACCTAGTACAAATCAAACAGGAGAATTTAGCATTGAAATAACTAGGCGAATTTAGCATTGAAATAACTGAGTGATTAGCTTGTGACTGGTCACAGAAATGGCTATGTTGAAGTCAAGGCCTACACATCTGAGCTATTCACAGTAACTAGGTATACACCTCAATATATAATGAATACTAAATAGTGAACCAATAAAAAAACTAAAATATAAATTACCTCAATGTTATCAATAAACTCTATATATTCTCCAATCAGCTGAGCTACCAACAATAAGTCGTTATATATCACGATGCTATATGGCGAAAAAATGGGTGGATTCTTACCCTCCACGTCAGCACCACGGACAGCTACGAGCCCCATTCAGACGGACGAGTCCATCCATGGTCGGAACAGAGGAGGGAAGAGAGAAACAGCTGCGAGGCGCTGTTATAATCATG
Source organism: Petromyzon marinus (assembly GCF_048934315.1). Classification (NCBI taxonomy): domain Eukaryota; kingdom Metazoa; phylum Chordata; class Hyperoartia; order Petromyzontiformes; family Petromyzontidae; genus Petromyzon; species Petromyzon marinus. The sequence goes on from NC_133750.1 coordinate 5,760,629, forward strand.
TTATAAACCATACCATTAACCGTGGTGTGAGAAGTATTAAGAGTCAATGCCAGCGAAAGAGCTGCGGTCTGAAGGTCACCATAAAATACAATTAATTAAGAACCGAAATGGTTTAAAACATCTTTCCAATGGTTACTAAGCCAGAATCCATCCTCTCGGTTGAAATTGTCTCTGTGCTTGTATATGTGGATGGCCTCATGAACGAATCTCTCATGGTAGCCGGTTGGCTTGCAAAGAACCTCCGTCTTGGAGAAGTCAATGTCATGTGAGCCTACTGAATTATAACAGTGATCTGCCACGGCAGAGGAGTTCGTTCTACCGTGTTTCAAGTCTGCTTTATGTTCGCGGATGCGGTCCGAGATATGTCGTTTGGTTTCTCCAATGTAGCTACTACCACAGAGGCACTTTAGTTTGTAAACGCCCGGGTACTGTATGTCCGGAACAGCATCTTTTACAGATGAAACCAGATCACGGATTTTATGTACTGTGTTGAATCGGACCTGGATCTTGTGTTTATTCAGGATTTTGGAGATCTTTTTAGTGACCCCTGCAATGTAGGGTAAGGTGATGGTTTTGAGTGGCTCCACAGGAGGATCCTTTTTCATGACTGGAGTGATGGCTTTGCGGATTGTGTAGTCGGAGTAACCATTAGCCCTGAGAGCCTGGCGTACGTGTTTGAGTTCACTGGTAATGTGTTCCTGGTCGGAAATGCATTGGGCTCTATGGTATAGAGTCTTGATGAGGGAGTTCTTCTGGGATGGATGGTGGTGGGAATCCAAATCTGAATTACCTCGTGGACAAATCTCTGATGATAACCTGTCGGTTTGCAAAGGACCTTGGTATCGGAGAAAATTATATCGTGATCACCCACAGCATTGTAACAATGATCAGCAACGGCAGAAGAATTCGTTCTGCCATGTTTCAAATCTGATTTGTGCTCGCGAATTCGGTCAAAGACATATCGTTTCGTCTCCCCGATATAGCAATCACCAAAAGTGCAGCTCAATTTGTAAACCCCGGGGTACTGATTTGAAACACGGCAGAACGAATTCTTCTGCCATAACTGATCATTGTTACAATGCTGTGGGTGATCAGGATATAATTTTCTCCGATACCAAGGTCCTTTGCAAACCGACAGGTTATCATTAGAGATTTGTCCACGAGGCAAATCAGATTTACAAACACGGACACAATTTCAACCGAGAAGAGGGTTTCAAATTAAGCAACCATTGGAAAGATGTTCTAAATCGAACCAAACATTAAACTCATTTTCAATAGTACAGTATATTTATTCTAGTAGTGGCACTCTAAACTTCCAAGGTGGTGTATTATCACCTTATGCTAATTCCAAGCTTTGTCACTAGTACGTTTTATGCTAATTTCCTTTGTCAAGGCGTTTACTGTTTACCCCCTAACAGCTTAAAAGGAGGCGACCAGGGCTTGGCTTTCTTCACTCCAACGCTGTCCGCTGGACAGTTTGGTCCCTTCACGTGATGAAGGCCACTTGTGTTGTGGCCAAAACGTCGTGATTTTTGTTTTATTTTTTACCTACGTGACTTTACCGAATAGAACCAAAGAGTATGGATCCTTGCAGTCACGAACGCTTTAAATCTAGAATAGATGCACCTTTGTCACAGGCCTTTAATGACAAGAATGTGAAGTTGAACACTCAATTCCTAGGTTCAACCTGCAGGGTAAGAGCGGCCAGTCTTTGTGGACCTGTGGGTTGCGTAGATCTCTAACCAGGAGCGAGAGCCAATAAGCTCCCAAGCATTCGCTATGTTATCAATTGCATTTATATGGTGCTTGCTTAATCGCCTCGGCAATTCGGAGTTTTGTATCGGATCTCGTCTCAAACAATCGAAGAGCATCCCCAAGTAGCAGCTGCCCCTGTGTGGCACAAGGTGGTGGCCCTGCACCGGCCTGCATGTGGACAAGAGCCTGTCAGTAGGGGGCGATCATTGACGTGCCATATCCGTTGTGCAGTTTCTGGATAATGTTTGGAATTACCCCAGTTTTGACCGTGACACCAACATGCAATGACCTGTGCGTTTTGAATGGCACAATAGTATGTTGTACATATGTAGTGGTGTTACAGGACAAACGCACATCGGTTAGAGCTAGCACCCTTGGCTTACCCGCAGGGGGCTATGGGCTTTGGATCCCCCGCGCCCCTCCCAACGGGTGGGGGCTGCGGGGTGTGCTGTGATCCCTCAGAACCCCGCCCTTTGGTGGGGAATTGGTATAAAAGATGGGGAGCCAGAGAGATGGGGGCAGTGTTCGCGAGCCCAAGTCCGAAGACCCAGTTGAAGACTGAAGACCGGCTAGATAGACACTGGAACTCCTCTGACCCGCTGTCCTTCTCAGGGCCGGGCAGCGCAAGCCAGCGGTGTGACCCCAGAGCCTCAGAGTCGATGTCCTTCTAAGGGCCGGGTCTGTGTGGCTGGTGGTCAGAACCTGAGCCTTGGCTGGGCCAGGTCAGGTAGCGTCCCTTAGAGCCCTTATCGGAGGACCTGGTGGATAGGCAGATAGCCTGGGGTATATTCCAGAATAGTACGGGTGAAGGGGCCGTTACCCCTTCAAGTATTGTATACGTTGCCCTGTGCTGAGTTACAATAAAGTGTTGCCTCCACTTCGCCGTCTCTGTCGAGTGAGAACCCACTACACATACACTGTTAATCGGACGGTGCATATTGTTTTAAATAGCTTGTTAATGCGATGTAGCCTGATGCAGTATATTTCAGTGCAGTAATTTAATTTGGTTAATTGACTGTCTGATTGTGTGCGTACATGTGTAGGGGTGCTATGGGGAATAAACACATGGCACGGGAAGGTGTGGTTCACCCACACCTTGGTGGCTACAACAACGTCCGCTAAGGCTCCAGTGGGTATAAAGTGCGGGGAGCCAGGGAGCTCGGGGCAGAGTGTGGGGCCCGAGGCTGAAGCAACCAGTGAAGAAAGAAGGCCAGCTAGGTGAGACCCTGGAACTCCTGTGACCGCTGCCCTTTTCAGGGCCGGCACAGCAAGCCAGTGGTGCGGCCCCAGAGCCCCAGAGTCAGAGTCCTTCTAAGGGCCGGTCTGGTCGGCGGGGTGCCGAGATCTGTGCCTAACCAGGGCCGGATCTGATAGCCTCCCTTAGAGCCCTACCAGGAGGAACTGGGAGCCTAGAGCTTAGGCTAGAGAGCCTGGGGTGTGTTCCTGAGTTATACGGGTGGAGGGGCCGCTACCCCTTCTAGTGTAACCCTTGTTAAGGTTTAAATAAATAGTGCTGCTTCTATTCTGCCGTCTCCGTGTCCTGGAATCCACTACAACTGGTGTCAGAAGTGGTCTTAAAATGGACACAAGGAGTACAAACCGATCACAGGAACCCCAGGAGGGGGACGGCTCGCCTGGGATTGCGCCAGAGGCCGCGGCCGACGATCCTGGGATGTCCCAGACGCCCCAACAGCAGCCGCCGCTGGAGGAGTGGCCGCCGATGGAGGACGGGTTGCAGGCGGCTCACTCTCGACTGGCTGAGCTGCTGTATGCCGCGGCTTCCACGCTGGAGGAAATCAACCGCGCGGGGCTGCGGGCGCAAAGGCGGCAGAGAGACGAATGCCGTTCAACGGCCATTCCCGCCGAAACACAGCCACCAGATTTCGGATTTGCCGCCATGACAGTGTCCGCCACGGCGATTGGAGGGTCGCAGCTCCACGTGGACGCTGTGGGCCAATCAGCGGTGGTGACGTCATCACCAACGGACGCCCGCTGTCAGGACCAATCGGCGGGCGCATCGTCATCACCTGCGCGACCGCCGATGGGTGTCCCCAACCCCTCAAACACCGGTGGAGAGGCCGGAAATGGCGCGCGGCACCTCTCAGAGACGAAGCCATCGTTTCAACAACGCCTGCCGGTGTTGAAGGAGTTCGTTTCAGACGGCGGCGACTGGGGGGCCTTTCAACGCCGCTTTCTCGCTCATCAAGAGATGGCCGGCTGGACGGACAACGAGGCGTTGAGTGCGCTACCGGCCATGCTGGACGATGACGCCCTTGCTACGCTCATCACAGCTCCCAGATCAACGCGATCTACGCTACAGTCGGCGCTCCAGGTCCTCACCATAGTCTACGGGCCATCGTCGGACTGCCGCAAACTCTTCCACGAGCGGTGCAGGGGCCAGAAGGAGCCACCGCTGGCGTATCGCACGGCTCTCCTGGCCCTCGCAAAAGCGGCTTTCCCGCGGATGGACGGCGAAGGGGTGGACGCGATGGTGACGGAGAAGCTCCTGGCGTTGGCCCAGGAGCTACAGATCGTCATCGTCGCAGAGGACGACGCGGACATGTGCTCCTTGCGGGCAGCAAGACACATCCACGCGCACCTGATAGCGCAGCGTCGATCACCTCTCGTCCCCAAGGGCGCAGCTGCGGTGTGCGCTGGGACGCCGACCATCCCCCCCTCCGAGGAGGTCTTCGTGGCGGGTCGCCCGGTGGAGTGGAGATCCGGAGGGAGGCCGGCTCGGACCACACCGGATCGCCAGGAGCACCCCAAGACGCTCATCACGTGCTACAACTGTGGCCGCAAGGGCCACGTGGCTGCGGAATGCCGGGCGCCTCGTCAACGACAGCCGGGACGGTCGGACGGCGCTCCAGCCTACAGGCCTCCGCATCGCAACCCGGCAAGTCGCGGCACCCCACATGTTCGGCCTGTGCACACACCTGTCCCCACCTCGCGCGTTTCGGTGTACGGGCCTCGGGGTACGCCCATTGGTTTGTTGGGTGGCGGCGGGGTCGAGAGGGTGCTCGGGCCGGGGCAGTGGACGGAATTGGCCCACCGCATTGTTGCTGCGTCGGCAGGCTCGTCCGTGGTCGCGGGTCGCATTGACGGGGTTGAGGTGCGTATCCTCGTCGATACGGGAGCTTCGGCGACCATTGTGTCAGACTTGATTTATAATATTCTTCCCGTTCAAAGCCGCCCCTTGCTCCCAGTCACCGTTCCGTGTTACGCAGCAAACGGGGGTTCGCTGGGTATCATAGGCCAAATTCGAGCACAAATTTGCATTGGCGATATCAAACTCTCCGGGCCGATATTAGTCTCGTCCTCGCTGGCGGTTCCGTGCTTGTTGGGGACGGACTTTTTGGGCAAAATGCCGATTAAAATTCTAATTGATCAGGGTTGCATCGAGCTTCCCTCGGGCCGACGGGTAACATTCCTGCCTTCCCCTGTCACCTCAAGGGCAGCGTGCGCGTCGATACAAGCGTTCGTCACTCGGACGGTGCGTGTACCTCCCGGGGCGCAAATGCTCGTGCCCCTTCGCTTGCGTCGGCCTTTCGTGCCCAGTGTTCTGGACCAGGGAATTCTGTTAGGGCCCTCGAGGGCTGGGGAAAACGGGCTGGATCTGGTGGCCGCTCAAACGCTCGTTAAGGGGAGCGATGACCCGTTTATCCTCGTCCTTAACGTTGGCGTACAGACGGCCGTCGTTCCTCAGGGAACTGTGCTCGCGCACGCGACACCGGTCCCCGTGGTAGACACGGTTATGGGTAATGTGGGGACCGATCCTCTGGCTCAACCGCATTCTGAGGGGGACGATAGTTGGATGGACACACTATGTTCGGGCACGAGTGATCTGTCCGACTCCCAGCGTGCCGGCCTACGCACCCTTCTGACGGAATTTTCCGATGTTTTTAGTAAACACAAATATGACATTGGGTGCACGAAATTGTTGCGTCACCACATTGACACGGGTGACAATGCCCCGGTACGCCAGAATCCTTTTCGGTTAAGTCCGGCCGAAAAAGATCATGTCAAATTGGCAGTGGATGACATGCTGGCTGCAGACATTATAGCCCCTTCCACCAGTCCATGGGGAGCACCCATAGTGCTTGTCAAAAAGCACGATGGGTCCTTGCGATTCTGTGTGGATTTTCGCCGCCTTAATAAGATCTCCGTGGCCGACGCGTATCCACTTCCCCGGATGGACGAATCTCTGGATGCTCTGGCTGGCGCACGTTTTTTTTCTACGTTGGACTTGTTATCCGGATTCTGGCAACTCCCATTGGATGATGAGTCCAAGCCAAAGACTGCGTTTCGCACACCACACGGCCTATTCCAATTTAACCGGTTACCTATGGGATTACACTCCGCTCCGGCGACATTTCAGCGCCTTATAGAACTGGTTTTGGCTGGCTTACAGTGGAACGTCTGTTTGATCTATCTGGATGACGTCATCGTGTTCAGCAAGACATTTGACGAACACCTTTTGCGCTTGCGCGCCGTGTTCCTCAAAATGCGTGCTGCGAATTTGAAATTTAAGCCGCAAAAGTGCCACCTGCTACGGGAATCCGTACGCTATTTGGGGCACATCGTCAGCCGCTCGGGCATATCCACCGATCCCGCAAAGACGCAGTGTGTCAACTCCTGGCCAACCCCCACCTCGGTGGCTGAGGTCAGGAGTTTCATTGGATTTGCGTCTTATTACCGGCGGTTCGTCGCGGATTTTGCGACCATTGCTAAGCCCTTACACGCTCTGATGGCGAAGGGAGTGAAATTTCACTGGGGCCAGGAGGAGGAGGTCGCTTTTTGTTCCCTTCGTGACGCTCTCGTGCGGGCCCCTCCATTGAGCTACCCCGATTTTTCGGAACCCTTCCTGCTCGATACAGACGCCAGCAATACGGGCATTGGGGGTGTGCTCTCACAGGTGATCTGTGGTGTGGAACGCGTCGTGGCTTATGGCAGTAGGGTTTTGTCTCCGGCGGAACAGAGATACTGCGTCACGCGTCGGGAACTCTTGGCTATTGTATTTTTTATGCAACAGTATCGCCCATACCTGTACGGTCGGCATTTCACTGTCCGTACGGACCATGCGGCATTACAATATGCCTTGCGGGTGACGCAGCCTTCGGGGCAATTGTCCCGATGGCTCGAAATCCTTCAGGATTATGATTTCACGACGACATATCGGAAGGGTGCTCGGCACACTAATGCGGATGCGCTGTCTCGCCTGCCGCCCGCCTCAGATTGCGCTTGTCTCAGGGGATCGGGGCGTTGTAAGCCGCCAGAGGATAGCCCCCCCTTAGATATCCCGGTTCTCGCTGCTGCCACTTAGGACCCCTTGCCTGAGGGTCCTGTCGGGGAGGGAGGTGCGGACTCCTTGCTGGGGTTGTCCGTTGCGGAATGGGGGCGCCTCCAGATGGAGGACGCATCCCTCCTCGCGTTGCGTCGTCGCGCAGGGGGTTCCGTGCGGGGAGTCGCGGGGATTGATTTGTACGGGCTGCTCCAGGGGCTCCTAATGCATTGGGATGGGAGGGCCTGCCGTCACAGGCTTGTGGTGCCATCCGCTTTGCGGGGTAGGGCCGTTTGGGCCGCACACGAGCGACTTTTGCACCTGGGGACCCACAAGACCCTTGCCGTGCTCCAGCTGGATTTCTTCTGGCCGGGTATGGCAAGGGATGTGGATGACCTCCTGGGTGCATGCACTCAGTGCGCCCAACGAAAACCACCAGCGAAAGGCGCCTGCCCACCGCTACAATCTATCACGGTCTCTCGGGTTAACGAACTCGTCGCACTCGATATATTGGGGCCCTTCCCTGCGACCCCTAGGGGTAACAAGTACCTGCTGGTTGGCGTGGAATATTTCACCCGATGGCCTATGGCATGGCCTCTTGCTAACCAGTCAGCAGCAGCCGTTGCCGAGGCCTTTGTCCAGGGCTATGTCCTCGACAAGGGTGCTCCCGAATGGCTGCTGACTGACCAAGGGAAGAACTTCTCTGGCGTCCTTCTGCACGAGGTGTGTGCGCTTCTTGGTACGAAAAAGATTCGCACTTCCCCCTATCACCCACAAACCGATGGCATGGTGGAGCGGCTGCATAGGACGCTCACATCTATGTTGTGTCACCAGGTGTGTGACTGCCAGACCGATTGGGACCTTCACATTCCGGGGGTTTTGGCCGCCTATAGAATGGCTCCTCACGCGGCAACCGGCTTCTCGCCGTTCTTTTTGATGTACGGTCGCGACGTTGACCCACCAATTGCGAATCAGCTCCGCGTCTCGGAAACCAGCAGAAAATCGAAATTGGCCGACCACGTTAAATTTAATATCCTGAGGTTGACCGAGGCGCGGGAGGCAGCGGCCCAAAACTCTTCCTCTCGGCAGAAGGCCAACGAGAGGTTGCGATCGCGCCAATCACGCACACATGCGTGGAAGCCAGGCGATCAAGCCTGGCTGCACTGCCCTCAGGTGCCGTTGGCGACCTCGGCGAAATTGTTGCGGACTTGGAGGGGCCCTGTGGTTATTGTGAAGGTTATGCGGCCGCAGTGCGTTCGTATCCAGTGGGGGAAACGCCGCTGGTACGTACACCCCTCGCGTCTGAAGCCGTTTGTGGCGCCGCGCGTCCCTCCACCACATTACACGGGCCGAGCATGTGATGTCTCCGCTGACTCCCGGACGGCGTCTTCGTCACCTGCCCTTGATGCTTCGCTGACTGTTCCACCTTCAGGCGCCTCAAGAGTGACGGCTTCCAGCACGCCTGCGCCACCCGGTGGGGACGGAGTTTGCCCTTCCGGGGTGACGGAAGACGGTGCACCTGCACAGCCGGTGTCCACTGCCGGGCCGACCGGACCCTCCCCCTACGATGGACCCGCAAATCGGACTCGCGCCAAAATGCGCCGCTTGTTGTAAAAATGGTTCTTGTTACTCTTGTTGTTCACTGTTAAGTTTTCTTGCTGCGTTGATGGGGGGGGGGGGGGGGGGGGTACAATGTATATGTGTATATAGTGTAATTTTGTATAGGTGGGTTGGGTTATTTATTGGGGTGTTCGTTCTTATGAGGCACGCACGGGTGGGGGTTTGTTGTGTTTATTGTTCGAGTATTGTTGCAGCCGGGACGGCTGCGGGTTACACGGGAGGGGGTGATGTAGGGGTGCTATGGGGAATAAACACATGGCACGGGAAGGTGTGGTTCACCCACACCTTGGTGGCTACAACAACGTCCGCTAAGGCTCCAGTGGGTATAAAGTGCGGGGAGCCAGGGAGCTCGGGGCAGAGTGTGGGGCCCGAGGCTGAAGCAACCAGTAAAGAAAGAAGGCCAGCTAGGTGAGACCCTGGAACTCCTGTGACCGCTGCCCTTTTCAGGGCCGGCACAGCAAGCCAGTGGTGCGGCCCCAGAGCCCCAGAGTCAGAGTCCTTCTAAGGGCCGGTCTGGTCGGCGGGGTGCCGAGATCTGTGCCTAACCAGGGCCGGATCTGATAGCCTCCCTTAGAGCCCTACCAGGAGGAACTGGGAGCCTAGAGCTTAGGCTAGAGAGCCTGGGGTGTGTTCCTGAGTTATACGGGTGGAGGGGCCGCTACCCCTTCTAGTGTAACCCTTGTTAAGGTTTAAATAAATAGTGCTACTTCTATTCTGCCGTCTCCGTGTCCTGGAATCCACTACACATGTAACATTTTGTCTATAAGGGTCAAACATTTAATACGTGATGTTAGGACAAAGTGTGTGTTTTGGAAGTAAGCTGTACAGATAACTCAGGTGAGACCCGTTGTGCTTGTGATACAGGTCAAAGGGTATTATTGTGTTTGCAGGAAGGATCTGCCTCTGCAGCAACTCATTATCTTTGAAACTGGGAGCACACTCGGATCATTCATCAGATCCAAGGCATACCACTTAAAAGTTACACGTAGAGGAGATACATTCTCTACAACACGAATTATAATTTTGTATTACGTGTTGACGTAGATTTTGTCTAATTCGGACTAGAAATGCTCCTTGCTGATTAAGGTCTAATGTTCGAAATTATCGGTTGAAGCAAGCCCAGCTGCTGTTGAGAGGCTGTGCACCAATAAGGGTCCACAGGTGGCTTGCACTGAATCAATGACGCACTCCCAGAAGGCTGTGCTAGTTATAGTTTGCGTAAAACATTCCTTTGTTTCGTGGAGAGATCGATAAATGAAAGATGTCGTGTCTGCTGATCTGCTTCATAGCAAGGAGGTAATTTTAAGAGCACATTTGAAATGCATTTTTGGTACAGATTTGGATTTGGTTACAAGGCAGAGCACATCTAGTAGATACATTCTCCACAACAACACTCATTGTAATTTTGAATGACGTCTTATATGTTGGCGAACTAGGACGAGAAATGCCCCTTGCAGATTAACGTCTGGATGTTCACAACCAAGGGTTGAAGCAAGCCGGACCGCCTGTGGCACCCCTCACAACCATGTACGGCCTTGGGCAAGGAAAGTCACGAAAAAAATTGCACACGAACGACGCATTCACGCAAGCACCCCGTGCTCAGTTTTGAAGTTTTAAAATGAAACAACTTTGAATTGTATTCTTAGCTCTTTCGGTAAAGTCACGTTGAAGCGAAACAAAATAATAAGATATATAAAACAATCAAAATTCTCACGACGTTTCGACTATAACACAAACGGTCGTCATCAGGTGTGTCGGTTTGCATTAATTTATTTTTAAACGGTGTATTTCTTTATTTATAAAAAACGTCAGCGCCACGCGCAGCGATTTGGCAGTTTATTTAGAAGGACTAGTCCATCTATGTTCTGAAAAGAGGAGGGGGGAGACGAAAAATTAATGTATACTGTCTGAAAGCCACTGTAAGCGTGAACAATCAAGACCTTAAATGGTTAATCAAATCTTTCCAATGATTGCTAAGCCAGAATCCATCTTCTCGGTTGAAACTGTCTCTGTGCTTGTATATGTGGATAGCCTCATGAATGAATCTCTCATGGTAGCCAGATGGCTTACAAAGAACCTCTGTCTTGGAAAAGTCAATGTCATGTGAGCCTACTGAATTATAACAATGATCTGCCACGGCCGAGGTGTTGGTCCTACTGTGTTTAAGGTCTGCTTTGTGTTCACGAATGCGGTCCGAGACATGGCGTTTGGTTTCTCCAATGTAACTACCACAGAGGCAACTTAATTTGTAGACACCAGGGTACTGTATGTCCGGAATCACATCTTTTACAGACGGAACCAGATCACGGATTTTATTAAATGTGTTGAAACGGACCTGGATCTTGTGTTTATTCAAGATTTTGGAGATCTTTTTTGTGATCCCCGCAATGTAGGGTAAAGTGATGGTTTTGAAAGGCTCCTCAAGAGGGTCCTTCTTCATGGTTTCAGTGATAGCTTTGCGAATTGTATAGTCGGAGTAACCATTAGCCTTAAGAGCTTGGTGTACGTGCTTGAGTTCACTGCCTCTGTGTTCCTGGTCGGATATGCATTGGGCTCTATGGTACAGAGTCTTGATGAGAGAATTCTTCTGTGATGGATGGTGGTGGGAATCCGGTTTCAGATAAGCATCCGTATGGGTAGCTTTCCTGTAGACAGAGTGGCTCATTGAACCATCAAGTCTCTTTTTTATTATTAGGACATCTAAAAAAGGTAGCTTGCCATCTTTTTCGATTTCCATGGTAAATCTGATGGCTGGGTGTATGGAATTGATGTGGTCGAAGAATTGGTCTAGAGCAGGCCGGCCATGTGGCCAGATGACAAAAGTGTCATCCACGTACCTCTTCCATAAGGTTGGGCGCAGAGTGGCAGTCTTGATGGCGTCAGTCTCAAATTTCTCCATGAAAATGTTAGCTATAACCGGAGATAGGGGGGAGCCCATTGGGGTGCCCTCAGTTTGTTTGTAGAAAGTTCCATTCCAAGTGAAGTATGTATTGGTTAAACAGTGTCTCACCAGAGGGGTACCTCAGTGTTTAGTCCTTGATGAACCAAGTCTTCAATGATTGCGATGGTGTCAGGTACAGGAACCTTGGTGAATAAGGAAACTACATCAAAACTGACAAGTAGGTCGTCTGGGGACACGGAAATACCCTTGATTGTCGATACCAGGTGAGTAGAATTTTGTACTGCAGAGGTGGTTTTTCCAGTGAAAGGACGCAGGATTTCAGACAAAAAACGAGCCAGTTTGTAGGTGGGGGAGTTGATAGTAGAGACGATGGGACGAAGGGGTGTATCTACTTAATGTATTTTTGGTAATCTTGGTGGCCTGGCAGCAGAAGGTTTCAACGAAAACTGTTTAGATTGATCAATTAATGCGGTTGAATCAGAAATTATTTTGTTGGTTTGTGTGACGAGGCTGTTGGTGGGATCTCTTTTTATTTTTGTATCACTACCATCGTCGAGTAATTATTTAATTTTGTTGTTGTATTCTATTTTATCCATGATGACAGTAGCATTGCCCTTGTCAGCTGAGAGGACTACAATATCATCCCTCTTTTTTAATTTATATAATTCAAAACGCTCATCTTTGCTGAGGTTGCTAGCTGGCATCTTAGCGTTTTTGAGGGTTGCAGCGATTTCAGATCTTGCTACGTCTGCAGCGATGTGACTCAAGCCCTTGAGTGCAACGTCGACATGGGCAATGATATCATTAACCGGTAAGTGTCTCGGTGTGACAGCAAAGTTTAGACCTTTAGCTAAAACGGATTTCAGACCATCAGAAATGGAACTGTTACTGCAATTAATTACGACTTTGTTGACGTCTATCTTTTCGGTGTGTGGATCCGATTTTTTGCTGGAGAGGTGATTGAATTTGGAAATCAAATTGTCCCTACATTTGGTCGACATAGTGGCAGCCGAAGAGGTAGTCATATTGTCTACATGTTCCCAATCCGATGTAAACATTGTTGCTGTCAATGTTAAGTGTGATTTGTAGTCAGAGCATATACGTTCACCGAGGCACCTAGTACTAATCAAACAGGAGAATTTAGCGAAACACAATCACGCTCAGACAGCGGACCTTTAAACTGTGTGCGAGCAAACAAGGTGTTCTGACGAAGAAATTAGCATAAAAATTAGCATTTGATTGGCCGATTTTAGGAAAGAGGTGGTGTACGTGCCGTGGATTTGCCGTTTGCCGCGGGGGGGGGGGGGGGATGGGGGGAGGGGGAGTTTACCCATTGATGGTGTGAAAAGGGAATTTATAAGAGCTGCGAAAGTTTGGGGTACCACTACTTGAAAAAATATGTTCTGTTTGAGAGGAGACCTGATGGCTCATTGGGGCATTCTGTCTACAGGAAACCCACCCACACAGATTCCTACTTGAAACCTGATTCCCACCACCACCCAGCCCAAAATAATTCTCTCATCAAAACTTTATACCATAGGGCTCATTGCATTTCAGACCAACACCACCTGACCAGTGAATTAAAACATGTACACCTGGCCCTCAAAAGGAATGGTTACTCTGACCGTACCATCCGCCAAGTTGTTTCTCCCTCCATACAGAAACAACCACTTGATACTCCGGTCAAAACCATCACACTTCCATATATAGCAGGCGTTACTAAAAAGATTTCCAAAATTCTAAACAAACACAAGATCCAGGTCCGGTTCAATACAGTACACAAAATTCGTGATCTGATCCCATCCGTGAAGGATGTCATTCCTGACTTACAGTACCCCGGGGTTTACAAATTGAGTTGTACCTGCGGTGATTTCTATATCGGGGAGACAAAGCGACATGTCTCTGACCGAATTCGCGAGCACAAATCAGATTTGAAACACGGCAAAACGAATTCTTCTGCCGTTGCTGATCACTGTTACAACGCTGTGGGGGATCACGATATAATTTTCTCCGATACCAAGGTTCTTTGCAAACCCACGGGCTTTTATCAGAGATTTGTTCATGAAGCAATTCAGATCTACAAACACAGACACAATTTCAACCGAGAAGATGGTTTCAAATTAAGCAACCATTGGAAAGATGTTCTAAATCGAACTAAACATTAAACTAATTTCAATGGTACAGTATATTTTTTCAAGTAGTGGTATCCCAAACTTTTGCAGCTCTTATAAATTCCCTTTTCACACCATCAATAGGTAAACTCCCCCCCCCCTCCCCCCGCGCCAAACGGCAAGTCCACCGGCACGTACACCACCTCTTTCCTAAAATCGGCCAATCAAATGCTATTTTTTATGCTAATTTCTTCGTCAGAACACCTTGTTTTCTCGCACACAGTTTAAAGGTCCGCTGTCTGAGCGTGGTTGTGTTTCGCTAAATTCTCCTGTTTGATTAGTACTAGGTGCCTCGGTGAATGTATATGCTCTGACTTTAACATAGCTATTTCTGTGACCAGTTACAAGCTAATCACTCAGCTATTTCAATTCTATGCTAATTCCTTTGTCAAGGGGTACCTCTGCGGATGTGTATACTTTAACTTAGCTATTTAAATGAGCCATTTCAATGCTAAATTATATGCTAATTCCTTTGTCAAGGCGCTTTGTTTTCTTCTCACACAGCTTAAAGGTCGTGATCTAAGCGTGGCTTCTCTCACTCCAGCGCTGTCCTCCAGACAGTCTCGTCCCTTCACCTGATGAAGGCCACTTGTGTTGTGGCCGAAACGTCGTGATTTTTGTTATTTTATTTTAACCTACGTGACTTTACCCAATAGAACCAAAGAGTATGGATCCTAGCAGTCACGAAAGCTTTAAATCTAGAATCCATACACCCAGCCATCAGATTTACCATGGAGGTCGAAAAAGATGGCAAACTACCCTTTTTGGATGTCTTAATTAAAAGGAGACATGATGGTTCAATGAGCCACCCTGTCTACAGGAAAGCTACCCATACAGATGCGTACTTGAAACCGGATTCCCACCACCATCCATCCCAGAAGAACTCCCTCATCAAGACTCTATACCAAAGAGCCCAATGCATTTCCGACCAGGATCACAATACCAGTGAACTCAAGCATGTACACCAGGCTCTCAGGGCTAATGGTTACTCCGACTACACAATCCGCAAAGCCATCACTCCAGTCATGAAGAAGGATCCTCTTGTGGAGCCACTCAAAACCATCACCTTACCCTACATTGCATGGGTCACTAAAAAGATCTCCAAAATCCTGAATAAACACAAGATCCAGGTCCGATTCAACACAGTACATAAAATCCGTGATCTGGTTCCGTCTGTAAAAGATGTGATTCCGGACATACAGTACCCAGGCATTTACAAACTAAAGTGCCTCTGTGGTAGTAGCTACTTTGGAGAAACCAAACGACATATCTCGGACCGCATCCGCGAACATAAAGCAGACTTGAAACACGGTAGAACGAACTCCTCTGCCGTGGCAGATCACTGTTATAATTCAGTGGGCTCACATGACATTGACTTCTCCAAGACGGAGGTTCTTTGCAAACCAACCGGCTACCATGAGAGATTCGTTCATGAGGCCATTCACATATACAAGCACAGAGACAATTTCAACCGAGTATATGGATTCTGGCTTAGTAACCATTGGAAAGATGTTTTAAACCATTTCCGTTCTTAATTAATTGTATTTTACGATGACCTTCAGACCGCAGCTCTTTCGCTGGCATTGACTCTTAATACCTCTCACACCACGGTTAATGGTATGGTTTACAACATGGAGTATAACAGCGCCTCGCAGCTGTCTCTCTCCCCCTCCTCCGTTCCGACCATGGATGAACTCGTCCGTCTGAATGGGACTCGTAGCTATCCATGTTGCTAAAGTTGAGGGTAAGAATCCACCCATTTTTCGCAATATAGCATTGTGATATATAACGACTTATCGTTGGTAGCTTAGCTGATTGGAGAATATAGAGTTTATTGATAACATTGAGGTAATTTATATTTTAGTATTTTTTATTGGTTCACTATATAGTATTCATTATATATTGCATTGTATACCCAGTTACTGTGAATAGCTCAGATGTGTAGGCCTTAACTTCAACATAGCCATTTCTGTGACCAGTCACAAGCTAATCACTCAGTTATTTCAATGCTAAATTCGCCTAGTTATTTCAATGCTAAATTCTCCTGTTTGATTTGTACTAGGTGCCTCGGTGAATGTATATGCTCTGACTTTAACATAGCTATTTCTGTGACCAGTTACAAGCTAATCACTCAGCTATTTCAATGCTAAATTCTTTGCTAATTCCTTTGTCAAGGAGTGCCTCTGAGGATGTGTATACTTTAACTTAGCTATTTCAATGCTAAATTCTATGCTAATTCCTTTGTCAAGGGGTGCCTTTGCGGATGTGTATGCTTTAACTTTAACATAGCCTTTTCTGTGATAAGTCACAAGCTAATCACTCAGCAATTTCAATGCTAAATTATGTGCTAATTCCTTTGTCAAGGTGCTTTGTTTCTTCTCACACAGCTTAAAGGTCGTGATCTCAGCGTGGCTTTCTCACTCCAGCGCTGTCCTCCAGACAGTCTCGTCCCCTTCACCTGATGAAGGCCGCTTGTGTTGTTGCCGAAACATCGTGAGAATATTATTGTTATTTTATTTTATCAATTTATTATTTTATTCTCATTCTACGTGACTTTACCGAAAGAACCAAAGAAGATGAATCCTTGCAGTCACGAAAGCTTTAAATCGAAATAAAAGAGCTAAGCTAGTTTTGAAAAGAATTCGTTTCACATTAGAAGAAGTTACAGCAGCAGAGGTCAGTGTAAATGCGATTGGTATTACCCCAGAGTCGCGGCATCTCTTCAGAAAGGTGAGAGACTCGATCAGCTGAGCCTTCTTATCCCGGAGTTTCTTGAAGGATCTTAAAGTTATGTGGAAACCCTCCCCGTAGAGGCGGTTAAATTTTGATTTAAAGCTTTCGTGACTGCAGTAATTAATATTCTTAGCTCTTTCAGTAAAGTCACGTTGAAGGGAAACAATAAAATAATAAAATATATAAAAACAATAAAAATTCTCACGACGTTTCGACCATAACACAAACGGTCATCATCACGTGTGTCGGTTTGCATTAATTTATTTTTAAACGGTGTATTTCTTTATTTATAAAAAAAACGTCAGCGCCACACGCAGCGATTTGGCAGTTTATTTAGAAGGACTAGTCCATCTATGTTCTGAAAAGAGGAGGGGGGAGACGAAAAATTAATGTATACTGTCTGAAAGCCACTGTAAGCGTGAACAATCAAGACCTTAAATGGTTAATCAAATCTTTCCAATGATTGCTAAGCCAGAATCCATCTTCTCGGTTGAAACTGTCTCTGTGCTTGTATATGTGGATAGCCTCATGAATGAATCTCTCATGGTAGCCAGATGGCTTACAAAGAACCTCTGTCTTGGAAAAGTCAATGTCATGTGAGCCTACTGAATTATAACAATGATCTGCCACGGCCGAGGTGTTGGTCCTACCGTGTTTAAGGTCTGCTTTGTGTTCACGAATGCGGTCCGAGACATGGCGTTTGGTTTCTCCAATGTAACTACTACCACAGAGGCAACTTAGTTTGTAGACACCAGGGTACTGTATGTCCGGAATCACATCTTTTACAGACGGAACCAGATCACGGATTTTATTAAATGTGTTGAAACGGACCTGGATCTTGTGTTTATTCAAGATTTTGGAGATCTTTTTTGTGATCCCCGCAATGTAGGGTAAAGTGATGGTTTTGAAAGGCTCCTCAAGAGGGTCCTTCTTCATGGTTTCAGTGATAGCTTTGCGAATTGTATAGTCGGAGTAACCATTAGCCTTAAGAGCTTGGTGTACGTGCTTGAGTTCACTGCCTCTGTGTTCCTGGTCGGATATGCATTGGGCTCTATGGTACAGTCTTGATGAGAGAATTCTTCTGTGATGGATGGTGGTGGGAATCCGGTTTCAGATAAGCATCCTTATGGGTAGCTTTCCTGTAGACAGAGTGGCTCATTGAACCATCAAGTCTCTTTTCTATTATTAGGACATCTAAAAAAGGTAGCTTGCCATCTTTTTCGATTTCCATGGTAAATCTGATGGCTGGGTGTATGGAATTGATGTGGTCGAAGAATTGGTCTAGAGCAGGCCGGCCATGTGGCCAGATGACAAAAGTGTCATCCACGTACCTCTTCCATAAGGTTGGGCGCAGAGTGGCAGTCTGGATGGCGTCAGTCTCAAATTTCTCCATGAAAATGTTAGCTATAACCGGAGATAGGGGGAAGCCCATTGGGGTGCCCTCAGTTTGTTTGTAGAAAGTTCCATTCCAAGTGAAGTATGTATTGGTTAAAGTGTCTCACCAGGGGGGGGTACCTCAGTGTTTAGTCCTTGATGAACCAAGTCTTCAATGATTGCGATGGTGTCAGGTACAGGAACCTTGGTGAATAAGGAAACTACATCAAAACTGACAAGCAGGTCGTCTGGGGACAGGGGAATACCCTTGATTGTCGATACCAGGTGAGTAGAATTTTGTACTGCAGAGGTGGTTTTTCCAGTGAAAGGACGCAGGATTTCAGACAAAAAACGAGCCAGTTTGTAGGTGGGGGAGTTGATAGTAGAGACGATGGGACGAAGGGGTGTATCTACTTTATGTATTTTTGGTAAGCCATATAAGCTTGGTGGCCTGGCAGCAGAAGGTTTCAACGAAAACTGTTTAGATTGATCAATTAATGCGGTTGAATCAGAAATTATTTTGTTGATTTGTGTGACGAGGCTGTTGGTGGGATCTCTTTTTATTTTTGTATAACTACCATCATCGAGTAATTCTTTAATTTTGTTGTTGTATTCTATTTTATCCATGATGACAGTAGCATTGCCCTTGTCAGCTGAGAGGACCACAATATCATCCCTCTTTTTCAATTCATATAATTCAAAACGCTCATCTTTGCGGAGGTTAAATTTCGATTTAAAGCTTTCGTGACTGCAGACAGTCTCGTTCCTTCACCTGATGAAGGCCGCTTGTGTTGTGGCCGAAACGTTGTGAGAATATTATTGTGTTATTTTATTTTATCAATGTATTATTCTATTCTCATTCTACGTGATTTTACCGAAAGAACCAAAGAAGATTTGCTGAGGTTGCTAGCTGGCATCTTAGCGTTTTTGAGGGTTGCAGCTATTTCAGATCTTGCTACGTCTGCAGCGATGTGACCCAGGCCCCTGAGAGCAACGTCTACTTGGGCAATTATATCATTAACTGGTATGTGTTTAGGTGTGACTGCAAAGTTTAGACCTTTAGCTAAAACGGATTTCAGACCATCGGAAATAGAACTGTTACTACGATTAATTACGACTTTGTCAACGTCTAACTTTTTGGTGTGTGGGTTCGGTCTTTTGTTGAAGAGGAGGTTAAATTTGGAAATCAGGTTGTCCTTACATTTGGTCGACATAGTAGCAGCTGAAGAGGCAGTCATATTGTCTACATGTTCCCAATCCGATGTGGACATTGTTGCCGTCAATGATAAGTGTGATTTGTAGAGTGTCTTGTCTAACTGATCTAGTTCGGTGCGTATAAGTCTGATTTTTTCTGAGATAAGAGCTAAGCTAGTTTTGAAAAGAATTCGTTTCGCATTAGAAGAAGTTACAGCAGCAGAGGTCAGTGTAAATGCGATTGATATTACCCCAGAGTCGCGGCATCTCTTCAGAAAAAAAAACACACAAAGCGCAGACCTTAAACCCGGTAGGACCAACACCTCGGCCGTGGCAGATCATTGTTATAATTCAGTAGGCTCACATGACATTGACTTTTCCAAGACAGAGGTTCTTTGTATGCCATCTGGCTACCATGAGAGATTCGTTCATGAGGCTATCCACATATACAAGCACAGAGACAATTTCAACCGAGAAGATGGATTCTATCTTAGCAATCATTGGAAAGATTTGATAAACCATTTCAGGTCTTAATTGATTGTTCACGGTTACAGTGGCTTTCAGACAGCATACATTAATTTTTCGTCTCCCCCCTTCCTCTTTTTAGAACATAGATGGACTAGTCCTTCTAAATAAACTGCCAAATTGCTGCGCGTGGCGCTGACGTTTTAAAATAAATAAATAAACACACCGTTTAAAAATTAATTAATGCAAACCGACACACCTGATTACGACGGTTTGTGTTATGGTCGAAACGTCGTGAGAATTTTGTTTTATATATTTTATTATTTTATTGTTTCCCTTTAATGTGACTTTACCGAAAGAGCTAAGAATATGAATTACTGCAGTCACGAAAGCTTTAAATCAAAATGTAACTTTGAATTGCATTATTTTTTTGAATTAGATCATTTTATTTCTTCATTAAAAGCTCATGTATAATTTTACATCTGGAAGACTTAATTTAAAACGACATTTTGTGTGAATTTTCTCTCGTCGTGAAGTAGATGGCCTTGCCGGGGGTTCGGTTCGATGCGGACTTTCACCTGGTTGGGATCGCGGGATCGAGATGAGGCGACACAGAGCTGGCCATGCAAGAAGACCGCCGTCTGCAGATCGATTCCAACGTGATCGAGCGTCTGTCCCTGCGCCTCCGTCGTTCATGCAGGGGGCTAGTAGGTTTACAGCGCCCCCTGCATGAAAAAGACAAAGTGCAGCGTTCATCACAAACAGATGAGGTTGTGCACTTATATAAAGGAGTATAGCCAGTGGGTTTTCAAAGTACCTTCGTCTTACAGAAATCAATTTCGCGTGATCCCGGGGGGGGGGGGGGGTCACCTTATCTTTATCACGTGCTGTAGCTCACGTGACAATGTCTGGATGTTATCGCCTGAGGACGACCGCTCGTGTTCCGATCGAAACGTCGTGATATATTTATTTTCTACCTACGTGACTTTACCGAAAGAACAAAAGAATATGAAAGACGTCTTGTCTGCTGAACTTGTTCATAGCTGTAGCTGTGTACATCGATATCCCACATTGCTTACACGTACACACCACACACAATGAAATAGAAACTGGAACGACTTCCGGGGATGGGCAAAGATCGAGGAATCTCTTTCAATGGAGCGAGTTAAGTGTGTACAACATCTCTCTGTCCGTCTGTGTCTCTGTCCGTCTGTGTCTCTGTTCGCCTCTGTTTCTCTCTCTGCCTCTCTCTATGTCGTCTCTGTGTTCTTCTTGTCTGTCTGTCCGCCTGTCTTGTCTGTGTGTGTCTATCAGCGTCTGTCCCACCGTAGTCAACGACTGTCAGTAGCAGCACGCGCCCGTTCAGCTCCCACGGCTACACGCCACTCAAACTTGCTCCCAACACAAAGACAAAGATCCCCCGCATAGCCTGCACAGAATGTCATGGCAAGTGCTGTTAGTGAGCACCTAACATAAAGACAAAGATGCCCTGTATAGCCTTAACAGACTGTAGGGGCAAGTGGTGTTAGCGAGCACCTATTAAGGGTGGGACGGCACCACGCCCGGCCGCCTTTGTCTCCCTAGTGGCGATGTTTACACACCGCACCGGGTACTCGTTTGAGGCCGAGTCGACGTAGGGGAGGCTCAGGACCGGTTCAGAAAATCGTCACTGGCGGTGTTGGCCACGAGCGGGAATGGAACTCGGCTGGTCGGGTGCGCAGCGCAGCGCTCACCACGTCACTGCCGCTCCCCTTGTCAACAAACTTGAACTCTGAACCCGCTCTCCGACGTCATCGCTCAGCGTGACCTCAACGACGTCGAACGACAGGGGGGAGGCGTGCCTCGCTAGTGACGTCATGTCACCCACAACAACGCCGCGCTCTTGGTCGTTACGTCCCCTCTGGTCGGCCGCTGCCCATTTCTGTCCAGTGCCAATCCATGTATGGGCCGGGCTCATTAGCATAATTTATTTAAGTTAAGAGCCGCTCGTTGTGGGAGGGGAGTGTTTTGTACTCCGCAAGTGACGTCATGTCACCTGCTATCGCGTGACGTCACGAGGTAACAGGAAGCTGCCGCTCCGCGCGTGCACTGAAATCCGAGGTGAGAAATTCTCATCGCGTTTGTGGTGGTGGTGGTTGTTGTGGTGGTGGTTGTGGTGGTGGTTGTGGTGGTGGTGGTTGTGGTGGTGGTTGTGGTGGTGGTGGTTGTGGTGGTGGTTGTGGTGGTGGTGGTTGTGGTGGTGGTTGTGGTGGTGGTGGTTGTGGTGGTTGTGGTGGTGGTGGTTGTTGTGCTGGTGGTGGTGGTTTCAGTTTTCATTTATTTGGTATAGCCCTGTGCGCCATTCGGCTCTTGAATCGGGTGCAACCGCAACAAACAAAACTAAAACATGAACAAGAAAACATCTTAAAGTGACTATGTGACTGTGCAAACAGAAAATCCAGGAAAAAAGATCAAAATATTCCTGAAAAAAGCACCGTACACCAACGCTGTGTGCAAAAATCCCAGTGGGATGCAAGTCAAACAACAACAACCACAAGACAACTTAGATTAAGGCCATCAGTATAACTCTGTACTACAACAAAGCAAACATGTCCAAACCAAAAAACTTTTCGAAATCACCAAAATAAAGCAATAAAAGCAATCTAACAGTGATCATAGGAGCTGTGACCGGATTTTCACAACGACATTAACAACATGTAACACCAAACCTTGTAGCCATAGCTGGCTGCATGATTCACTCCACAACAGCATGAGCATCAGTCGGAGTATCAAATTGTTCAATGCACCTTTAAGATCAGCACGCTAAATCAAAATACAGATAATACTTTGCAGCGGTCATCCGGAGCGAAACATTTTAATTTATTTTAGGCCACTGAATAGCAGTGGCAGCTAGGGGTGTACAACTCCTCTAGAGCAGTTTTGACTGAAGATCTCATAGGTAGTGATTCAAGTTGCAGTTTATTGGCAATGGCATTCCATACCCTGGGGGCATCAATAGCAAAGGCCCTTCAGTTTTTGTACGGCAATAGGGAATGTGAAGCTGGTAAATGAGCGAAGACCTGAGGTCAAGTTTGTTCTTTGAAACAGAGAGGAGATCCAGCAGGTAGTCTGCTGATGTTTTTGTAGGTTCATCGTGAATGCACAAGCCGTCAAACATTAGGAGATGTTAAGTTTGACCCAATGTAGAGATCACAGTGGTGAGTCCTATATGGGCAGTTCAATTCAAATCTTAAGGCCGAATGATAGATGGAATCAAGCTTCTTCAGTACAGTACTTGGGGCTGATTTATACACGATGTCACAGTAATCAAGTAGAGGCAGTATGGTAGCTTTTATCAATTCCAAACGGAACATTGGGGGGAAGCAGTGCTTGTGTCGATACAGAAAACCAATTTTATTTTTGTCTTTTTACCAATATAATCAATGTGATCTTCAAAATTCAGTTTTGAATCCAGGATGACCCCAAGATACTTATAGATCTTGACTTGCTCTATTTGATAATTATTTAAGGAATGTAATTGGGGAAAAATAACTTCCCGCTTTAGTCCTGGTGAGAAGCATAGCACCTTGGTTTTGGAGGTATTCAGGACTATTTTAAGAGCAACAAGCTGATGTTGTAGTTTGTTGAAATCACCCTGGAGCTTAGCAATCACGTCATCTGGAGAGCGGCCAGCAGTAATCAGTATCGTGTAATCTGCAAAAAAAATTACCCTGGAATGATCCAGGTCAGTGTCCAAGTCATTGACGTAAAGAGAGAACAAGAGGGGGCCGAGGATGGAACCCTGTGGAACCCCTTTTGTTATCTTAGCACTGTTTGACCTCCAGCCATCTGCGAATACAGTTTGGGTGCGAGAAAAGAGGTAATTTTTAACCATTTTACTGCGTTTTCGGAAAAACCGAGGCAACTTCATTTACTAAGCAGGGTGTTGTGGTCGACTTTATCAAAACCTTTGGACAGGTCAAGAAAAAGACAGGCACAGTAGTGCTTATTATCAAGGCTACTATAAATGTGATTCAGAGTCTAATGCAGCAGATGTGCTGTATTTTTTTCAGAACCAAGATTGTTTTAGATGTAGTAGATTGTTGGTGGACAGGAAACTGCTAATTTGGTAGTTCAATAATTAAAAAAAAAATTTCATCAACGGAGACAAAATTGAGATTGGTCGGTAGTTATTTGGATCATCTTTAGGGCCCCCTTTGTGAAGTGGACAGACATAGAAATGTTTCCGTTCTAGAGGAACTGATGCTTCTTTGATGGTCAGGTTGAAAATATGGGCTATAGGTTAGAAAAGCCGTCTCGGGTGTGGACAAATCAAATTCAAGGACAGTGCATATTATTATCAGAGTTGTCTTTTTTGTTTGCATTTTGACTGCTTGTGTTGTGGTTATTGCAAACATGATGCCTTGAATAAAGGTGTCAGTTTTTGTGCCAGTTAAAAGGGTAAAACCTATTCCTATATCTTGTTTCTGGCAAAGGAGGTCTCATAATGTAAATGCTCACCCCAAGCCCTCAATACTCTGATAGTGCGCTGTTTGAGTTGTACGCCTTTTGGCGTCTTCTGGTCCAACACCAATGGAGACTAGGCTCTAAGAAAAGCTGTCTCGGGTGTGGACAAATCAAATTCAAGGACAGTGCATATTATTATCAGAGTTGTCTTTTTTGTTTGCATTTTGACTGCTTGTGTTGTGGTTATTGCAAACATGATGCCTTGAATAAAGGTGTCAGTTTTTGTGCCAGTTAAAAGGGTAAAACCTATTCCTATATCTTGTTTCTGGCAAAGGAGGTCTCATAATGTAAATGCTCACCCCGAGCCCTCAATACTCTGATAGTGCGCTGTTTTTGAGTTGTACGCCTTTTGGCGTCTTCTGGTCCAACACCAATGGAGACTAGGCTCTAAGAAAAGCTGTCTCGGGTGTGGACAAATCCAATTCAAGGACAGTGCATATTATTACGTGTCAGTTTTTGTGCCAGTTAAAAGGGTAAAACCTATTCCTATAGAGGTTGTAGTTGTCAATCGTAATCTGCAAATCATTGACGGCCAGAGTGAGAAATGTTTCTGTTAGGCAAAAAATGTCCGGGTTAAGATTGGCAACTTGTAGTTTTAGTTGACTTAATTTAATCACAAGCCCTCTGATGTTGACATGTAGAACACCTTTCCTGCCAGACAAATCTACAGAATTATACGAGTTCTATACATTTGGGTCAGGATGAAGCTCAATACCACCCAGAAATAAGAAAAGTAGAATTAATAGTTTGCACAAGTATTTTCTGTGAAAGGATGATGAGCGGCGAACCTTGGACAAATAGCAGTAGCTCGCAGATGGTGTTATTTTTAAGAGCAGAATGAAGTTTGGAAGGAGTGCTGGTGAGGAAATCGGACAAAGATAGGGTTGAAAAGGATACAATGATGGAGTGTAGAAGTGTCTATAAGCTGTTTCATTTGCAGATGTAGTGGCAAATCGAGCAACAATTATGGACGCAAAGTAACGAGGTGAGCTGTTTGTAGAGTTGAGTGTGGCACTAGATATGGCCGGGAGGGACAGCAGTAGATACACAGCATGAGAATTGCCATCCTTAAAATATCCGGGGTACACACAGATTAACACACAAGTGGAAAAGAAAAAATATATACTTGTAGGCCGAGCGCGAGAAAACGTCTTGCCGCACTCATCACAGATGCGCGGCTTCTCGCCTGTGTGCTAGGGTTGAACAGCGCCCCCCACCAGACAGGGACAGCAGATTCTTGGCTGCTGTGGGCTCGGCTGTACCACTTGCACCGCCTCCTTTCCCTGCCGCAGGATGGTGCTCAAGCTAGCCCTCCTTGAGCTCAGCCCACGACTGGAATGTCGTTTCTAGGCCTCTCGTGTCTCTGCTGACCGACCAGACGGCCCCACTGAAGCCCACACAGGGGACTCTTCATTCACGACCCTTGGCCGTCTCGACGATCTCCGTGAAGTTGTCCAGGATGGAGCGCATGTCGTCCTTGAGCCGCTTGTTAAACGACTGCAGCAGTGCCTCCTTGCTCTGGGGCAGCGCCCGCGACATCTCAGGGCAGCGCCCGCGACATCTCGGGGCAGCAGCAGTGGAGAGAGCACGACTCTCTCTCAGGGCCGCAGTGGACGGAGCACAGCTCTCCCTCAGGGCAGCAGTGGAGGGAGAGAGTCTGGCTCCCTCACGGCAGCGGTGGCGATAGCGCGGCTCTCCCTCAAGCCAGTAGTCAAGAGCATGGGGCTCCCTCCGGGCAGTAGTGGACAGAGCACGGCTCTGCCTCAGGGCAGCAGCAGAGAGAGCGCGGCTCTCCCTCAGGGCAGCAGCGGAGAGAGCACGCACTAGGCCGCTATGGTAACTGGAAGCCTACGGTCTTACCTAGTTACGCCTGCCGGGAAAATGCTCACTAACCACCTTCGTGTCCGCGAGATTCAATCGCGAGACTTCTTAAACCGTCGTAGAAGCTTTAGTGCCGGCTGTTTAAAATTCAATTATTATTTGTAGGGTGTTTTTTTAAACATAAACAACAAAAGCAGTCACCACGCATGTGGTGGTGGTGGTTGTGGTGGTGGTGGTTGTGGTGGTTGTGGTTGTGGTGGTGGTTGTTGTTGTTTACCAAGTTAGAGCCTCGCTCTCTCTCTCTCGTAGGGATGTCAATTGAGTAGCAGCGAGCATGGAAGCGATGTCCAGGTTGGAATTTTACAACGCGGGGCCTTGCCTCCTGCCCTCGCCTGATCGCGTTTGCTTCAATTATTTTGCTTAAGTTGAATTTGTCTTCACACGGCTGGCCACTTTGTAACTTTGTTTTACTTTAAATATTCACACAGTTTTTATTTTTTACCAGGCCAAGCCTGCTTGAGCTGCTGTACCGCTCTTGTTTTCAGAAGCAACCTGCCCACAACAACAAGGTGAGGCTTGTCAACAGCGTGGTGGTGTTCACTCTAGACGCGTGGCGGTGTTCACTCCAGACGCGTGGCGGTGTTCACTCTAGACGCGTGGTGGTGTTCACTCTAGACGCGTGGTGGTGTTCACTCTAGACGCGTGGCGGTGTTCACTCCAGACGCGTAGCGGTGTTCTCTCTAGACGCGTGGCGGTGTTCACTCTAGACGCGTGGCGGTGTTCACTCTATACGTGTGGCGGTGTTCACTCTGGACGCGTGGCGGTGTTCACTCTAGACGCATGGCGGTGTTCACTCTGGACGCGTGGCGGTGTTTACTCTGGATGCGTGGCGGTGTTCACTCTAGACGCGTGGCGGTGTTCACTCTAGACGCGTGGCGGTGTTCAGTCTAGACGCGTGGCGGTGTTCACTCTAGACGCGTGGCAGTGTTCACTCTATACGCGTGGTGGTGTTCACTCTAGACGCGTGGCGGTGTTCACTCTAGACGCGTGGTGGTGTTCACTCTGGACGCGTGGTGTTCACTCTGCATGTGGAGTGGGGACAACCGGGGGATCCGGAGGGAAATCCACGCGACCACGGGAAGAGAGAGAGAGACACACAAACTCCAAATATCCAGCAGGCATCAGGGTCAGGATCGAACCCACGACTTCCTGTATGCCAGGAGAGGTAGTTAACATCTCACCACGGGGAGAGAGAGACAGGCAGCCTCGGCGATGTTGATTTATCCTCATTGAATTACTTGGTGGAGTGAGGAAGCATTAATACTGAGCAGGTGAAGGTGGCTAGGCATGGGTCTGGACACACCACCACCTGTGAACCATGCAGTGTGTGACAGTGTAAAGTTTGTGTTTTCACTAAAGTCTGTTAACTCTGTTGAACACGGAGGTTATATCACAACAATATTTTGTTTTTGTTTTCCTCTGGAACTCTTTGTAAGAATGGAAACAGTCAACACAGTACACACATGCAGCTGAAGTCAGATCTGTTCATCCCAGCATTCATGGACATCGTGAGCCTGGCTGGCTTCACACCTCTAAGTTGCGATTGAACATTCATTTATGCATTTCTGCATAACACAAATAGTTTTATTTTCAACACCCTTTGCTATATCAGCTGAATTTAGCTTTCATAAAAATACCTTTTGTATCCAGACAGCCGAAATTGTGTGCTCGGAGTTTTGGGTTAACATTCATTTTGAAGACACTAGGGATTCCAGGCATATTCATGACCATTCGCCCTCTCATTGTGTTCCATAACAGCCTGTGATGAATTTGGGAAACTTTTTGACTATATCATGAATATATGAATAAGTATAGACGTGTAAGTCACGTGTTACTGTGTATATATGCATTCCTCTGTGCATCGATACTGACGTGTAGATGGTGTGGATATTATTTTTTTCTGTCTGCTGCTGTCGCTTCCTCTGCAGAATTTGTCTGATGGAGCAAAGGCACTCGGCGCAGCTCGGTACCATAAGGCAACAATGCGACCGGTGTGCATACAGCACGGTTCGTCCTGGACATTTGACACGGCACCAGAGAACTCACACAGGAGAGAAACCCTTCAAGTGCAGTGTGTGTGGGAAGGCGTTGGCACATTCATCTACTCTTAAAAGACACCAGAGAACACACATGGGAGAGAAATTCTTCAAGTGCAGTGTGTGTGGGAAGGTGTTTGCACATTCATCTACTCTTGTAAAACACCAGAGAACACACACGGGAGAGAAACCCTTCAAGTGCATTGTGTGTGGGAAGGCATTTGCACGGTCAACACATCTTCGAAGTCACCAGAGAACACACACGGGAGAGAAACCCTTCAAGTGCAGTGTGTGTGGGAAGGCGTTGGCACATTCATCTACTCTTGTAAAACACCAGAGAACACACACGGGAGAGAAACCCTTCAAGTGCATTGTGTGTGGGAAGGCGTTTGCACTTTCAACAAATCTTCAAAGACACCAGAGAACACACACAGGAGAGAAACCCTTCAAGTGCAGTGTGTGTGGGAAGGTGTTTGCACTTTCAACAAATCTTAAAAAACACCAGAGAACACACAAGCATCAGAAGATCCACAAGGAGTGGAGTCTGAAATCAGCTTGTGAAAGTCAAAGTGCCGCAATGAGCCCATCCCTCATGAAACAAGAACCGGAAGAAAATCCCAGCTTGGACACTTTTAAAGGTATCAAGGTGAAATATGAAGAGGTGAAGGTGAAATGTGAAGAAGTGATGGTGAAGAGCGAAGAAGTGAGGGTAAAATGTGAAGATGAAGATTCAACTCCAAAGTCGGACCTTCACATCGATGGAGGCAACGTGAAGCAGGAGGAGAATTCTGACTGTGAGGCAGAGCGAGGCAACTCCCAGCAGTTTGTGGAAGTGGAGGTGTGGGTGGACTTCCTCCGAGACAATAGAAAGTCAAATGTAGACCCGGTAGATGTGTAAGCTTGAGACGATGTCGCTCCAATAGATGCACCTTTGTCACAGGCCTTTAATAACAAGAATGTGAAGTTGAACACTCAATTCCTAGGTTCAACCTGCAGGGTAAGAGCGGCCAGTCTTTGTGGACCTGTGGGTTGGGTAGATCTCTAACCAGGAGCAAGAGCCAATAAGCTCCGAAGCCTTTACATTATGAGACCTCCTTTGCCAGTAACAAGATATAGTAACAGGTTTTTACCCTTTTAGCTGGCACAAAAACTGACACCTTTATACAAGGGATCATGTTTGCAATAACCACAACACAAGCAGTCAAAAATGCAAACAAAAAGAAACAACTCTGATAATGATATGCACTGTCCTTGAATTTGATTGGTCCACACCCGAGACGGCTTTTCTTAGAGCCTAGTCTCCACTGGTGTTGGACCATATGACACCATAAGGCGTACAACTCAAAAACAGCGCACTATCAGAGTATGGTGCCAGCTAAAAGGGTAAAAACCTTTTACTATAAGCTCCGAAGCATTCGCTATGTTATCATAATTGCATTTATATGGTGCTTGCTTAATCGCCTCGGCAACTCGGAGTTTTGTATCGTATCTCGTCTCAAACACGTGAAGAGCATCCCCAAGTAGCAGCTGCCCCTGTGTGGCACAAGGTGGTGGCCCTGCACCGGCCTGCATGTGGACAAGAGCCTGTCAGTAGGGGGCGATGTTTGATGTGGCGTCTTAGTTGTGGAGTTTGTAGGTAATGTTTAGAATTTGATCAATTTTGACCCAGACGCCAGCATGCAATGGCCTACTCGTTTTGAATGACGCAATAGTATGTTGTACATACACTGTTAAGCAGACGGTGCGTATTTTTGTTAAATAGATTCTTGTTAATACGATGTAACATGATACAGCATATTTCAGTTCAGTAATTAAATTTTGTTAATATGCCTGTCACTAATTTAGAATGAATACTTGTCTGATTGTGTGCATATATGTAACATTTTGTCGATAAGGGTCAAACATTGAATAAGTAATGTTAGGACAAAGTGTGTGTTTTGGAAGTAACCTGTACAGATAATAAAGGTTTTTGGGTTAGATCGCGTTTATTTATAAATGTGTCGTAACCCTCCACCACCCGACACGGCCAATCAGCAAAAAAAGTGTCACGTTGACAAAAGACAAATAATTCACTACTTCAGCCCACCGGTGTGTTGAAGAGTTAATCCACATTTACAGTTTGAGTACGACGTTTCGCTGGTAAATACTTCCAGCATCATCGGGCAATTCGCCAGAATGGTAAAGCCCTCGCTTGCTCCCGGTTTTATATAGAGCAGCAGGGTGACGTCATCACTTAACTCATCAGGTGCAGTGATTAGAGGCGGAGGGGGGGGTAATGTAATTATATAATCGATTAGTAATCAGTCATTGGTTATGATTAGTAATGAGTTGTAGATTAGTAATTCTTTAAATCAAAATGTAATGTGTATTATTTAATAATACGCTTCCAGGCCGCACTAAGCCGGTAGCTGTCAGAGCGATTAAAGTTATTCTTGTTCCTCTCAATTTCAATGGATTCTCTAATTAGTCTTTGCCAGTAATAATTAGTTTTACACACCACTGCAACATTGTCAAAATCAATTGAGTGTCCTTGTTGACAAGCATGTTCTGCCACTGCCGACAGTTGTGTTTGAGATAATTTAATATTTCTCTGATGTTCTTTTAGTCTTACGCTGATGTTACGTCCCGTCTGCCCAATGTAGCAGCTGCCACATGAACAATTAATCCGATATACACCTTCTGTTGATAGTTTAGGTAATGCGTCTTTAGTGCAAGATACTAGTTTTTGAATTTTGTGTACTGTACCAAATCTTACTGTAATGTTTTGCTTTTGCAAAACGCGGGCTAATTTGTCAGTTACTCCTGAGATATATGGAATTTTTATTGTTTTAACAATCTGGTCGCTTTCAGTAGTATTGCTTTGCGATCGTGATTTGGCATTCAGTGCTCTGTTAATTTGAGCATTATTGTAGCCATTCTGTCGTAGTGCGTCTTTAACGTGTTTAATCTCTCTCACTAGACTCTCACCATCTGACACTGTTTTCGCCCGATGTACGAGCGTCTTGATAAGAGAGGATTTTTGAGCTGGATGATGATGTGATTCTGCATTCAGATAGGCATCAGTGTGCGTTTGCTTTCTGTAAACGCTGTGTGTTATTTTACCGTTTAGGCCATGTCCAAGCAAAATATCTAGGAATGGGAGTGTGTTATTCACCTCCATTTCCATGGTGAACTGGATGGCCGGGTTTTGTGCATTGAGATGATTTAGAAAATCATTAAGTGTATCTTTACCATGTGGCCAGACAACCAAAGTGTCATCCACATACCTAAACCAAAAGGATGGTTTTAATGTGCTCGAGGCAAGTGCTCTTATTTCAAAGTTTTCCATGTACAAATTTGCTATAGCAGGGGATAAAGGAGAACCCATTGCTGCTCCTTCCTTTTGTTTAAAGAAATCCCCTCTCCATAAGAAGTAAGTGTTATTTAAACAATGGCCAGCAAGTTTCGGAATATCTTTTTGTAAACCGGTATTCTTTACTAGTGTATCAAGTAATTTAAGCGATTCGTCCACTGGAACCTTAGTGAATAGAGAAATCACATCAAAACTTACCAGAATATCATCAGGAGTAAGTTTAATATCTTTAATCACATTCACAAGATGTTCTGAATTTTTTATGAATGAAGATGTCTTACCGATGTAGGGCTGTATTTGTTTGGTTATATATTTTGCTAATTGATATGTGGCAGAGCCAATTGTACTGACTATGGGTCGTAATGGGATGCCGATTTTATGAATCTTTGGTAGCCCATAGAGTCTAGGTGGTTTTGAGGCCCTCAACGTGACACTTTTTTTGCTGATTGGCCGTGTCGGGTGGTGGAGGGTTACGACACATTTATAAATAAACGCGATCTAACCCAAAAACCTTTATTATGAATAATATTGGTCGCGAAAGCCTACGTGTTAAACTGTACAGATAAGTCGGGTGAGACCCGTTGTTGGGATCGCGGGATCGAGATGACGCGACACAGAGCTGGCCGTGCCAGAAGACCGCCGTCTGCAGATCGATTCCAACGTGATCGAGCGTCTGCCCCTGCACCTCCGTCGTTCATGCAGGGGGCTAGTAGGTTTACAGCGCCCCCTGCATGAAAAAGACAAAGTGCAGCGTTCATCACAGATAAAGTTGTGCGCTTATATAAAAGAGTATATAGCCAGTGGGTTTTCAAAGTACCTTCGTCTTACAGAAATCAATTTCGCGTGATCCCACCGCATTAAAACGATGCTCAGCTGAGCGGGGCGAGCCACGGGGGGAGGGGGGGGGTCACCTTATCTTTGTCACGTGACGTAGCTCACGTGACAATGTCTGGATGTTTTCGCCTGAGGACGACTGCTCGTGTTGCGATCGAAACGTGATTTTTTTTTCTACCTACGTGACTTTACCGAAAGAACCAAAGAGTCTGAAAGGCGTCTTGCCTGTGAAACTTGTTCATAGCTGTAGCTGTGTACATCGATATCCCACATTGCTTACACGTACACACCACATACAATGAAATAGAAACTGGAACGACTTCCGGGGATGGGCAAAGATCGAGGAATCTCTTTCAATGGAGCGAGTTAAGTGTGTTCAACATCTCTCTGTCCGTGTCTCTGTTCGCCTCTGTGTCTCTCTCTGCCTGTCTCTCTGTCGTCTCTGTCTCTGTGTTCCTTTTGTCTGTCTGTCCGCCTGTCTTGTCTGTGTGTGTCTATCAGCGTCTGTCCCACCGTAGTCAACGACTGTCAGCAGCAGCACGCGCCCGTTCAGCTCCCACGGCTACACGCCACTCAAACTTGCTCCCAACACAAAGACAAAGATCCCCCGTATAGCCTGCACAGAATGTCATGGCAAGTGCTGTTAGTGAGCACCTAACATAAAGACGAAGATGCCCTGTATAGCCTTAACAGACTGTAGGGGCAAGTGGTGTTAGCGAGCACCTATTAAGGGTGGGACGGCACACGAGGGGGTGGGTGGCCAGCACCACGCCCGGCCGCCTTTGTCTCCCTAGTGGCGATGTTTACACACCGCACCGGGTACTCGTTTGAGGCCGAGTCGACGTAGGGGAGGCTCAGGACCGGTTCAGAAAATCGTCACTGGCGGTGTTGGCCACGAGCGGGAATGGAACTCGGCTGGTCGGGTGCGGAGCGCAGCGCTCACCACGTCACTGCCGCTCCCCTTCTGTCAACAAACCTGAACTCTGACCCCGCTCTCTGACGTCACCGCTCAGCGTGACCTCAACGGCGTCGAACGCCAAGGGGGAGGTGTGCCTCGCTAGTGACGTCATGTCACCGACCACCGCGCTCTTGATCGTGACGTAACTTCCGCTCGGCCGCTGCCGATAACTGTTCCAGTGCCAATCCTTATTTGGGCAAAGCCACTCCCGGTGACTGGCTGCTCATTAACATAATGTGTTCGTGATAGCCGTCGCGAGTTTATTGCGACGGGTTCGGCACCCACTCCCCATCCCTCCACGTATGGGCCGGGCTCATTAGCATAATTTATTCATGTTAAGAGGGGAGTGTCTTGTATCCCGCAAGTGACGTCATGTCACCTGCTGCTGCTTCGTGACGTCGCGAGGTAACGGGAAGTTGCCCCTCCGCCTTTGCACTGAAATCCGAGGTAAGAAATTCTCATCGCGGTTGTGGTGGTTGTTGTGGTGGTGGTTGTGGTGGTGGTTGAGGTGGTTGTTGTTGTTTACCGAGGTAGAGCCTCGCTCTCTCGTAGGGATGTCAACTGAGTAGCAGCGAGCATGGAAGCGATGTCCAGGTTGGAATTTTACAATGCGGGGCCTTGCCTCCTGCCCTCGCCTGATCGCGTTTGCTTCAATTCTCTTGCTTAAAGTTGAATTTCTCTTCACACGGCTGGCCACTTTGTAACTTTGTTTTATTTTAAATATTCACGCAGTTTTTACTTCTATTTTTTTACCAGGCCAAGCCCGCGTTGAGCTGCTATACCGCTCTTGTTTTCACAACCGACCTGCCCACAACAACAACGAGGTGAGGCTCGTCAACAGCGTGGTGGTGTTCACTCTAGACGCGTGGCGGTGTTCACTCTAGACGCGTGGCGGTGTTCACTCTAGACGTGTGGCGGTGTTCACTCTAAACGCGTGGCGGTGTTCACTGTAGACGCTTGGCGGTGTTCACTCTAGACGCGTGGCGGTGTTCACTCTAGACACGTGGCGGTGTTCACTCTAGACGCGTGGCGGTGTTCACTCTAGACGCGTGGCGGTGTTCACTCTAGACGCGTGGCGGTGTTCACTCTAGACGCGTGGCGGTGTTCACTCTAGACGTGTGGCGGTGTTCACTCTAGACGCGTGGCGGTGTTCACTCTAGACATGTGGCGGTGTTCACTCTAGACGCGTGGCGGTGTTCACTGTAGACGCGTGGCGGTGTTCACTCTAGACGCGTGGCGGTGTTCACTCTAGACGCGTGGCGGTGTTCACTCTAGACGCGTGGCGGTGTTCACTCTAGACATGTGGCGGTGTTCACTCTAGACGCGTGGCGGTGTTCACTGTAGACGCGTGGCGGTGTTCACTCTAGACGCGTGGCGGTGTTCACTCTAGACGCGTGGCGGTGTTCACTCTAGACGCGTGGCGGTGTACACTGTAGACGCGTGGCGGTGTTCACTGTAGACGCGTGGCGGTGTTCACTCTAGACGCGTGGCGGTGTTCACTCTAGACATGTGGCGGTGTTCACTCTAGACGCGTGGCGGTGTTCACTGTAGACGCGTGGCGGTGTTCACTGTAGACGCGTGGCGGTGTTCACTGTAGACGCGTGGCGGTGTACACTGTAGACGCGTGGCGGTGTTCACTCTGGACGCGTGGCGGTGTTCACTCTGGACGCGTGGCGGTGTTCACTCTAGACGCGTGGCGGTGTTCACTCTAGACGCGTGGCGGTGTTCACTCTGGACGCGTGGCGGTGTTCACTCTGCATGTGGAGTGGGGACAACCGGGGGATCCGGAGGGAAATCCACGCGACCACGGGGAGAGAGAGAGACACGCAAACTCCAAATATACAGCAGGCGTCAGGGTCGGGATCGAACCCACGACTTCCTGTATGCCAGGAGAGGTAGTTAACATCTCACCACTGGGAGAGAGAGAGACACGCAGCCTCGGCGATGTTGATTATTCATCAATTAATTACTTGGCGGAGTGAGGAAGCATTAATACTGAGCGGATGAAGGTTGCCAGGCGTGGGTCTGGACACACCACCACCTGTTTAGTTTCATAGTTTTGTGGTGGTGGTGGTTGTTGTTGTGGTGGTGGTTTCAGTTTTCATTTTAATTTATTTGGTATAGCCCTATGAGCCATTCGGCTCTTGAATCGGGTGCAACCTCAACAAACAAAAAACATGAACAAGAAAACATCTTAAAGTGATTATGTGACTGTGCAAACAGAAAATTCAGGAAAAAAACAATCAAAATATTCCTGAAATAGCACCATACACCAACGCTGTGTGCAAAAATCCCAGTGGGATGCAAGTCAATTAACAACTACCACAAGACAACTAAGATTAAGGCCATCAGTCTAACTCCGTACTACAATAAACAAAAACATGGCCAAAAACATAAAAAAACGTTTTCGAAATCACCAAAGTAAAAGCCATAAATGCAATGTAACAGTGATCATAGGGACTGTGACCGAATTTTTAACAATAAACTACGTAAATAAATTATAACACCAAAATCTAGAGACATATTTTTGGCCACTGAATAGCAGTGGCAGCTAGGGGTGTACAACTCCTCAAGAGCAGTTTTGAGTGAAGATCTCATAGGTAGTGATTCAAGTTGCAGTTTATTGGCAATAGCATTCCATGCCCTGGGGGCATCAATAGCAAAGACCCTTCCTCCGGTTTTTGTACGGCAATAGGGAATGTGAAGCTGGTAGATGAGCGAAGACCTGAGGTCAAATTTTTTCTTTGAAACAGAGAGGAGATCCAGTAGGTAGTCTGCGGATTCTTTTTGTAAGTACATCGTGATTAAATAAGATCTGGTGCACAAGCCGTCGAACATTAAGAGATGTTAAGTTTGATCCAATGTAGAGATCACAGTGGTGAGTCCTATATGGGCAGTTCAATGCAAATATTAAGGCCGAGTGATAGATGGAATCAAGCTTCTTCAGTACAGTACTTGGGGCTGATTTATACACGATGTCACAGTAGTCAAGTAGAGGCAGTATGGTAGCTTTTATCAATTCCAAACGGAACATTGGGGAGAAGCAGTGCTTGTGTCGATACAGAAAACCAATTTTTATTTTGTCTTTTTACCAATATTATCAATGTGATCTTCAAAATTAAGTTTTGAATCCAGGATGACCCCAAGATACTTATAGATCTTGACTTGCTCTATTTGATAATTATTCAAGCAATGTAATTGGGGAAAAATAACTTCCTGCTTTAGTCCCGGTGAGAAGCATAGCACCTTGGTTTTGGAGGTATTCAGGACTAGTTTAAGAGAAACTAGCTGATGTTGTAGTTTGTTGAAATCACCCTGGAGCTTAGCAATCACGTCATCCGGAGAGCGGCCAGCAGTAATCAGTATCGTGTCATCTGCAAAAAGATTCACTCTTGAATGATCCAGGTCAGTGCCCAAGTCATAGACATAAAGAGAGAACAAGAGGGGGCCGAGGATGGAACCCTGTGGAACCCCTTTTGTTATCTTAACACTGTTTGACCTCCAACCATCTGTGAATACAGTTTGGGTGCGAGAAAAGAGGTAATTTTTTAACCATTGTACTGTGTTCTTGTAAAAACCGAGGCAACTTTGTTTATTAAGCAGGGTGTTGTGGTCTACTGTATCAAAAGCTTTGGACAGGTCAAGAAAAAGACAGGCACAGTACTGCTTATTATCAAGGCTCTTGTAAATTTGATTCAAAGAGTCTAATGCAGCAGATGTGGTGCTGTATTTTTTTCGGAACGCAGATTGTTTTAGATGTAGTAGATTGTTGGTGGGCAGGAAACTGCTAATTTGGTAGTTCAATAATTTTTCAAAAATTTTCATCAATGGGGACAAAATTGAGATAGGTCGGTAGTTATTGGGATCATCTTTAGGGCCCCCTTTGTGAAGTGGATGGACATAGGAATGTTTCCATTCTAGAGGAACCGATGCTTCTTTGATGGACAGGTTGAAAATATGGGCTATAGGTTTGTATATTAGGTGACCAACAGTTAGTAGAGCAAAGACGGGAAAACTATCTGCTCCGGTAGAGGAGGACCCTTTGAGGTAGGACAGTTGTTTCAGAACATTACTTCCGTGGATTGGTTGGAAACTAAATTCGTTTAATGTTTGGACAGGTGTGTAGGAATTTGCAGGAGCAGGGGTGACTCCCAATACATTATCAAAAAGATTACCAGCTTCAGAAAAATGAAGGTTAAAATTGTCAACTATTCTTTTGGGATCTGAAAAATATTCCTCATTTCGGTTAAGCTCAACGGGCAGATGTTCTCTTTTGGATGCATTTTCGATAGATTTGATTGTTTTCCAAAAAATCCTGGCATTTCCATGTGATTCCAGGAGAGTGGAGGAAAAGTAGGCATTTTTTGCGTGCCGTATTTTTTACGCATCTATTCCTTCAAATCCTGTATTCTAGCCAGTCATTTACCAAATTACTTTTTTGAGCACATGCCCAAGCCTTGTCCCTAGTTTTCATGAGCTTTGTAATCAAAGGATCATACCATGGTGGGCGGTTGCCTTTTAACGGAGCATGTTTGTTAAGAATTTGGAGAAACGTGTGCCTGAAAGTCTCCTAACCCGTAGTCAGGTTGGGGATATCACAGACCTTATCAATATCCGAGTGAAGCACATCATTTGTAAATGCCTGAGAGCTGAAGTGCCTCATAGAGTGCTTCTCAACAATTTTAGGGGGGCTTTGGGTCTGGCTGATCTCACCCCAAAAATGAAGGAGTGATCACTAAGGTTATTACCCAGAACACCAGTCAGTGCGAAATTATGAGGGGCATTTGTCAATAGGATGTCAAGCAGAGTTGACTGTCTCGGATTTTTTAGGTTGGGTCTTGTGGGGACATTTATTAATTGAAACAGGTTAAATTCATCTGTAAAATTTGTGGCCACGGCCGGCGGGTTTAGCCAATTCCAATTTAGATCACCCACTAAAACTATTTCACCTTTAGGGAGGCCCCCAAAAAGCTCTCTCAGTGCTGATGCAGCTTCAACATCCTTCCCACAAGGCGGTCTATAGCAGCACACTACCAATATCTGTTGATTATTTGGGAGACTTATTCTGAGAGCCAAACCTTCAGAGCAACATTTTTTAAACAAGGAGTGAGCTGGTGAACATGCAATAGTATTACGAACATAGATGGCAATTCCACCTCCTTTAGATCCTCGATCAAGCCGAAAAATGGTGTAGTTGTCAATCGTAATCTGCAAGTCATTGACGGCAGGAGTCAGAAATGTTTCTGTTAGGCAAAAAATATCCGGGTCAAGATTTGCTACTTCTAGTTTTAGTTGACTTAATTTAATCACAAGCCCTCTGATGTTGACATGTAGAACACCAACACCTTTCCTGCCAGAAAAATTTACAGAATTATACGAGCTCTTTTCATTCGGGCCAGGATGAAGCTCAATACCACCCAGGAATAAGAAAAGTAGAATTAATAGTTTGCACAAGTATTTTCTGTGAAAGGATGAAGATCGGCGAACCTTCGACGAATAGCAGCAGCTCGCAGATGGTGTTATTTTTAAGAGCAGAATGAAGTTTGGAAGGAGTGCTGGTGAAGTAATGGGACAAAGATAGGGTTTAAAAGGATACAAAGATGGAGCGTAGAAGCGTCTGAGCAGTTTCATTTGCAGGTGTAGTGGCAAATCGAGCAACAAGTATGGACACAAAGTAATGAGGGTAGCTGTTTGTAGAGTTGAGTGTGGCACTAGATATGGCCGGGAGGGACAGCAGTAGAATACACAGCAAGATAATTGCCATCTTTAAAATATCCGGGGTAAACACAGATTAACACACAAGCGGAAAAGAAAAAAATATCTATACTTGTAGCTGCTGCTGTAGAAGTTGCTGTAGCAGCTGCTGTAGCTGGATCCGTTGCTGCGACTGTAACTGTTTCTGCTGCAGCAGCTGCTGTTGTAGCAGCTGCTGTAGTTGCTGTTGTAGTAGTTGCAGCTGCTGTTGCAGCAGCTGCTGCTGTAGCTGCATCCGTTGTTGCTGTAGCTGCTGTAGCTGCTGCTGTAGTAGTCGCAGCAGCTGCTGCAGCCGCTGTAGCTGCTGCTGTAATGCCAGTGTGTGACAGTGTCAAGTTTGTGTTTTCACTAAAGTCTGTTAACTCTGTTGAACACGGAGGTTATATCACAACAATAGTTTGTTTTCCTCTGGAACTCTTTGTAAGAATGGAAACAGTCAACACAGCACACACATGCAGCTGAAGTCAGATCTGTTCATCCCAGCATTCATGGACATCGTGAGCCTGGCTGGCTTCACACCTCTAAGTTGCGATTGAACATTCATTTATGCATTTCTGCATAACACAAATAGTTTTATTTTCAACACCCTTTGCTATATCAGCTGAATTTAGCTTTCATAAAAATACCTTTTGTATCCAGACAGCCGAAATTGTGTGCTCGGAGTTTTGGGTTAACATTCATTTTGAAGATACTAGGGCTTCCAGGCATATTCATGACCATTCGCCCTCTCATTGTGTTCCATAACAGCCTGTGATGAATTTGGGAAACTTCTTGACTATATCATGAATATATGAATTAGTATAGACGTGTAAGTCACGTGTTACTGTGTATATATGCATTCCTCTGTGTGGATATATTTTTTTTCTGTCTGCAGCTGTCGCTTCCTCTGTCGCTTCCTCTGTCACTTCCTCTGCAGAATTGGTCTGATGGAGCAAAGGCACTCGCCGCAGCTCGGTACCACAAGGCATCAATGCGACCGGTGTGCATACAGCACGGATCGTACTGAACATTTGAGACGGCACCAGAGAACTCACACAGGAGAGAAACCCTTCAAGTGCAGTGTTTGTGGGAAGGCGTTGGCACATTCATCTACTCTTGTAAAACACCAGCGAAGACACATGGGAGATAAACTCAAGTGCAGTGTGTGTGGGAAGGTGTTTGCACATTCATCTACTCTTGTAAAACACCAGAGAACACACACGGGAGAGAAACCCTTCAAGTGCAGTGTGTGTGGGAAGGCATTTGCACGGTCAACAAATCTTCAAAGTCACCAGAGAACACACACGGGAGAGAAACCCTTCAAGTGCAGTGTGTGTGGGAAGGCATTTGCACGGTCAACATATCTTCGAAGTCACCAGAGAACACACACGGGAGAGAAACCCTTCAAGTGCAGTGTGTGTGGGAAGGTGTTTGCACATTCATCTACTCTTGTTAAACACCAGAGAACACACACAGGAGAGAAACTCTTCAAGTGCAGTGTGTGTGGGAAGGCGTTTGCACTTTCAACAAATCTTCAAAAACACCAGAGAACACACACGGGAGAGAAACCCTTCAGGTGCAGTGTGTGTGGGAAGGCGTTTGCACTTTCAACAAATCTTCAAAAACACCAGAGAACACACACGGGAGAGAAACCCTTCAAGTGCAGTGTGTGTGGGAAGGCGTTTGCACTTTCAACAAATCTTCAAAAACACCAGAGAACACACACGGGAGAGAAACCCTTCAAGTGCAGTGTGTGTGGGAAGGCGTTTGCACTTTCAACAAATCTTCAAAGACACCAGAGAACACACACGGGAGAGAAACCCTTCAAGTGCAGTGTGTGTGGGAAGGCGTTTGCACTTTCAACAAATCTTCATGTACACCAGAGAACTCAAAAGCATCAAAAGATACACAAGGAGTGGAGTCTGAAATCAGCTTGTGAAAGTCAAAGTGCCGCAATGAGCCCATCCGTCATGAAACAAGAACCGGAAGAAAATCCCAGCTTGGACACTTTTAAAGGTATTAAGGTGAAATATGAAGAGGTGAAATGTGAAGAAGTGATGGTGAAGAGCGAAGAAGTGAAGGTAAAATTTGAAGATGAAGATTCAACTCCAATATCGGACCTTCACATCGATGGAGGCAACGTGAAGCAGGAGGAGAATTCTGACTGTGAGGCAGAGCGAGGCAACTCCCAGCAGTTTATGGAAGTGGAGGTGTGGGTGGACTTCCTCCGAGACAATACAAAGTCAAATGGAGATCCGGTAGATGTGTAAGCCAGAGACGATGTCTCTCCAATAGATGCACCTTTATCACAGGCCTTTAATGACAATAATGTGAAGTTGAACACTCAATTCCTAGGTTAAACCTGCAGGGTAAGAACGGCCAGTTCTTGTGGACCTGTGGGGTGGGTAGATCTCTAACCAGGAGCAAGAGCCAATAAGCTCCCAAGCATTGACTGTTTTAATAATTGCATTTAAATGGTGCTTGCTTAATCGCCTCTGGCAATTCGGAGTTTTGTATTGTATCTCGTCTCAAACACGTGAAGAGCATCCCCAAGTAGCAGCTGCCCCTGTGTGGCACAAGGTGGTGGCCCTGCACCGGCCTGCATGTGGACAAGAGCCTGTCAGTAGGGGCCGATGGTTGATGTGGCATCTTAGTTGTGGAGTTTGTAGGTAATGTTTAGAATTTGCTCAATTTTGACTGAGACGCCAGCATGCAATGGCCTACTCGTTTTGAATGACACAAGAGTATGTTGTACATACACTGTTAAGCAGACGGTGCATATTTAATACGATGTAACCTGATACAGCATATTTCAGTGCAGTAATTACATTTTCTTACTATGCCTGTCACAAATTTAGAATGAATACTTGTCTGATTGTGCGTGCATGTAACATTTTGTCTATAAGGGTCAAACATTGAATAAGTGAAGTTAGGACAAAGTGTGTGTTTTGGAAGTAACCTGTACAGATAAGTCGGGTGAGACCCGTTGTTGGGATCGCGGGATTGAGATGAGGCGACACAGAGCTGGCCGTGCGAGAAGACCGCCGTCTGCAGATCGATTCCAACGTGATCGAGCGTCTGCCCCTGCACCTCCATCGTTCATGCAGGGGGCTAGTAGGTTTACAGCGCCCCCTGCATGAAAAAGACAAAGTGCAGCGTTCATCACAGATAAAGTTGTGCGCTTATATAAAAGAGTATATAGCCAGTGGGTTTTCAAAGTACCTTCGTCTTACAGAAATCAATTTCGCGTGATCCCACCGCATTAAAATGATGCTCAGCTGAGCGGGGCGAGCCACGGTGGGGGGGGAGGGGGTCACCTTATCTTTGTCACGTGACGTAGCTCACGTGACAATGTCTGGATGTTTTCGCCTGAGGACGACTGCTCGTGTTGCGATCGAAACGTCGTGATATATTTATTTTCTACCTACGTGACTTTACCGAAAGAACCAAAGAGTCTGAAAGGCGTCTTGTCTGTGAAACTTGTTCATAGCTGTAGCTGTGTACATCGATATCCCACATTGCTTACACGTACACACCACATACAATGAAATAGAAACTGGAACGACTTCCGGGGATGGGCAAAGATCGAGGAATCTCTTTCAATGGAGCGAGTTAAGTGTGTTCAACATCTCTCTGTCCGTGTCTCTGTTCGCCTCTGTGTGTCTCTCTGCCTGTCTCTCTGTCGTCTCTGTCTCTGTGTTCCTTTTGTCTGTCTGTCCGCCTGTCTTGTCTGTGTGTGTGTGTCTATCAGCGTCTGTCCAACCGTAGTCAACAACTATCAGCAGCAGCACGCGCCCGTTCAGCTCCCACGGCTACACGCCACTCAAACTTGCTCCCAACACAAAGATCCCCCGTATAGCCTGCACAGAATGTCATGGCAAGTGCTGTTAGTGAGCACCTAACATAAAGACAAAGATACCCTGTATAGCCTTAACAGACTGTAGGGGCAAGTGGTGTTAGCGAGCACCTATTAAGGGTGGGACGGCACACGGGGGGGTGGGTGGCCAGCACCACGCCCGGCCGCCTTTGTCTCCCTAGTGGCGATGTTTACACACCGCACCGGGTACTCGTTTGAGGCCGAGTCGACGTAGGGGAGGCTCAGGACCGGTTCAGAAAATCGTCACTGGCGGTGTTGGCCACGAGCGGGAATGGAACTCGGCTGGTCGGGTGCGGAGCGCAGCGCTCACCACGTCACTGCCGCTCCCCTTCTGTCAAC
Organism: Petromyzon marinus; assembly: GCF_048934315.1. Lineage (NCBI taxonomy): Eukaryota > Metazoa > Chordata > Hyperoartia > Petromyzontiformes > Petromyzontidae > Petromyzon > Petromyzon marinus. Next base: position 5,803,640 of record NC_133750.1, read on the forward strand.
AAACCTGAACTCTGACCCCGCTCTCTGACGTCACCGCTCAGCGTGACCTCAACGGCGTCGAACGCCAAGGGGGAGGTGTGCCTCGCTAGTGACGTCATGTCACCGACCACCGCGCTCTTGATCGTGACGTAACTTCCGCTCGGCCGCTGCCGATAACTGTTCCAGTGCCAATCCTTATTTGGGCAAAGCCACTCCCGGTGACTGGCTGCTCATTAGCATAATGTGTTCGTGATAGCCGTCGCGAGTTTATTGCGACGGGTTCGGCACCCACTCCCCATCCCTCCACGTATGGGCCGGGCTCATTAGCATAATTTATTCAAGTTAAGAGGGGAGTCTTGTATCCCGCAAGTGACGTCATGTCACCTGCTGCTGCTTCGTGACGTCGCGAGGTAACGGGAAGTTGCCCCTCCGCCTTTGCACTGAAATCCGAGGTGAGAAATTCTCATCGCGGTTGTGGTGGTTGTTGTGGTGGTTGTTGTTGTGGTGGTGGTTGTTGTTTACCGAGGTAGAGCCTTGCTCTCTCTCGTAGGGATGTCAACTGAGTAGCAGCGAGCATGGAAGCGATGTCCAGGTTGGAATTTTACAACGCGGGGCCTTGCCTCCTGCCCTCGCCTGATCGCGTTCGCTTCAATTCTCTTGCTTAAAGTTGAATTTCTCTTCACACGGCTGGCCACTTTGTAACTTTGTTTTATTTTAAATATTCACACAGTTTTTATTTCTATTTTTTTACCAGGCCAAGCCCGCGTTGAGCTGCTATTCCGCTCTTGTTTTCACAACCGACCTGCCCACAACAACAACGAGGTGAGGCTCGTCAACAGCGTGGTGGTGTTCACTCTAGACGCGTGGCGGTGTTCACTGTAGACGCGTAGCGGTGTTCACTGTAGACGCGTGGCGGTGTTCACTGTAGACGCGTGGCGGTGTTCACTCTAGACGCGTGGCGGTGTTCACTCTAGACGCGTGGCGGTGTTCACTATAGACGCGTGGCGGTGTTCACTCTAGACGCGTGGCGGTGTTCAATGTAGACGCGTGGCGGTGTTCACTCTAGACGCGTGGCGGTGTTCACTCTAGACGCGTGGCGGTGTTCACTCTAGACGCGTGGCGGTGTTCACTCTAGACGCGTGGCGGTGTTCACTGTAGACGCGTGGCGGTGTTCACTGTAGACGCGTGGCGGTGTTCACTCTAAACGCGTGGCGGTGTTCACTCTAGACGCGTGGCGGTGTTCACTCTAGACGCGTGGCGGTGTTCACTCTAGACGTGTGGCGGTGTTCACTCTAGACGCGTGGCGGTGTTCACTCTAGACGCGTGGCGGTGTTCACTGTAGACGCGTGGCGGTGTTCACTGTAGACGCGTGGCGGTGTTCACTCTGGACGCGTGGCGGTGTTCACTCTGGACGCGTGGCGGTGTTCACTCAGCATGTGGAGTGGGGACAACCGGGGGATCCGGAGGGAAATCCACGGGGTCGGGATCGAACCCACGACTTCCTGTATGCCAGGAGAGGTAGTTAACATCTCACCACTGGGAGAGAGAGAAACACGCAGCCTCGGCGATGTTGATTATTAATCAATTAATTACTTGGCGGAGTGAGGAAGCATTAATACTGAGCGGATGAAGGTTGCCAGGCGTGGGTCTGGACACACCACCACCTGTTTAGTTTCATAGTTTTGTGGTGGTGGTGGTGGTGGTGGTTGTTGTTGTGGTGGTGGTTTCAGTTTTCATTTTAATTTATTTGGTATAGCCCTGTGAGCCATTCGGCTCTTGAATCGGGTGCAACTTCAACAAACAAAAAACATGAACAAGAAAACATCTTAAAGTGATTATGTGACTGTGCAAACAGAAAATTCAGGAAAAAAACAAATCAAAATATTCCTGAAATAGCACCATACACCAACGCTGTGTGCAAAAATCCCAGTGGGATGCAAGTCAAATAACAACAACCACAAGACAACTAATATTAAGGCCATCAGTCTAACTCCGTACTACAATAAACAAAAACATGGCCAAAAACATAAAAAACCGTTTTCGAAATCACCAAAGTAAAAGCCATAAATGCAATGTAACAGTGATCATAGGGACTGTGACCGAATTTTTAACAATAAACTACATAAATAAATTATAACACCAAAATCTAGAGACATATTTTTGGCCACTGAATAGCAGTGGCAGCTAGGGGTGTACAACTCCTCAAGAGCAGTTTTGAGTGAAGATCTCATAGGTAGTGATTCAAGTTGCAGTTTATTGGCAATAGCATTCCATGCCCTGGGGGCATCAATAGCAAAGACCCTTCCTCCGGTTTTTGTACGGCAATAGGGAATGTGAAGCTGGTAGATGAGCGAAGACCTGAGGTCAAATTTTTTCTTTGAAACAGAGAGGAGATCCAGTAGGTAGTCTGCGGATTATTTTTGTAAGTACATCGTGAATAAATAAGATCTGGTGCACAAGCCGTCGAACATTAAGAGATGTTAAGTTTGATCCAATGTAGAGATCACAGTGGTGAGTCCTATATGGGCAGTTCAATGCAAATCTTAAGGCCGAGTGATAGATGGAATCAAGCTTCTTCAGTACAGTACTTGGGGCTGATTTATACACGATGTCACAGTAGTCAAGTAGAGGCAGTATGGTAGCTTTTATCAATTCCAAACGGAACATTGGGGAGAAGCAGTGCTTGTGTCGATACCGAAAACCAATTTTTATTTTGTCTTTTTACCAATATAATCAATGTGATCTTCAAAATTAAGTTTTGAATGCAGGATGACCACAAGATACTTATAGATCTTGACTTGCTCTATTTGATAATTATTCAAGCAATGTAATTGGGGAAAAATAACTTCCTGCTTTAGTCCCGGTGAGAAGCATAGCACCTTGGTTTTGGAGGTATTCAGGACTAGTTTAAGAGAAACTAGCTGATGTTGTAGTTTGTTGAAATCACCCTGGAGCTTAGCAATCACGTCATCCGGAGAGCGGCCAGCAGTAATCAGTATCGTGTCATCTGCAAAAAGATTTACCCTGGAATGATCCAGGTCAGTGCCCAAGTCATTGACATAAAGAGAGAACAAGAGGGGGCCGAGGATGGAACCCTGTGGAACCCCTTTTGTTATCTTAACACTGTTTCACCTCCAACCATCTGTGAATACAGTTTGGGTGCGAGAAAAGAGGTAATTTTTTAACCATTGTACTGTGTTCTCGGAAAAACCGAGGCAACTTTGTTTACTAAGCAGGGTGTTGTGGTCTACTGTATCAAAAGCTTTGGACAGGTCAAGAAAAAGACAGGCACAGTACTGCTTATTATCAAGGCTCTTGTAAATTTGATTCAAAGAGTCTAATGCAGCAGATGTGGTGCTGTATTTTTTTCGGAATGCAGATTGTTTTAGATGTAGTAGATTGTTGGTGGGCAGGAAACTGCTAATTTGGTAGTTCAATAATTTTTCAAAAATTTTCATCAATGGGGACAAAATTGAGATAGGTCGGTAGTTATTGGGATCATCTTTAGGGCCCCCTTTGTGAAGTGGATGGACATAGGAATGTTTCCATTCTAGAGGAACCGATGCTTCTTTGATGGACAGGTTGAAAATATGGGCTATAGGTTTGTATATTAGGTGACCAACAGTTAGTAGAGCAAAGACGGGAAAACTATCTGCTCCGGTAGAGGAGGACCCTTTGAGGTAGGACAGTTGTTTCAGAACATTACTTCCGTGGATTGGTTGGAAACTAAATTCGTTTAATGTTTGGACAGGGGTGTAGGAATTTGCAGGAGCAGGGGTGACTCCCAATACATTATCAAAAAGATTACCAGCTTCAGAAAAATGAAGGTTAAAATTGTCAACTATTCTTTTGGGATCTGAAAAATATTCCTCATTTCGGTTAAGCTCAACGGGCAGATGTTCTCTTTTGGATGCATTTTCGATAGATTTGATTGTTTTCCAAAAAATCCTGGCATTTCCATGTGATTCCAGGAGAGTGGAGGAAAAGTAGGCATTTTTTGCATGCCGTATTTTTTACGCATCTATTCCTTCAAATCCTGTATTCTAGCCAGTCATTTACCAAATTACTTTTTTGAGCACATGCCCAAGCCTTGTCCCTAGTTTTCATGAGCTTTGTAATCAAAGGATCATACCATGGTGGGCGGTTGCCTTTCAATGGAGCATGTTTGTTAAGAATTTGGAGAAACGTGTACCTGAAAGTCTCCCAACCCGTAGTCAGGTTGGGGATATCACAGACCTTATCAATATCCGAGTGAAGCACATCATTTGTAAATGCCTGAGAGCTGAAGTGCCTCATAGAGTGCTTCTCAACAATTTTAGGGGGGCTTTGGGTCTGGCTGATCTCACCCCAAAAATGAAGGAGTGATCACTAAGGTTATTACCCAGAACACCAGTCAGTGCGAAATTGTGAGGGGCATTTGTCAATAGGATGTCAAGCAGAGTTGACTGTCTCGGATTTTTTAGGTTGGGTCTTGTGGGGACATTTATTAATTGAAACAGGTTAAATTCATCTGTAAAATTTGTGGCCACGGCCGGCGGGTTTAGCCAATTCCAATTTAGATCACCCACTAAAACTATTTCACCTTTAGGGAGGCCCCCAAAAAGCACTCTCAGTGCTGATGCAGCTTCAACATCCTTCCCACAAGGCGATCTATAGCAGCACACTACCAATATCTGTTGATTATTTGGGAGACTTATTCTGAGAGCCAAACCTTCAGAGCAACATTTTTTAAACAAGGAGTGAGCTGGTGAACATGCAATAGTATTACGAACATAGATGGCAATTCCACCTCCTTTAGATCCTCGGTCAAGCCGAAAAATGGTGTAGTTGTCAATCGTAATCTGCAAGTCATTGACGGCAGGAGTGAGAAATGTTTCTGTTAGGCAAAAAATGTCCGGGTCAAGATTTGCTACTTCTAGTTTTAGTTGACTTAATTTAATCACAAGCCCTCTGATGTTGACATGTAGAACACCAACACCTTTCCTGCCAGAAAAATCTACAGAATTATACGAGCTCTTTTCATTCGGGCCAGGATGAAGCTCAATACCACCCAGGAATAAGAAAAGTAGAATTAATAGTTTGCACAAGTATTTTCTGTGAAAGGATGAAGATCGGCGAACCTTCGACGAATAGCAGCAGCTCGCAGATGGTGTTATTTTTAAGAGCAGAATGAAGTTTGGAAGGAGTGCTGGTGAAGTAATGGGACAAAGATAGGGTTTAAAAGGATACAAAGATGGAGCGTAGAAGCGTCTGAGCAGTTTCATTTGCAGGTGTAGTGGCAAATCGAGCAACAAGTATGGACACAAAGTAATGAGGGTAGCTGTTTGTAGAGTTGAGTGTGGCACTAGATATGGCCGGGAGGGACAGCAGTAGAATACACAGCAAGATAATTGCCATCTTTAAAATATCCGGGGTAAACACAGATTAACACACAAGCGGAAAAGAAAAAAATATCTATACTTGTAGCTGCTGCTGTAGAAGTTGCTGTAGCAGCTGCTGTAGCTGGATCCGTTGCTGCGACTGTAACTGTTTCTGCTGCAGCAGCTGCTGTTGTAGCAGCTGCTGTAGTTGCTGTTGTAGTAGTTGCAGCTGCTGTTGCAGCAGCTGCTGCTGTAGCTGCATCCGTTGTTGCTGTAGCTGCTGTAGCTGCTGCTGTAGTAGTCGCAGCAGCTGCTGCAGCCGCTGTAGCTGCTGCTGTAATGCCAGTGTGTGACAGTGTCAAGTTTGTGTTTTCACTAAAGTCTGTTAACTCTGTTGAACACGGAGGTTATATCACAACAATAGTTTGTTTTCCTCTGGAACTCTTTGTAAGAATGGAAACAGTCAACACAGCACACACATGCAGCTGAAGTCAGATCTGTTCATCCCAGCATTCATGGACATCGTGAGCCTGGCTGGCTTCACACCTCTAAGTTGCGATTGAACATTCATTTATGCATTTCTGCATAACACAAATAGTTTTATTTTCAACACCCTTTGCTATATCAGCTGAATTTAGCTTTCATAAAAAATACCTTTTGTATCCAGACAGCCGAAATTGTGTGCTCGGAGTTTTGGGTTAACATTCATTTTGAAGACACTAGGGCTTCCAGGCATATTCATGACCATTCGCCCTCTCATTGTGTTCCATAACAGCCTGTGATGAATTTGGGAAACTTCTTGACTATATCATGAATATATGAATTAGTATAGACGTGTAAGTCACGTGTTACTGTGTATATATGCATTCCTCTGTGTGGATATATTTTTTTTCTGTCTGCAGCTGTCGCTTCCTCTGTCGCTTCCTCTGTCGCTTCCTCTGCAGAATTGGTCTGATGGAGCAAAGGCACTCGCCGCAGCTCGGTACCACAAGGCATCAATGCGACCGGTGTGCATACAGCACGGATCGTACTGAACATTTGAGACGGCACCAGAGAACTCACACAGGAGAGAAACCCTTCAAGTGCAGTGTTTGTGGGAAGGCGTTGGCACATTCATCTACTCTTGTAAAACACCAGCGAAGACACATGGGAGATAAACTCAAGTGCAGTGTGTGTGGGAAGGTGTTTGCACATTCATCTACTCTTGTAAAACACCAGAGAACACACACGGGAGAGAAACCCTTCAAGTGCAGTGTGTGTGGGAAGGCATTTGCACGGTCAACAAATCTTCAAAGTCACCAGAGAACACACACGGGAGAGAAACCCTTCAAGTGCAGTGTGTGTGGGAAGGCATTTGCACGGTCAACATATCTTCGAAGTCACCAGAGAACACACACGGGAGAGAAACCCTTCAAGTGCAGTGTGTGTGGGAAGGTGTTTGCACATTCATCTACTCTTGTTAAACACCAGAGAACACACACAGGAGAGAAACTCTTCAAGTGCAGTGTGTGTGGGAAGGCGTTTGCACTTTCAACAAATCTTCAAAAACACCAGAGAACACACACGGGAGAGAAACCCTTCAGGTGCAGTGTGTGTGGGAAGGCGTTTGCACTTTCAACAAATCTTCAAAAACACCAGAGAACACACACGGGAGAGAAACCCTTCAAGTGCAGTGTGTGTGGGAAGGCGTTTGCACTTTCAACAAATCTTCAAAAACACCAGAGAACACACACGGGAGAGAAACCCTTCAAGTGCAGTGTGTGTGGGAAGGCGTTTGCACTTTCAACAAATCTTCAAAGACACCAGAGAACACACACGGGAGAGAAACCCTTCAAGTGCAGTGTGTGTGGGAAGGCGTTTGCACTTTCAACAAATCTTCATGTACACCAGAGAACTCAAAAGCATCAAAAGATACACAAGGAGTGGAGTCTGAAATCAGCTTGTGAAAGTCAAAGTGCCGCAATGAGCCCATCCGTCATGAAACAAGAACCGGAAGAAAATCCCAGCTTGGACACTTTTAAAGGTATTAAGGTGAAATATGAAGAGGTGAAATGTGAAGAAGTGATGGTGAAGAGCGAAGAAGTGAAGGTAAAATTTGAAGATGAAGATTCAACTCCAATATCGGACCTTCACATCGATGGAGGCAACGTGAAGCAGGAGGAGAATTCTGACTGTGAGGCAGAGCGAGGCAACTCCCAGCAGTTTATGGAAGTGGAGGTGTGGGTGGACTTCCTCCGAGACAATACAAAGTCAAATGGAGATCCGGTAGATGTGTAAGCCAGAGACGATGTCTCTCCAATAGATGCACCTTTATCACAGGCCTTTAATGACAATAATGTGAAGTTGAACACTCAATTCCTAGGTTAAACCTGCAGGGTAAGAACGGCCAGTTCTTGTGGACCTGTGGGGTGGGTAGATCTCTAACCAGGAGCAAGAGCCAATAAGCTCCCAAGCATTGACTGTTTTAATAATTGCATTTAAATGGTGCTTGCTTAATAGCCTCTGGCAATTCGGAGTTTTGTATTGTATCTCATCTCAAACACGTGAAGAGCACCCCCAAGTAGCAGCTGCCCCTGTGTGGCACAAGGTGGTGGCCCTGCACCTGCCTGCATGTGGACAAGAGCCTGTCAGTAGGGGGCAATGGTTGATTTGGCATCTCAGTTGTGGAGTTTGTAGGTAATGTTTAAAATTTGCTCAATTTTGACTGAGACGCCAGCATGCAATGGCCTACTCGTTTTGAATGACGCAATAGTATGTTGTACATACACTGTTAAGCAGACGGTGCGTATTTTTGTTAAATAGCTTCTTGTTAATACGATGTAACCTGATACAGCATATTTCAGTGCAGTAATTACATTTTCTTACTATGCCTGTCACAAATTTAGAATGAATACTTGTCTGATTGTGTGCGTATATGTAACATTTTGTCTATAAGGGTCAAACATTGAATAAGTGAAGTTAGGACAAAGTGTTTTTTGGAAGTAACCTGTACAGATAACTCGGGTGAGACTCGTGCTTGTGATACAGGTCAAAGGGTATTTTTGTGTTTTCAGGAATCGTTTGCCTCTGCAGCAACTCATTGTCTTTGCAATAGGGAGCACACTCGGATCATTCATCAATTACAAGGCATACCACTTAAAAGTTACACGTAGAGGAGATACATTCTCTACAACACGAATTATAATTTTGTATTACGTGTTGACGTAGATTTTGTCTAACTAGGACTAGAAATGGTCCTTGCCGATTAACGTCTGGATGTTGACAACCAAGGGTTGAAGCAAGCCGGACCGCCTGCGGAGCCCCTCACAAACATTTACGGCCTTCGGCCAGGAAAGTCACGAAAAAAATTGCACACGAACGACGCATTCACTCAAGCACCCGGTGCTCAGTTTTGAAGTTTTAAAATGAAACAACTTTGAATTGTATTTTGTTTTCAATTAGATAATTGTATTTCTTCATTAAAAGCTTATATCATTTTACATCTGGAAGACTTCATTGAAAACGACATTTCGTGTGAATTTTCTCTCGTCGTGAAGTAGATGGCCTTGCCGGGGGTTCGGTTCGATGCGGACTTTCACCTGGTTGGGATCGTGGCCGTGCCAGAAGACCGCCGTCTGCAGATCGATTCCAACGTGATCGAACGTCTGCCCCTGCGCCTCCGTCGTTCATGCAGGGGGCTAGTAGGTTTACAGCGCCCCCTGCATGGAAACGACGGAAAGTGCAGGGTGCATCACAGATAGATGAAGTTGCGCGCTTATATAAAAGTACTAGCGGGAAGTTCCCGGCATTGCCTGGGCGAAAAAGACACACACACACGTGGACTTAGACACATGGACTCACACACACACACGTAGACTCTCACACACATGGACTAAAGCACACATGGATTTACACATATCGACTAAGAGACACACACATGGACTCACACACACACACATGGACTCACACACACACATCGACTTACATACACATGGACTCACACATACACATCGACTTGCACACACATGGACCGACGCATACACATCGACTTACACACACATGGACCCACACATATGTTGAGGTGCAAATGACGACGCCGAGGTAGGTCTTCAGTTAAGGGCTTCGGATAACTTCTGCAGGGGTAGGGGTCCTTCACGAGGTCCTTCACACGAACCTTCACTCTGTCTGTTCCTAGCTCGGCTAGCTCCAGGGCTCTCTCCCTCGAGTCGGATCGGGGGTTCAGCCAACAACTCCAGACTCCCTGAGCTCTACCCCTGGCTGGCTCTTCAACCGCTCTCTATCCCGGGCTTCCACAGTGACCCCCTTAAGTACCTAGAGGAGACGTGACGTCGTCACCTCGCCCAGCGCGCATGACGTCACGACCCATGGCGTCATCGCACTGGACAGCCAGCATGACGTCACATCCCCATATTACTCCTCTACACATAGACTCGCACACATTGGCCTGCACACACATACGGACTCACACAGACATTGACTTTAGATACACACACATGCAGTTACACAGACTCACACAAACACATTGACTTACACAAATATGGACTAACACACACATGGACTAACACATACATACACATCGACGTATACACACACATCAACTGACACACAGACACACAGTTACTTACACGCTCACATGAAGCCATGCACACACATGGACTAACACACACAGCGACTGACACACACACATGGACTGACATGCACACTTGGACGTACACACACATCGACTTACACAGCAATCCCCGATGATGCCACAGCTAGAGCAATTTTCTCTCTCTTGCGAGCCTTAGCGAGGAGCAGTTTGAAAACAAAGGTCTTCCCAGTCCTGGCAGGTGCCTCAAGGAAAAAAATGACTCGATTTGTAGTCTCAGTGTCTTCCAAGATTTCCGTGTAGGCTTCTATTTGTGCATCCATCAGCTTTGGGTAATTTTCCATAAAGATTTTAAGAATCTGTAAAGCATAATAGCATAGTTAACGTAGGATCTCTTGAGCAAGGGCATGCAGGTTGTCCCTGTAGGTTGTTGGTAGTCCCATAGACGTGAAGTATTTTCCAGCAATGGAGTGCAGTTTGTCGTGAAGGAGGATGAGGTCCTGTTTGAAGATGACATCAGAAAAGTTGACGTCCGGGTTTGTGTTTTGTCTTTGAGCTCCGTGGAGTATATCCTCACTCATGCCCTCTTTGTATTTTTGCCAGAGTCACATGGGGTTAGATGGGCTGCAAACTTGAATATTCGTGCAGAAGTGCAATGTCAGTTGGAAAGGGGACTGACCAACAAGAAGCTTCTGTCATAGCTTCATGAAGATGGTGATCATGCGGAAGAATTGCACGAAGATTGCAAGCTCCCCTGTACGTTTGGCAGGCAACTCGCTCCACTGTTTATAGGTCTTGGAAAGATTCGTGCCCTTTGGCAACATGGAGAAGCATTGGGAGAAAGTAGCACTGCCGATTGTTGGGATGAGCTGCGTAGACTCGTCCCAAGGCATCCGATTCACCGTCAGCAGCACGTCGCTTCCATTCTTTATTTAGCAGTCCAGGTATAGTAGGAGGGAACTTAATGGTAGAGCAGGTTGGCAGCAAATGGGTCACTTGGGTACGAAACCAAGAACGCCACATGGGTGGTATCTTGTGGAGCCAGGGCCTGTTGCTGGGCATTTCCTTTGGTGACGTAGATGCATTGGCCATTTTGGAGGTGAAGTGCCAAATTGACGACTGTGGGGGAACGGTCATGGATGGGGAAGCCAAGAAATCTGCAAATGGCCTCATTGTTGCTGATGTATGTTCCTTGGAAAAAAATTTTGAGTTCATGCACACTTTGCCCCTCTGTTTTATAAGGCAAATCAGAATCAGAATCAGAAAGGGTTTTATTCGCCATGAAAGTTCACACCGACACGGAATTTACTTTGGCAGGATGGTGCATACATTCAACATATAGGAATCTAAAATCTTAAATAAGTTTTAAACAAGTCTTACTATAATAAGGGTTAAAAGTCTAACACCAAGGGGCTGAAGTATATAAAATTGAATAAATATCGAATATAAAATAGCTTTAAGATATAATTGAAAAATAAAAAATACAAATAGGTTAACATAGTTAATATCGGCAAGGTGTCATTATGTAGATAAAATGTTAAAAACAGTGTAAGCCCTTGGCCTTGTTTAACAGGCCAGCAGCAGATGGGAAGAAACTGTTTTTATGGCGTGAGGTTTTGGTCCTGATGGACCGAAGCCTTCTGCCGGAGGGGAGTAGCTGAAACAAAGAGTGTCCAGGGTGGGAGAAATCGGCCACAATCTTCCTCGCTCGCCTCATGGTCCTTGTCGTGTGCAGGTCCTCGAGGGTTGGTAGATTGCAGGCAATTACCTTCTCAGCAGTGTGGATGATACGCTGCAGTCTGCTCTTGTCCTTGGCAGTGGCAGCAGCGTACCAGACGGTTATGGAGGAGGTGAGGATGGATTCAATGATCGCTGTATAGAATTGCACCATCATTGTCTTTGGCAGGTTGAATTTCTTCAGCTGCCGTAGAAAGTACATCCTCTGTTGAGCTTTCTTGGTGAGGGAGCTGATGTTCAGTTCCCACTTGAGGTCCCGGGAGAGAATAGTGCCCAGGAAGCGGAAGGACTCTACAATTTTGACTGAGGAGTCTAACAGGGTGATGGGGGTGAGTGGGGCTGTATTCTTCCTGAAGTCCACAACCATCTCAACTGTCTTTAGAGCATTTAGCTCTAAGTTGTTCTGGCTACACCAGGTCACCAGATTGTCAGCTTCCCACCTATAGTCAGACTCATCCCCACCAGAGATCAGCCCAATGAGGGTGGTGTCGTCCGCAAACTTCAATAGCTTGACGGACAGATGATTGGAGGTGCAGCTGTTGGTATACAGGGAGAAGAGCAGAGGGGAAAGGACGCAGCCCTGAGGAGTTCCGGTGCTGATAGACCTGGAGTCAGAGACTTGTGTTCCCAGCTTAACGCACTGCTTCCTGTCAGACAGGAAGTCTGTGATCCATTTACAGGTGGTGTAGGGCACGTTCAGCTGGAAGAGCTTGTCCTGAAGCAGGGCAGGGATGATGGTGTTGAAGGCAGAGCTGAAGTCCACAAACAGGATCCTGGCGTAGGATGCTGGGGCGTCCAGATGCTGTAGGGTGAAGTGGAGGGCCATGTTAACTGCGTCGTCCACAGACCTGTTGGCTCTGTAGGCAAACTGAAGGGGGTCCAGGAGAGGGTCTGTGATGGCTTTGAGGTGTGCCAGGACCAGGCGCTCAAAAGACTTCATTACCACAGATGTAAGGGCGACCGGTCTGTAATCATTTAGTCCTGTTGGCCTTAGCTTTTTGGGCACAGGGATGATGGTGGAGGACTTGAGACAGGCTGGTACATGGCATGTCTCCACGGAGGTGTTAAAGATGTTGGTGAACACCGGAGACAGCTGGTCAGCGCAGTGCCTGAGGGTGGCTGGAGAGACAGAGTCCGGCCTGGCTGCTTTGCGTGGATTCTGCCTCTTGAAAAGTCTATTAACTTCTCCCTCCTGAAAGGAGAGAGTCGTCTCTGTAGTATGGGTGGGGTATGGGGCCTCTTGGATGGGAAGGGGTGGTTCAGGACAGTTCAATTGTCTTTCAAATCTACAGTAGAACTCGTTCAGGTCGTTGGCTAGGCGGGAGTCGTTAGTGGTGTGGGGGGCTCTGGGTTTGTAGTTGGTGATCTGCCTGAGCCCTCTCCAGACAGAAGCAGCGTCGTTTGTAGAGAACTGGTGTTTTAGTCTCTCTGAGTACAGTCGTTTAGCCTCTCTCACCGCTTTGCTAAACCTGTTCTTCGACTCCTTGAATCTGTCTCTATCTCCACTCCTAAACGCTTCCTCCTTCTCCAACCTCAACCTTCTGAGCTTTGCTGAGAACCAGGGCTTATTGTTGTTAAAGTTCACCCTGGTACGTGTTGGGATACAGCAGTCCTCACAGAAGCTGATGTAGGACGTCACAGCCTCTGTGAGTTCATCCAGACTATTGGTAGCAGTCGTGAACATATCCCAGTCAGTACAGTCTAAGCACGCCCGCAAATCTTCCACAGCCTCACTGGTCCACTGTTTAGATGTCCTCACAGCAGGTTTACAGAGTTTTAGTTTCTGCCTGTATGCAGGAATCAGGTGGACCATGGCATGGTCAGAGTGTCCTAGTGCTGCTCGGGGGACGGCGTGGTAGGCTCTACTGACTGTAGTGTAGCAGTGATCCAGAGTGTTCCCTTCTCTGGTTGGGCATTTAATGAATTGTATGTATTTGGGGAGTTCGTGGCTGAGATTACATTTGTTAAAGTCGCCAAGTACGATAACCAACGAATCTGGATTTGCTCGCTCCACACTCAGAATCTGATCGGCGAGCATGCGTTGGGCCTCTTTAACCTGAGGACAAGGCGGCAAATAAACTCCGACCAAAATGAGCGATGTGAACTCGCAAGGCGAGTAAAATGGTTTAAAAGTTATAAAAATTGATTCAAGGAGTGGAGAACAATGTTGCAGAATCACTGTGACATCTACACACCAGCCACTGTTAATGTAAAAACAAATACCACCGACCTTCGTCTTGCCGGAGAGTGCTATGTCACGATCCGATCTTACAAGATGGAATCCTGCTAGTTGTAGCGAAGTGTCCGGAATCAAATCACACAGCCATGTCAATTTATTATTTTATTCTCATTCTACGTGACTTTACCGAAAGAACCAAAGAAGATAAAACAGAAGATGAAAGACAGCCATGTCAGAACCTTTGTTGATGTATTGGCAAACATATTTGATGGCTTTTTTTAGAATAGCAGAATTTCACATTAAAGTGGGCCTGGAAGATCTTGCACAGGGCAGTAGGGAACGATCCACCGGTTGTGAACCTTAATTAGCGAGTTAGTGGCAGGTCTGAGCGGTGTTTGAATTCCACTATGCTCAGTATTTCTGCGACGATATAGATGGCCATCACGGGCCAACTGAGTGTCTTTCAAGTAGTTCCATAGATACCTCTTGGTACACCTGTGGTCTTGCATACATGGCGTATTTGGATGGAACTGGGCACATTCGGCCATGGACCATTTGGTTGCAGACCACGTAGAAAAAGGGCAGGGTCTTGATGGGGGTGAGGTAGCTCAGCACTGATAAATGTGTCAATGTAACTTGCATGAATTGTTTCCTATCCATAGCGAAATGTGAGCATGAGGAAGACGACGTTTGTGCCACCCAATGGTGTGCAAGTTACTGCTTGTCTATCCAAAGACGCCGCCTAAGTTGGTCATGAGGTCATAAACTTTGAGTTTTAAAATCCTCGCTAAGATGTCATGTCTGTCTGGTGGCTTTTAGATTGGATAAAGGTAAACCTGGATCTCCTTTCATTTGGGACTAGCTGCACCCGGCCACGCGTTGCTGTTGCTCAGTCTGGTTAAATGGAAAAGAAAATAGAAAGCACACGTTTGTAAAATATTTAATTTCACAATGCTTGTGGGTATACAATATTTTTTGTTGTTCCATTGTCTGTGTAGATATAGAGATTGTCTGGTTTGCCGACTCTAGAACACGCAACATATAATTGTCCATGTGAGAAGCAATCCGTCTCTAGATCTAAACCGCACAATTCTAAAGATTGGCCCTGAGCTTTGTTGATGGTGATTGCAAACGCCAATCGAATTGGGAATTGCAATCTCTTAAATTGAAATGGCATATCCGTTGGAATCATAGGAATGCGAGGAATGAGGACATCTTCACCTTTGAAAGGTCCTGTCAAGATTGTTGCTTCAACGACGTCGCTCATTTTTTTTTACTGCAAGCCGCGTGCCCTTGCAAAGCTTTGGCCGGTTGATATTTCGTAACATAATTGGCACGCCGATTTTCAATTGCAGTACGTGCGGTGGCATCCCTGGCAGATCGAGTGAATTCAAAAATTCTGTTGGATAATTAACCGCTTCATCTGCTTCCACAACAGTGTCGACTGACTTGTATGCGACTGCCTCGCTTTGAATGTTAGACTGAATAATTTTGTTAAGTTCGTAGACGTCTTTGTTCTTGGCCGCAAGAATAGCTCGTTCGCTCAGCCAATCGTGATTCTTATAATTGGTTTGAATATTGGGAAATACCTTTTTCAACCAATTCTTCTTTTGACGTCACTAAATTGCAGAAGTGATGAGGCAATGAAATTCGTCCTGAGGTCAGATCAACCGGCACCTATCCGTTCCCAATTTCCAGCAATTGATGTGAGAATATCTCAGCTGATCGATCGTTTTGCAGCTGGACACGCATATTTGTAGTTGATTTTAACGTATTTACGTGTCGCCACAAAGTAGAGTATTTCAGGCAAGCATTTATTTCGTCCGCTGGTGTCGATCGAGGAATTACAGGTAATGTTTGCCTGAAAATCTCCTGCAAGCAATATTAATGCTTGCATTAATATTGCAACATTTGCCACGCAAATGTTGCAATGATCGATCAAGAGCCTCGAGCGATTTTTTTGCGCGCCATTGTGCATTCATCCCAAACAATAAGTTTGCATTTCCGCAATACTTTTCCCATGCCGGATGCTTTGGAAATGTTGCACGTGGGAGTTTCAATGAATTGCATGTTCAATGGCAATGTCAAAGCGGAATGAGCAGTTCTTCCACCTGGTAGCAATGTCGCAGCTATTCCGGACGACGCAAGAGCTAAGGCTATGTCATTTTGGGATCGAATTGCTGCCAGAATCAATCTAATTAGGAACGTTTTACCAGTTCCTCCTGGCGCATCTAAGAAGAAGATTTCTCCAACTCCGTTATTGATGGTCTGCATTATTTGATCGTAAATGCCTTTTTGCTCAAGCGTTAGCTTAGGAATATTTGATTGCACATACGACAAAAGATCACCCGTGTTGTAATTTTGTTCACGACGTAATTCTACATCGAACGAAGCAGCAGCAGATCGATTCGGTGATGGCATTCCCAATTGATTGAGAACTTTGTTCGCGATTTCTAAGCACAAATCTGAGCAGTTCTTCCACCTGGTAGCAATCATTATCAACGCTTCGTTGTAGATTTCTGCTGTGAAATCCATGTTCATATTTGAATTTTCCTTGCGTATTCGACGGAAAATATCTTCAGCCATGTGCGATTTAGATTTCTCCCATAACTCTGTTGGAGATGAAGGAGAGCAGGCGGTGAATATGATTGCAAACAATGCACGAATTTGATTTGGATGTGACGTGTTGCACGCGTCATTAATGCATACATCCCAGTGTCGGTCGTTCTCCAATAAATTCAGAGCTTGACATGCACTGCGGAAAGTGGCATGTGTAACGCCGTTGACAATTCTTAATTGCTGGAAAGACGTTGGATCGGGCACATTTACCAACAGCATGCGAATAAAGAAGCATTAATCTTGATTGGGATGCACGGTGTAGTCTACCTATCGTAGTTTCTTTGAATATGCCAGGTTGTCCGTCGACTCGCTCTCCTCGGTTGCGTCGTTCAAATGATTTTCTACTCGCATTCCATGTGTAATACGTAGGCACTTCCGAATACAGCAGTGTTTTCGCAAACGTGTCATTTTGACATAACGTGAAGAAAGCAGTTAACGTTGTAGCCGGTGGATTCAGGGCTATTTGTTGCACATTTGCAGCTGTGAAATACACGCGTTGTCCATTTTCTAGATGTACTGCTAAGTGAACAACAGCGGGACTTCGTTCATGTATGGGAAATGAAAGAATTCGCCATACAGCTTCATTGCTGCTTATGTATTTTCCAGCCTGATACTGTGCGATTTCATCGATATGTATGACCGCATTCCTAACACTTCTTTCTGGTTGCACGCCAAAAACTTCCATGTCGCCGCCTTTATTCACGTACTTACAAATGTATTTGATCGATTTAACGGAGTTACAGTATTCCACGTTTATGTGCGCTTTGTATGTTTTTGATAGCAAAGGCGAATATGGAACCCACCGGTTATCTACTTCGATGTCACCGTTTCGCATTTGTATTGTTGCTAATTTACCGCCATCGTCTGCTGATGGTCTTCTGTATAAAGGATATCCATCGTTTCCTGTAACTGTGTTGGATACTAATGCTCGAGGATATCGCTTAGAGCATTTTCCGTCTATCATGCTTGGTGAATTTGGATTCAGTGTACCGCAAGGTCCATGTATCATATTTTTCGTCACAAATTCATGGAAATCCTTACCGACGTCGGCATCGGGTATTTCAGCGCAAATTACATCGTCGATTTCGTTTTAAGTGATTTTGTTATAGAGCCAGATTAGTATATGTGTGTGTGGCAATCCTCTCTTTTGCCATTCCAGTGAGTACATCCAGCAGCGCACAGACCCAAACACTTCATGTTTTACCATGAAATCCATCAGCGATTTCAGCTTCTGTCTGAAAACACGTGCTGTGATGTCGTGCCTATCCACCGGCGATTGCCCAGGAAGTAAGAGCTGTTGTATATCGTCCCAAGCTGGATTGCATGTGAATGTAATGAATAGGTCTGGACGCCCGTAGTGACGAACATACGCAATTGCATCTTGAGCGTACCCATGCATATGACGTGGACTGCCTGTATATGAAGATGGCAAAATCGTTAGTCTTCCAACGTTAGTTGTATTACCGTAATTTACAACTTCATTCGCAAATGAACGTGTTCTTCAGAGTGAAGCTTGGTCTGATTCAAACGGATGAATATCAAACGTTCTGTTTCGATTTTTGCATACATATCTACGATGTATTGGTGAAACAATTGACGGCATTTCAAAATGTGATTGTCTTCATTCTCTCGAATCATTCATCGGGATGAATAATAGTTCATTGCGCTGCATTTATTGTTTGTTTCTTCGCCACTGACTGGATTTATCATCTTAACGTTGAAGTGATATCCACCGGCACCATCCCAAAAAATGATTGGATATTGCAGGGCATCGTATCATCGATGAGTTTCTGCAACTTTTGTCAATTGATCATTTCTCCGATGAAGAACACTATCTCTAGTTTGGAATTGATCTCCGACTATAACAACTGCCACTTCGTCTATAGTTGGAGCATTGAATCTTCGCACATGTTCTCCAGCAGGCGTTTTGTCAGCATGAATAACAATCTTGTGTGTATCAGACGGCATCATGTCAATTGCTGTTTTGAACAAACGCACTAAATTATTTTTTTCGTGAAGAAGTTCTTGCAGTTTATGCCGGTAGAAATTCCGCAGCGTGCATTCAATTCATCATTGCCATCACCGATGAAATACTTTTGTAGGAATTTATGTTGACCATCTGGGAACGGAAGCAGGGAGCCGGCTTTATGATAAATTTGTCCTTTCACTTTGAAAGTTGGCATGAATTGAGCTGTTACGATTTCTGCGCCGAACGACGTCATTTGGAAGCATGAGTTGTATTTCCTGATGTTAGATAGGAAATGCTTTGATTCGGCGGTATATCCGGAAAGCAAAGTTTTTAATGGCACTGGCGGTTCTCCAAGTTGAGGCAGCTTAATTTTTCCGGCGGCGCAACACATTCCTTTCGTTTCTCCATTCAATTTCAGAGCCTTGCAATAAGGACACACACTTCAGTCACAGTGCCGATGAGAGCATGCCGGCTCAAACTATAATCATCAGCTGGGTTGTACCGGAATGCAAGGCGATTGTAATCGCGTGATTGCTGAGCACGTAGTCGTGTTTGACGCTGATCTGCTGTTTCTCGTTGACGTCTTTCAGCCACTCTTAGCCCGTCGCGTTCATTCTGTTGAGAACGAAGCTGCAGAACGCGATCGCCGCGCTCGCAACCCGTGGCATCCTCAAGTCTGGCTGCACGTCGCTCTGCTGCTTCCCCGGCACGTATTTGAGCCATTCTTTGTCAACTCTTTGGTTCTATTCGGTAAAGTCACGTAGGTAAAAAAAGAACACAACAAAAATCACGACGTTTCGGCCACAACACAAGCGGCCTTCATCAGGTGAAGGGACCAGACTGTCTCGAGGACAGCGCTGGAGTGAAACACAGCCACGCTCAGACCGCGACCTTTAAGCTGTGTGCGAGGAAACAAGGTGCCTTGACAAAGGAATTAGCATAAAAATTATTTGGGTGAACTAAAGCAGATCGATTGCACTGAAAAAGAAGAAAGTTATAACAAAAACATATAAAATTGCAAAACATTAAAAAAGGAAAAAACACGAACTAAAAAACAAAGAAAAAACTAAAATAAAAAATATTAACGCAATATTTCAATGCAAACGCAGATCAATCGACACAGCTCAATTCCACCGCCAATTGCACTGAAAAATAAGAAAAAACAGTTAAAAATACGTAATGAAAAACAATGAAAAAATAAGAAATATAAACTAAACTCACGAAATGAACGCTAAGGTAAACGACACAGCTCAAATCCAAGGCAATGTCACACGAAATAATAAAATCAAAATGAAAAAAAAAATCGAAATCTATGAAAATTCAATTTAACAATGCAATCGGAAACATTGAAATGGAATCGTAAAATTGGAAATCGTAAAAGGATCGTAAATCTGAAAAATTGAAATGGAATCGTAAAATATTTAGTATAGCGTGTTGCTTTTACGTCCAACAGATGGCGCTGTTTTTCAAAAAAAGCATATTTTTACCTGTCACAGGTGTGACATCGATATAATAGTAGGTATATAAAAACATAGGTCTATAAAAACATGCATGTATTCGAATGCAACGTTGTCAAAATGTCAAAGCAATCGGTGAGGAACTTTCGGAGATTTAAGATTTTGAACAAACGAACATTTTCATTTATATAAATATATAAATAAGATTGCAAGTGAAGGCGATGAAGAGATGGGGCATGGCATATTGGCTGATGTACGTCATGGCATCCTGAGTCTTCTCATGCATGTATCTTGGTGGAGCTGTGAAGGATGAAGGCACAATAAGTAATCAGCCCACATTGTTACCGTTTGCATCTCCTTCGGCATTGATGGCGTCCCAGAGATGAGCATACTGTTCACACACAGGTGGTTTTGATTCAGGTGAATGTAAAGAAGGCTCAATGTTGGCATACTCATCGACAACATACTAGTGAAAGAGGTTGGCGCACCATAATGTGGTTTCCTCCTCTGTCATGATCACGAAGGAATAGAAGTTTTTTTAGAGGAGACAGTTTTGTGAGGATGTCTTTGTCCTGCAGCTTTGTAATTGGAGGAATCTTGACGTGGTACCCATCTTGGTCTTGCGACAGGAAAATGTGTTATTGTAGGGCATCGTATGCTCTGTTAGTGTCAGGAAATCGTGCGATGGTTTTCTTGGTATGGAAGAACAACGTCTCTCTCACAATGTTCCTCACCCACCGTAAGAAAGCAAGGTCAACAATATTTGGGGCATTGAACCTCCCAGCGTGCTCCCCGCTTTGGTGGAAAGTAAAGGTGCGGTACGGCAAATTTTTAATGGGTGATGTTCCACGAATGTAACAAAACGATAGATTAAATGCAATGCGCTGTAACTAAGAAAGTCCAACGTATTTAGCAGTATAACATATTAATCAGCATCACAGAACTACGTATCAGTAAATAGCGTGACGTGCGCAATAGAAATAGAAATGCATTGAAGAAATAAGCTGAAATAAGTGTACATTAAAGAGCAGCAGTACGCACAGGTGAGTTGAGAAGCAGGCTACAGTCTAGATTATAGACTGCCAGTACACCGACTCAATGACATAAGCATTGCTACAGTCGACATAAAAAGCTGGCAACACGGTCAGCAGCTGAAAAAGCAGGAGACAGTCGACATGAAAGGCTGGCAGTACACTGAGTGAGGTAAAGAAGCAGGCAACAGATTATAGACTGGCATACACTCAATGCCCAAAAGCCAAATTATCAGTGTAGATAATAGAGTGCCAGTGCACTGACGTTAATTAATGAGCATGCAGCAGGCAACAGCACAGACTGGCAGTACACCGTCGCAGGGTCATAAAAACACAGCTAAAAAAGAAAATATTTAGCAACCAAATAATGAAATATAAATTTTCTGCACACAAACATTATTGTAATATTTGCCAGCTTATTTGTTTCATAATAGTAAACAATAAACCTGAGTTCTTCGCGAAAGATTGAATAAAACTGAACCTTACATTGCCGTGGTGAGGCCTAGTCCCGTGCAGAGCCTGCGGCCTCGCCAAGATTGCCCAGCCGGAGGTGACACATTGCCAGGCTGGGGGCTGGGCCACTCTCTCCACCCGTGGTGCAATGATATCTTAAGCGCTCTAATATTATCTACGGACTTTAACTCAGTAACTGCACGCATTGGGGTAGGGGGGGGGACATAAGACTGTGAAGAATGAACCTCAGCGTTGTATTTTTAAGCATTTTTAACGCGAATGAAATTTTTTAGCCACCGTGTGTGCGTTGGTAGGGGCACAATTGCCCTCTTTGTCCCGCGGCGGGCAGCAAAACTACATAAATAACTAAATGTCGCACAAAATCGCCAATTAAACTAATTTACAGGTGACGGACGTGAAAAAGGAAGTGCTTGCCAACCGCGAGGCTTACGGTGTGGTACCTGGCAATTTTTTTTACTTAAACCCCGCCGTTAGAGAGACAAATCTCTCGCAAGCGCGTGAACAAACAGGCAGACGAAGAATGACATGTATATAAAACGCACTAATTTAACTGTGATGAACGCTGCACTTTGTCGTTTTCATGAAGGGGGCGCTGTAAACCTACTAGCCCCCTGCAGGAACGACGGAGGCGCAGGGACAGACGCTCGATCACGTTGGAATCGATCTGCAGACGCCGGTCTTCTCGCACGGCCAGCTCTGTGTCGCCTCATCTCGATCCCGCGATCTCAACCAGGTGAACGTCCGCATCGAACCGAATCCCCGGCAAGGCCATCTACTTCACGACGAGAGAAAATTCACACGAAATGTCGTTTTCAAATAAGTCTTCCAGATGTAAAATGATATAAGCTTTTAATGCGTAAATACAATTATCTAATTTAAAAAAATAATACAATTCAAAGTTGTTTCATTTTAAAACTTCAAAACTGAGCACCGGGAGCTTGCGTCAATGCGTCGTTCGTGTGCAATTTTTTTGGTGACTTTCCTGGCCCAAGGCCGTAAATGGTTGTGAGGGGCTCCGCAGGCGGTCCGGCTTGCTTCAACGCTTGGTTGTCAACATCCAGACGTTAATCGGCAAGGACCATTTCTCGTCCTAGTTCGCCAACATATAAGACGTCATTCAAAATTACAATGAGTGTTGTTGTGGAGAATGTATTACTAGATGTGCTCTGCCTTGTAACTGAATATAAATCTGTACCAAAAATGCATTTCAAATGTGCTCTTAAAATGACCTCCTTGCTAAAAAAAGATCAGCAGACACGACATCTTTCATTTATCGATCTCTGCACGAAACAAAGGAATGTTTTACACAAACTAAACCTAGCACAGCCTTCTGGGAGTGCATCTTTGATTCAGTGCAAGTCACCTGTGGACCCTTATTGGTGTACAGCCTCTCAACAGCAGCTTGCTTTAACCGATGGTTACGAACATCCAGACGTTAATCAGCAAGGAGCATTTCTAGTGCTAGTTAGACAAAATCTACGTCAACACGTAATAGAAAATTATAATCCGTGTTGTAGAGAATGTATCTCCTCTACGTGTAACTTTTAAGTGGTATGCCTTGTAACTGATTAATGATCCGAGTGTGCTCCCTATTGCAAAAACAATGAGTTGCTCCAGAGGCAGACGCTTCCTGAAAACACAAAAATACCCTTTGACCTGTATCACAAGCACAACGAGTCTCACCTGAGTTATCTGTACAGGTTACTTCCAAAACATACACTTTGTTCTAACATCACTTATTCAATGTTTGACCCTCAGACAAAATGTTATATGCACGCAAACAATCAGACAAGTATTCATTCTAAATTATTGAGTAATTTTAACAAAATTTAATTACTGCACTGAAATATGCTGTATCAGGTTACATCGTATTAAATATGCACCATCTGCTTAACAGTTTATGTACAACATACTATTGTGCCATTCAAAACGAGTAGGACATTGCATGCTGGCGTCTGGGTCAAAATTGATCAAATTCTAAACATTACCTACAAACTCCACAACTGAGATGCCACATCAAACATCGCCCCCTACTGACCGGCTCTTGTCCACATGCAGGCCGGTGCAGGGCCACCACCTTGTGCCACACAGGGGCAGCTGCTACTTGGGGATGCTCTTCGAGTGTTTGAGACGAGCTACGATACAAAACTCCGAGTTGCTGTCGCTCCTTGCTAGAGATCTATGCAAACCACAGGTCCACAAAGACTGGCTGCTCTACCCTGCAGGTTGAACCTAGGAATTGAGTGTTCAACTTCACATTCTTGTCATTAAAGGCCTGTGACAAAGGTGCATCTATTGGAGAGACATCGTCTCAGGCTTACACATCTACCGGATCTCCATTTGACTTTGTATCGTCTCGGAGCTAGTCCACGCACACCTCCACTTCCACAAATTGCTGGGAGTTGCCTTGCTCTGCCTCATAGTCAGAATTATCCTCCTGCTTCACGTTGCCTCCATCGATGTGAAGGTCCCATTTTGGAGTTGAATCTTCATCTTCATATTTTACCCTCACTTCTTCGCTCTTCACCATCACTTCTTCACATTTCACCTTCACCTCTTCATATTTCACCTTGATACCTTTAAAAGTGTCCAAGCTGGGATTTTCTTCCGGTTCTTGTTTTATGAGGGATGGACTCATTGCGGCACTTTGACTTTCACAAGCTGATTTCAGACTCCACTCCTGGTGGATCTTCTGATGCTTGTGTGTTCTCTGGTGTCTTTGAAGATGTAGTGACTGTGCAAACGCCTTCCCACACACACTGCACTTGAAGGGTTTCTCTCCCGTGTGTGTTCTCTGGTGCGCTACAAGAGCGGATGAACGTGCAAACGCCTTCCCACACACACTGCACTTGAAGGGTTTCTCTCCCGTGTGTGTTCTCTGGTGTGCTACAAGAGCAGATGAACGTGCAAACGCCTTCCCACACACACTGCACTTGAAGGGTTTCTCTCCCCTGTGTGTTCTCTGGTGTTCTACAAGAGCAGATGAACGTGCAAACGCCTTCCCACACACACTGCACTTGAAGGGTTTCTCTCCCGTGTGTGTTCCCTGGTGTGCTGCAAGAGCAGATAACTGTGCAAACGCCTTCCCACACACACTGCACTTGAAGGGTTTCTCTCCCGTGTGCGTTCTCTGGTGTATTACAAGAGCAGATGACTGTGTAAACGCCTTCCCACACACACTGCACTTGAAGGGTTTCTCTCCCGTGTGTGTTCTCTGATGTATTACAAGAGCAGATGAATGTGCAAACGCCTTTCCACACACACTGCACTTGAAGGGTTTCTCTCCCGTGTGTGTTCTCTGGTGTAATACAAGAGCAGATGAACGTGCAAACGCCTTCCCACACACACTGCACCTGAAGGGTTTCTCTCCCGTGTGTGTTCTCTGGTGTATTACAAGAGCAGATGAATGTGTAAACGCATTCCCACACACACTGCACTTGAAGGGTTTCTCTCCCGTGTGAGTTCTCTTGTGCCGTGTCAAATGTTCAGGACGATCCGTGCTGTATGCACACCGGTCGCATTGTTGCCTTGTGGTACCGAGCTGCGCCGACTGCCTTTGCTCCATCAGACAAATTGTGCAGAGGAAGCTGCAGAGGAAGCGACAGAGGAAGTGACAGCTGCAGACAGATAAAAGAATATCCACACCATCTACACGTCAGTATCGATGCACAAAGGAATGCATATATACACAGTCACACGTGACTTACACGTCTATACTTATTCATATATTCATGATATAGTGAAAAACTGTCCCAAATATATCACACGGGCTGTTATGGCACACAATGAGAGGGCAAATGGTTATAAACATTCCTGGAAGCCCTATATTCTTCAAAATGAATGTTAACCCAAAACTCCAAGCACACAATTTCGGCTGTCTGGCTTCAAAAGGAATATTTATGAAAGCCAAATTCAGCTGACATAGCAAAGGGTGTTGAAAATAGTACTATTTGTATTATGCAGAAATGCATAAATTAATGTTCAATCGCAACTTATAGGTGTGAAGCCAGGCATAGATGTCCTTGAATGCTGGGATGAACAGTTCCGACTTCAGCTGCACGTGTGCTGTGATAACTTCCTGACTCCATTCTTACAAAGATTTCCAGAGGAAAACAAAAATAAACTACTGTTTCGATAGAACCTCCTTGCTCAATAGAGTTCAATGACTTAACTGCAAATACAAACTTGACACCGTCACACACTCAGAGGTGGAGCCAGGATTTTCAGGTAGAGGGCGGCAACCCCTCCAGCAATGAAAAATGATAGGAGTTGTTAGTAAGGAGTTGTTAGTAAGGAGTTAGTAACAACTCCTTACTAACAAGGACTTATCCCTTGCTTTTTTTTCAACGCGTGTGATCGGCATCGCGCTCGCTGAAGGTGTTTGCCTTCAGGGAAGTCGTGTGCTGTATACGCAACTGCGCACAGTTCTGTGAGTCGCTTGTAACTGCTTTGACGTTACTGATTGCCAATTGTGGACTCGGACTGTTGCCCTCTCATAGAGTCCCTGGCACGTAATAATATGCCACACGGTGGCAGTGGGGGTCGCAAAAATGCT
This sequence comes from Petromyzon marinus, assembly GCF_048934315.1. Taxonomy (NCBI): domain Eukaryota; kingdom Metazoa; phylum Chordata; class Hyperoartia; order Petromyzontiformes; family Petromyzontidae; genus Petromyzon; species Petromyzon marinus. The sequence continues at coordinate 5,829,588 of NC_133750.1, forward strand.
GATTTATCTATATATAAAAGGGAAATTTATGAATGTGTCTGTTCGAAATGTTTAGCATACTTCCCGACATGCAACACACTTAAAATTTGCCATGTGGGTAGTTTCCAGACTGTACACAATGCAAAACGTAGAAAAATATACTTTTGTATTTGGGGGGGGGGGCGGGGGGGGGGAAATGACCATGAAGTGTGTGGCGTCAACCCGCAACACACCTGAGTTAAGCGCTCTGCAATGTTTACCCCTACCATATGGCTCTTCGCGCGCCGTACTTCTAGAGCTGTTAACAGCGTGCCGGGAGATTTTAGGTGGCGCTTCGCTCCTGGCCGATGAAGCCATTGGCTTCTCGGAGTTTCAACACATATCCGTGCGAAGAACGGGTACAACTGCTATCTTGAATATAAAGCAGAAATTACATCTGTTTGTGTGAAGCAGCAAAAACTCTCCAACGCTGAGCTCTGGCGTCATGAAATTTGCACAGCTTATGCTGTCTGGAATTTCTAAGTGAACGCGACTATTTTCAGCTCGCGACGTCCTTCCCTTCCCGAGTCACCAAAATCGACATTATGTATAAGTGGGTTAACGTTGAATTTCCTTGAGTGAAAACATCCGATTTAGGTAAATTGATTTGTTTCAGCTTTTCCTTTCTTGCAAGCATCAATTTTTTTTCAGGGTTTTTCAGTGAAATAAGGGAATATGAAATTAATCCAAGACAAGAATCAAAGTCCCGGGCGAAGCCGGGTAGTGAAGCTAGCTACTAATAAACCCCAATGATCCGATTGAAATAACATATTTCTATCGGATAGTTAGGGGGGCATGTGCCACCCCCACTGGCTCCGCCACTGTCACACACTGGCATGATTCACAGGTGGTGGTGTGTCCAGACACACGCCTGGCCACCTTAACCTGCTCAGTATTAATACTTCCTCACTCCACCATGTAATTAATTGAGGGTCAATCAACACAGCCGAGGTTGCCTGTCTCTCTCTCTGTACCGGTGGTCGCGTGGATTTCCCTCCGGATCCCCCGGTTGTCCCCTCCACATGTAGAGACTGAACACCGCCACGCGTCTAGAGTGAACACCGCCACGCGTCGAGAGTGAACACCGCCACGCGTCTAGAGTAAACACCACCACGCGTCTAGAGTGAACACCACCACGCGTCTAGAGTGAACACCGCCATGCGTCTAGAGTGAACACCGCCATACGTCTAGAGTGAACACCGCCACGCGTCTAGAGTGAACACCACCACGCTGTTGACAAGCCCCACCTTGTTGTTGTTGTTGTGGGCAGGTCGCTTCTGAAAACAAGAGTGGTATAGCAGCTCAACGCGGGCGTGGCCTGGTAAAAAATGAAAAAAAAACTGTGTGAATATTTAAAATAAAACAAAGTTACAAAGTAGCGAGCCAGGTGAAGAGAAATTAAAACTTAAGCAAAATACTCTTTGGTTCTTTCGGTAAAGTCACGTAGAAAGGAAATAATAATAAAATAATAGCATAGGACGTTTCGATTGCAACACAAGCAATCATGATTGCTTGTGTTGCAATACAACACAGACAGTCGGCTAACATAACAGTCAAGACCCTACCTGGTTGAATACGTTCATCAAAAGATTGCTAAATTTGAGAGAGACAACACAGACACGGAGACACACAGACAGACACACAAAGGCACACGGAGAGATGACACAGAGACACACAAAGAGAGACACATAGAGACACAGAGAGATGGCACAGAGACACACAGACAGAGACACATAAGCAGAGATGACACAGAGACACACAAAGAGAGACACATAGAGACACAGAGAGAGATGGCACAGAGACACACAGAGAGACACATAAGCAGAGAGATGACACAGAGACACACAAAGAGAGACACATAGAGACACAGAGAGAGATGGCACAGAGACACACAGACAGAGACACATAAGCAGAGAGATGACACAGAGACACACAAAGAGAGACACATAGAGACACAGAGAGAGATGGCACAGAGACACACAGAGAGACACATAAGCAGAGAGATGACACAGACACAGAGAGACCCACAAAGGCACACAGAGACACACAAAGAGAGACACAGAGAGAGATGGCACAGAGACACACAGACAGAGACACACACATAGACACACAGAGAAACAACGCCTCTGTGTCGAGGCCTTAAATAGAGAGGGGGGCAGAGAGGGGGGGGGGAGCCATGAAGTCAGCATTGGGGAGGGGAATGTCCCCCCCCAAAATATTATAATACATTATAATATCTAATAAGTATAATATATGATAATTATGATATATTATAATTTTATGACATATTATTATAATATATTATAATTAGATTATAATATAATTTTATATTATAATATAATTATAATATATTATACATTACATATATAATATATATTTTATATATTATAATATATAATAATGATTATATATTATATATATAATAATGATTATATATTATATTATTATATAATAATATAATAATTTTATTATATGTTATAATAATTTTATTATATGTTATAATAATTATAATATATTATGACTACGGCCTTGTGTCAATGAGAGATTTGGAGGTTTGGTGACTGCAGGAAATAAAAGCGCGACAACACGAGGACACACAGAGAGAGAGAGAAAGCACACTTAATCAAACAAACTGAGTAAAATTTGTAAATGTAATGCAATGCAACACAGAGAGTCGGTCAACACACAATTAACGCATAGCCTGGTTGATTACGTTCTTCCAAAGATTGCTAAATTAAGCAAGAGAATTGAAGCAAACGCGATCAGGCGAGGGCAGGAGGCAAGGCCCCGCGTTGTAAAATTCCAACCTGGACATCGCTTCCATGCTCGCTGCTACTCAGTTGACATCCCTACGAGAGAGAGCGAGGCTCTACCTCGGTAAACAACAACAACCACCACCACCACCACCACAACAACCACCACCACCACAACAACCACAACCACCACCACAACCACCACCACAACAACCACCACAATCACCTCGGATTTCAATGCACGGCGGAGTGGCAACTTTCAGTTACCTCGTCACGTCACGCGATAGGTGACATGACGTCAAGACACTCCCCTCCTCTTAACTTGAATAAATTATGCTAATGAACCCGGCCCATAGTGGAGGGATGGGGAGTGGGTGCCGAACCCGTCGCAATAAACTCGCGACGGCTTTCACGAACACATTATGCTAATGAGCCCGGCCCTCACGAACACATTATGTTAATGACCCGCCAGTCACCGGGAGTGGCTTTGCCCAAATAAGGATTGGCAGTGGAACAGTTATCGGCCGAGCGGAGATGACGTCACGATCAAGAGCGCGGTGGTCGGTGACATGACGTCCCGAGCTAGGCACACCTCCCCACCTGGCGTTCGACGCCGTTGAGGTCACGCCGAGCGGTGACGTCAGAGAGCGGGGTCAGAGTTCAAGTTTGTTGACAAGGGGAGCGGCAGTGACGTGTGTGAGCGCTGCGCTCCGCACCCGACCAGCCGAGTTCCATTCCCGCTCGTGGCCAACACCGCCAGTGACGATTTTGTGAACCGGTCCTGAGCCTCCCCTACGTCGACTCGGCCTCAAACGAGTACCCGGTGCGGTGTGTAAACATCGCCACTAGGGAGACAAAGGCGGCCGGGCGTGGTGCTGGCCACCCACCCCCTCGTGTGCCGTCCCACCCTTAATAGGTGCTCGCTAACACCACTTGCCCCTACAGTCTGTTAAGGCTATACAGGGCATCTTCGTCTTTATGTTAGGTGCTCACTAACAGCACTTGCCATGACATTCTGTGCAGGCTATACGGGGGATCTTTGTCTTTGTGTTGGGAGCACGGCCAGCTCTGTGTCGCCTCATCTCGATCCCGAGATCCCAACCAGGTGAAAATCCGCATCGAACCGAACCCCCGGGCAAGGCCATCTACTTCACGACGAGAGAAAAGTCACACGAAATGTCGTTTTCAATTAAGTCTTCCAGATGTAAAATGATATATGAGCTTTTAATGAAGAAATAAAATTATCCAATTCAAAAAAATAATACAATTAAAAAGTTGTTTCATTTTAAAACTTCAAAACTGAGCACCGGGAGCTTGAGTGAATGCGTCGTTGGTGTGCAACTTTTTTTTAGTGACTTTCCTGGCCCAAGGCCGTAAATGTTTGTGAGGGGCTCCGCAGGCGGTCCGGCTTGCTTCAACCCTTGGTTGTCAACATCCAGACGTTAATCGGCAAGGACAATTTCTCCTCCTAGTTCGCCAACATATAAGACGTCATTCAAAATTACAATGAGTGATGTTGTGGAGAATGTATCTACTAGATGTGCTCTGCCTTGTAACCAAATACAAATCTGTACCAAAAATGCATTTCAAATGTGCTCTTAAAATTACCTCATTGCTATGAAGCAGATCAGCAGACACGACATCTTTCATTTCATTTTCGATTTAAGGATTCATCTTCTTTGGTTCTTTCGGTAAAATCACGTAGAATGAGAATAAAATAATAAAATAAGACAAGGTCATTTTATTGTCTTATTTTATTTTATTATTTTATTCTCATTCTACGTGACTTTACCGAAAGAACCAAAGAAGCTCTTTCATTTATCGATCTCTGCACGAAACAAAGGAATGTTTTACACAAACTATAACTAGCACAGCCTTCTGAGAGTGCATCATTGATTCAGTGCAAGTCACCTGTGGACCCTTATTGGTGCACAGCCTCTCAACAGCAGCCGGGCTTGCTTCAACCGATGGTTTCGAACATCCAGACATTAATCAGCAAGGAGCATTTCTAGTCCGAGTTAGACAAAATCTACGTCAACACGTAATACAAAATTATAATCCGTGTTGTAGAGAATGTATCTCCTCTACGTGTAACTTTTAAGTGGTATGTCTTGTAATTGATTAATGATCATATTTCAAAGACAATGAGATGCTCCAGAGGCAGACGGTTCCTGAAAACAAAAACAAAAATACACTTTGACCTGTATCACAAGCACAACGAGTCTCACCTGAGTTATCTGTACAGGTTACTTCCAAAACACACTTTGTCCTAACATCACTTATTCAGTGTTTGACCATTATAGACAAATTTTACATGTACGCACACAATCAGACAAGTATTCATTCTAAATTAGTGACAGTAATTTTTTACAAAATTGTATTACTGCACTGAAATATGCTCTATCAGGTTAAATCGTATTTACAAGAAGCTATTTAAAAAATATATGCACCGTCTGCTTCAGAATCAGAAAGGGTTTTATTCGCCATGAAAGTTCGCACAGACAAGGAATTTACTTTGGCAGGAAGGTGCATACATTCAACATATAGTAATCTTAAATCTAAAATAAGTGGTATACAAGTCTAACTATACAAAAGGTAAAGTCTAACTAACACTAAGGGGCTAAAGTATGTAAAAAATTTAATAAATATTGAATATAAAGTAGCTATAAGATACAATCTAAAAATAAAAAAATACAAATAGGGTAACATAGTGTGAATATGGCAAGGTGTCATTTTGTAGATAAAATGTTAAAGTCAGTGTAAGCCCTTGGCCTTGTTGAAGAGGCCAGCACCGGATGGGAAGAAACTGTTTTTGTGGCGTGAGGTTTTGGTCCTGATGGACCGCAGCCTTCTGCCGGAGGGGAGTAGCTGGAACAGAGAGTGTCCAGGGTGGGAGGAATCGGCCACAATCTTCCTCGCTCGCCTCATGGTCCTCGAGGTGTGCAGGTCCTCGAGGGTTGGTAGATTGCAGGCAATCACCTTCTCAGCAGTGTGCATGATACACTGCAGTCTGCTCTTGTCCTTGGCAGTGGCAGCAGCGTACCAGACAGTTATGGAGGTGAGGATGGATTCAATGATTGCTGTATAGAAGTGCATCATCATTGTCTTTGACAGGTTGAATTTCTTCAGCTGCCGTATGAAGTACATCCTCTGTTGAGCTCTCTTGGTGAGGGAGCTGATGTTCAGTTCCCACTTGAGGTCCCGGTAGAGAATAGTGCCCAGGAAGCAGGACTCTACAGTTTTGACTGGGGAGTCGCACAGGGTGATGGGGGTGAGTGGGGCTGTATTCTTCCTCAAGTCCACAACCATCTCATATGTCTTTAGAGCATTTAGCTCTAAGTTGTTCTGGCTACACAAGGTCACCAGGTTGTCAGCTTCCCACCTATAGTCAGACTCATCCCCACCAGAGATCAGCCCAATGAGGGTGGTGTCGTCCGCAAACTGCAATAGTTTGACGGACAGATGATTGGAGGTGCACCTGTTGGTGTACAGGGAGAAGAGCAGAGGGGAAAGGACGCAGCCCTGAGGAGTTCCGGTGCTGATAGACCTGGAGTCAGAGACTTGTGTTCCCAGCTTAACGCACTGCTTCCTGTCAGACAGGAAGACTGTGATCCACCTGCAGGTGGAGTCGGGCACGTTCAGCTGGGAGAGCTTGTCCTGAAGCAGGGCAGGGATGATGGTGTTGAAGGCAGAGCTGAAGTCCACAAACAGGATCCTGGCGTAGGATGCTGGGGCGTCCAGATGCTGTAGGGTGAAGTGGGGGGGCCATGTTAACTGCGTCGTCCACAGACCTGTTGGCTCTGTAGGCAAACTGAAGGGGGTCCAGGAGAGGGTTTGTGATGGCTTTGAGGTGTGCCAGGACCAGGCGCTCAAAAGACTTCATTACCACAGACGTAAGGGCGACCGGTCTATAATAATTTAGTCCTGTTGGCCTTAGCTTTTTGGGCACAGGGATCATGGTGGAGGACTTGAGACAGGCTGGTACAGTGAGGGAAAAAAGTATTTGATCCCCTGCTGATATTGTACGTTTGCCCACTGACAAAGAAATGATCAGTCTATAATTTTAATGGTAGGTTTATTTGAACAGTGAGAGACAGAATAACAACAAAATCCAGAAAAACTCATGTCAAAAATGTTATAAATTGATTTGCATTTTAATGAGGGAAATAAGTATTTGACCCCTCTGCCAAATATGACTTAGTACTTGGTGGCGAAACCCTTGTTGGCAATCACAAAGGTCAGACATTTCTTGTATTTGGCCACCAGGTTTGCACACATCTCAGGAGGGATTTTGTCCCACTCCTCTTTGCAGATCTTCTCCAAGTCATTAAGGTTTCGAGGCTGACGATTGGCAACTCGAACCTTCAGCTTCTTCCACAGATTTTCTAAGGGATTAAGGTCTGGAGACTGGCTAGGCCACTCCAGGACCTTAATGTGCTTCTTCTTGAGCCACTCCTTTGTTGCCTTGGCCGTGTGTTTTGGGTCATTGTCATACTGGAATACCCATCCACGACCCATTTTAAATGCCCTGGCTGAGGGAAGGTTCTCACCGAAGATTTGATGGTACATGGCCCCGTCCATCTTCCTTTTGATGCGGTGAAGTTGTCCTGTCCCCTTAGCAGAAAAACACCCCCAAAGCATAATTTTTCCACCTCCATGTTTGACGGTGGGGATGGTGTTCATGGGGTCATAGGCAGCATTCCTGCTCCTCCAAACACGACGAGTTGAGTTGATGCCAAAGAGCTCCATTTTTGTCTCATCTGACCACAACACTTTCACCCAGTTGTCCTCTGAATCATTCAGATGTTCATTGGCAAAATTCAGACGGGCATGTATATGTGCTTTCTTGAGCAGGGGCACCTTGCGGGCGCTGCAGGATTTCAGTCCTTCACGGCGTAGTGTGTTACCAATTGTTTTCTTGGTGACTATGGTCCCAGCTGCCTTGAGATCATTGACAAGATCCTTCCGTGTAGTTCTGGGCTGATTCCTCACCGTTCTCATGATCATTGCAACTCCATGAGGTGAGATCTTGCATGGAGCCCCAGGCCGAGGTAGATTGACAGTTCTTTTGTGTTTCTTCCATTTGCGAATAATCACACCAACTATTGTCACCTTCTCACCAAGCTGCTTGGCAATGGTCTTGTAGCCCATTCCAGCCTTGTGTAGGTCTACAATCTTGTACTGACATCCTTGGAGAGCTCTTTGGTCTTGGCCATGGTGGAGAGTTTGGAATCTGATTGATTGCTTCTGTGGACAGGTGTCTTTAAGAGTGTGCTCCTAATCTCAGCTCGTTACCTATATATAAAAGACACCTGGGAGCCAGAAATCCTTCTGATTGAGAGGGGGTCAAATACCGTTTTCCCTCATTAAAATGCAAATCAATTTATAACATTTTTGACATGCGTTTTTCTGGATTTTCTTGTTGTTATTTTGTCTCTCACTGTTCAAATAAACCTACCATTAAAATTATAGGCTGCTAATTTCTTTGTCAGTGGGCAAACGGACAAAATCAGCAGGGGATCAAATACTTTTTTCCCTCACTGTACATGGCATGTCTCCAGAGAGGTGTTAAAGATGTTGAACACCAACATCTTTAACAGTGTATGTACACCATACTATTGCGCCATTCAAAACGAGTAGGCCATTGCATGCTGGCGTCTAGGTCAAAATTGATCAAATTTTAAACATTACCTACAAACTCCACAACTAAGATGCCACATCAACCATTGCCCCCTACTGACAGGCTCTTGTCCACATGCAGGCCGGTGCAGGGCCACCACCTTGTGCCACGAAGGGGCAGCTGCTACTTGGGGATGCTCTTCACGTGTTTGAGACGAGATACAATACAAAACTCCAAATTGCCGAGGCGATTAAGCAAGCACCATTTAAATGCAATTATGTAACATAGCGAATGCTTGGGAGCTTATTGGCTCTCGCTCCTGGTTAGAGATCTATCCAACCCACAGGTCCACAAAGACTGGCCGCTCTTACCCTGCAGGTTGCACCGAGGAATTGAGTGTTCAACTTCACATTATTGTCATTAAAGGCCTGTGACAAAGGTTCATCTATTGGAGCGACATCGTCTCAAGCTTACACATCTACTGGGTTTCCATTTGACTTTGTATTGTCTCGGAGGAAGTCCACCCACACCTCCACTTCCACAAACTGCTGGGAGTTGCCTCGCTCTGCCTCACAGTCAGAATTCTCCTCCTGCTTCACATTGCATCCATCGAGGTGAAGGTCTGATTTTGGAGTTGAATCTTCATCTTCATATTTTACCCTCACTTCTTCGCTCTTCACCATCACTTCACATTTCACTTTCACCGCTTCATATTTCACCTTGATACCTTTCAAAGTGTCCGAGCTGGGATATTCTTCCGGTTCTTCTTTGATGAGGAATGGGCTCATTGCGGCACTTTGACTTTCACAAGCTGATTTCAGACTCCACTCCTTGTGGATCTTCTGATGCTTTTTAGTTCTCTGGTGTCGTTGAAGATTTGATGACCATGCAAACACCATCTCGCATGGAGTGCACCTGAAGGGTTTCTCTCCCGCATGTGTTCTCTGGTGTACATGAAGAGTAGATGAATCTGAAAACGCCTTCCCACACAAACTGCACTTGAAGGGTTTCTCTCCTGTGTGAGTTCTCTGGTGTCTTACAAGAGTAGATGACTGTGAAAATGCCTTCCCACACACACTGCACTTGAAGGGTTTCTCTGCTGTGTGAGTTCTCTGGTGTATTACAAGAGTTGATGAATCTGAAAACGCCTTCCCACACACACTGCACTTGAAGGGTTTCGCTGCTGTGTGTGTTCTCTGGTGTTTTTTAAGAGCAAATGGATGTGAAAATGCCTTCCCACACACAGTGCACTTGATGGGTTTCTCTCCTGTGTGTGTTCTCTGGTGTTTTTTAAGATTAAATTGATGTAAAAAGACCTTCCCACACACAGTACACTGGAAGGGTTTCTCTCCCGTGTGTGTTCTCTGGTGTACTACAAGAGTAGATAAACGTGTAAACGCCTTCCCACACACACTGCACTTGAAGGGTTTCTCTCCCGTGTGTGTTCTCTGGTGAGTTACAAGAGTAGATGAACGTGCAAACGCCTTCCCACACACACTGCACTTGAAGGGTTTCTCTCCTGTGTGTATTCTCTGGTGTTTTTTAAAAGCAGATGACCATGCAAATTCTTTCCCACACACACTGCACTTGAAGGGTTTCTCTCCTGTGTGAATTCTCTTGTGCCGTGCCAAATGTGCAGGACGATCCGTGCTGTATGCACACCGGTCGCATTGTTGCCTTGTGATACGGAGCTGTGCCGAGTGCCTTTGCTCCATCAGACAAATTCTCCAGAGGAAGCGACAGAGGAAGCGTCAGCTGCAGACAGAAAAAAATTATATCCACACAGAGGAAGGCATATATACACAGTAACACGTGACTTACAAGTCGATACATATTCATATATTTATGATATCATGAAAAAGTTTCTCAAATTCATCATACGGGCTGTTATGGCACACAATGAGAGGGTGAATGGTCATAAACATGCCTGGAAGCCCTAGTGTCTTCAAAATGAATGTTAACCCAAAACTCTGAGCACACAATTTCGGCTGTCCTGCTACAAAAGGAATCTTTATAAAAGCTAAATTCAGCTGACATCGCAAAAGGTGTTAAAAAAAAACTATTTGTGTTAAGCAGAAATGCATAAATGAATGTTCAATCGCATATTAGAAGTGTGAAGCCAGCCAGGCTCACGATGTCCATGCTTGCTGGGGATGAACAGATCTGACTTCAGCTGCATGTGTGTGCCGTGTTGACTGTTTCCATTCTTACAAAGAGTTCCAGAGGAAACCAAAAACAAACTATTGTTGTGATATAACCTCCGTGTTCAACAGAGTTAACAGACTTTAGTGAACACACAAACTTGACAGTCACACACTGGCATGGTTCACAGGTGGTGGTGTGTTGAGACCCACGCCTGGCCACCTTCATCCGCTCAGTATTAATGCTTCCTCACTCCACCAAGTAATTAATTGAGGATCAACATCGCCGAGGCTGCCTGTCTCTCTCTCCCCGTGGTGAGATGTTAACTATCTCTCCTGGCATACAGAAGGTCGTGGGTTCGATCCCAACCCTGATGCCTGCTGTATATTTGGAGTTTGTGTGTCTCTCTCTCCCCGTGGTTGCGTGGATTTCCCTCCGGATCCCCCCTGGTGTCCCCACTCCACATGCAGAGTGAACACCACCAAGCGTCCAGAGTGAACACCACCACGCGTCTAGAGTGAACACCACAACGCGTCTACAGTGAACACTGCCACGCGTCCAGAGTGAACACCGCCACGCGTCTAGAATGAACACCGCCACGCGTCCAGAATGAACACCGCCACGCATCTAGAGTGATCACCACCACGCTGCTAGAATGAACACTGCCACGCGTCTAGAGTGAACACCGCCACGCATTTGGAGTGAACACCGCCACGCGTCTACAGTGAACACCGCCACGCATCTAGAGTGAACACCGCCACGCATCTAGAGTAAACACCGCCACACATCCAGAGTGAACACCGCCACGCGTCTAGAGTGAACACCACCACGCGTCCAGAGTGAACACCGCCACGCGTCCAGAGTGAACACCACCACGCGTCTACAGTGAACACCGCCACGCGTCTAGAGTGAACACCGCCACGCGTCTAGAGTGAACACCGCCACGCGTCCAGAGTGAACACCGCCACGCGTCTAGAGTGAACACCACCACGCGTCTACAGTGAACACCGCCACGCGTCCAGAGTGAACACCGCCACACGTCTAGAGTGAACACCACCACGCGTCTACAGTGAACACCACCACGCGTCTAGAGTGAACACCGCCACGCGTCCAGAATGAACACCGCCACGCATCTAGAGTGAACACCACCACGCTGCTAGAATGAACACTGCCACGCGTCTAGAGTGAACACCGCCACGCGTCTAGAGTGAACACCGCCACGCGTCTAGAGTGAACACCGCCACGCGTCCAGAGTGAACACCGCCACGCGTCTAGAGTGAACACTGCCACGCGTCTAGAGTGAACACCACCACACGTCTAGAGTGAACACTGCCACACGTCTAGAGTGAACACCGCCACACATCCAGAGTGAACACCGCCACGCGTCTAGAGTGAACACCACCACGCTGCTAGAATGAACACCGCCACGCGTCTAGAGTGAACACCGCCACGCGTCTAGAGTGAACACCGCCACGCGTCCAGAGTGAACACCGCCACGCGTCTAGAGTGAACACCACTACACGTCTACAGTGAACACCGCCACGCGTCTAGAGTGAACACCACCACGCGTCTAGAGTGAACACCGCCACGCGTCTAGAGTGAACACCGCCACGCGTCCAGAGTGAACACCACCACGCGTCTACAGTGAACACCGCCACGCGTCTAGAGTGAACACCGCCACGCGTCTAGAGTGAACACCGCCACGCGTCTAGAGTGAACACCGCCACGCGTCTAGAGTGAACACCTCCACGCGTCCAGAGTGAACACCGCCACACGTCTAGAGTGAACACCACCACGCGTCTACAGTGAACACCACCACGCGTCTAGAGTGAACACCGCCACGCGTCCAGAATGAACACCGCCACGCATCTAGAGTGAACACCACCACGCTGCTAGAATGAACACTGCCACGCGTCTAGAGTGAACACCGCCACGCGTCTAGAGTGAACACCGCCACGCGTCTAGAGTGAACACCGCCACGCGTCCAGAGTGAACACCGCCACGCGTCTAGAGTGAACACTGCCACGCGTCTAGAGTGAACACCACCACACGTCTAGAGTGAACACTGCCACACGTCTAGAGTGAACACCGCCACGCATTTAGAGTGAACACCGCCACGCGTCTACAGTGAACACCGCCACGCATCTAGAGTGAACACCGCCACGCATCTAGAGTGAACACCGCCACACATCCAGAGTGAACACCGCCACGCGTCTAGAGTGAACACCGCCACGCTGCTAGAATGAACACTGCCACGCGTCTAGAGTGAACACCGCCACGCGTCTAGAGTGAACACCGCCACGCGTCCAGAGTGAACACCGCCACGTGTCTAGAGTGAACACCACTACACGTCTACAGTGAACACCGCCACGCGTCTAGAGTGAACACCACCACGCGTCTAGAGTGAACACCGCCACGCGTCTAGAGTGAACACCGCCACGCGTCCAGAGTGAACACCACCACGCGTCTAGAGTGAACACCGCCACGCGTCCAGAGTGAACACCGCCACGCGTCTAGAGTGAACACCACTACACGTCTACAGTGAACACCGCCACGCGTCTAGAGTGAACACCGCCACGCGTCTAGAGTGAACACCGCCACGCGTCTAGAGTGAACACCTCCACGCGTCCAGAGTGAACACCGCCACGCGTCTAGAGTGAACACCACTACACGTCTACAGTGAACACCGCCACGCGTCTAGAGTGAACACCGCCACGCGTCTAGAGTGAACACCGCCACGCGTCTAGAGTGAACACCTCCACGCGTCCAGAGTGAACACCGCCACACGTCTAGAGTGAACACCACCACGCGTCTACAGTGAACACCACCACGCGTCTAGAGTGAACACCGCCACGCGTCCAGAATGAACACCGCCACGCATCTAGAGTGAACACCACCATGCTGCTAGAATGAACACTGCCACGCGTCTAGAGTGAACACCGCCACGCGTCTAGAGTGAACACCGCCACACGTCTAGAGTGAACACCGCCACGCGTCTAGAGCGAACACCGCCACACATCTAGAGTGAACACCGCCACGCGTCCAGAGTGAACACCGCCACGCGTCCAGAGTGAACACCACCACGCGTCTACAGTGAACACCGCCACGCGTCTAGAGTGAACACCGCCACGCGTCTAGAGTGAACACCGCCACGCGTCCAGAGTGAACACCGCCACACGTCTAGAGTGAACACCACCACGCGTCTACAGTGAACACCACCACGCGTCTAGAGTGAACACCGCCACGCGTCCAGAATGAACACCGCCACGCATCTAGAGTGAACACCACCACGCTGCTAGAATGAACACTGCCACGCGTCTAGAATGAACACCGCCACGCGTCTAGAGTGAACACCGCCACGCGTCTAGAGCGAACACCGCCACACATCTAGAGTGAACACCGCCACGCGTCTAGAGTGAACACCTCCACGCGTCCAGAGTGAACACCGCCACGCGTCCAGAGTGAACACCGCCACGCGTCTAGAGTGAACACCGCCACGCGTCTAGAGTGAACACTGCCACGCGTCTAGAGTGAACACCACCACACGTCTAGAGTGAACACTGCCACGCATTTAGAGTGAACACCGCCACGCGTCTACAGTGAACACCGCCACGCATCTAGAGTGAACACCGCCACGCATCTAGAGTGAACACCGCCACACATCCAGAGTGAACACCGCCACGCGTCTAGAGTGAACACCACCACGCTGCTAGAATGAACACTGCCACGCGTCTAGAGTGAACACCGCCACGTGTCTAGAGTGAACACCGCCACGCGTCTAGAGTGAACACCGCCACGCGTCCAGAGTGAACACCGCCACGCGTCTAGAGTGAACACCACTACACGTCTACAGTGAACACCGCCACGCGTCTAGAGTGAACACCGCCACGCGTCCAGAGTGAACACCACCACGCGTCCAGAGTGAACACCGCCACGCGTCTAGAGTGAACACCGCCACACATCTAGAGTGAACACCTCCACGCGTCCAGAGTGAACACCGCCACGCGTCCAGAGTGAACACCGCCACGCGTCTAGAGTGAACACCGCCACGCGTCTAGAGTGAACACCACCACGCGTCTAGAGTGAACACCGCCACGCGTCCAGAATGAACACCGCCACGCATCTAGCGTGAACACCACCACGCTGCTAGAATGAACACTGCCACGCGTCTAGAGTGAACACCACCACGCATTTAGAGTGAACACTGCCACGCGTCTACAGTGAACACCGCCACGCATCTAGAGTGAACACCGCCACGCATCTAGAGTGAACACCGCCACACATCCAGAGTGAACACCGCCACGCGTCTAGAGTGAACACAGCCACGCGTCCAGAGTGAACACCACCACGCGTCTACAGTGAACACCGCCACGCGTCTAGAGTGAACACCGCCACGCGTCTAGAGTGAACACAGCCACGCGTCTAGAGTGAACAACGCCACGCGTCTAGAGTGAACACCGCCACGCGTCTAGAGTGAACACCGCCACGCGTCTAGAGTGAACACCACCACGCGTCTAGAGTGAACACCGCCACGCGTCCAGAATGAACACCGCCACGCATCTAGCGTGAACACCACCACGCTGCTAGAATGAACACTGCCACGCGTCTAGAGTGAACACCACCACGCATTTAGAGTGAACACTGCCACGCGTCTACAGTGAACACCGCCACGCATCTAGAGTGAACACCGCCACGCGTCTAGAGTGAACACAGCCACACGTCTAGAGTGAACACCACCACGCGTCTAGAGTGAACACCACCACGCGTCTAGAGTGAACACCGCCACGCGTCTAGAGTGAACACCGCCACGCGTCTAGAGTGAACACCGCCACGCATCTAGAGTGAACACCGCCACACATCCAGAGTGAACACCGCCACGCGTCTAGAGTGAACACCACCACGCTGCTAGAATGAACACTGCCACACGTCTAGAGTGAACACCACCACGCGTCTAGAGTGAACACCGCCACGCGTCTAGAGTGAACACCGCCACGCATCTAGAGTGAACACCGCCACACATCCAGAGTGAACACCGCCACGCGTCTAGAGTGAACACCACCACGCTGCTAGAATGAACACTGCCACGCGTCTAGAGTGAACACCGCCACACGTCTAGAGTGAACACCGCCACGCGTCCAGAGTGAACACCGCCACGCATCTAGAGTGAACACCGCCACGCGTCCAGAGTGAACACCGCCACACGTCTACAGTGAACACCGCCACGCGTCTAGAGTGAACACCGCCACGCGTCTAGAGTGAACACCGCCACGCGTCCAGAGTGAACACCGCCACGCGTCTAGAGTGAACACCGCCACGCGTCTAGAGTGAACACCGCCACGCATCTAGAGTGAACACCGCCACGCGTCCAGAGTGAACACCGCCACACGTCTAGAGTGAACACTGCCACGCGTCTAGAGTGAACACCACCACACGTCTACAGTGAACACCGCCACGCGTCTAGAGTGAACACCGCCACGCGTCCAGAATGAACACTGCCACGCGTCTAGAGTGAACACCGCCACACATCCAGAGTGAACACCGCCACGCGTCTAGAGTGAACACCACCACGCGTCTAGAGTGAACACCGCCACGCGTCCAGAGTGAACACCGCCACGCGTCTACAGTGAACACCACAACGCGTCTAGAGTGAACACCGCCACGCGTCCAGAATGAACACCGCCACGCATCTAGTGAACACCACCACGCTGCTAGAATGAACACTGCCACGCGTCCAGAGTGAATACCGCCACGCGTCTAGAGTGAGCACCGACACACATCTAGAGTGAACACCGCCACGCATCTAGAGTGAACACCGCCACACATCCAGAGTGAACACCGCCACGCGTCTAGAGTGAACACCACCACGCTGCTAGAATGAACACTGCCACACGTCTAGAGTGAACACCACCACGCGTCTAGAGTGAACACCGCCACGCGTCTAGAGTGAACACCGCCACGCATCTAGAGTGAACACCGCCACACATCCAGAGTGAACACCGCCACGCGTCTAGAGTGAACACCACCACGCTGCTAGAATGAACACTGCCACGCGTCTAGAGTGAACACCGCCACACGTCTAGAGTGAACACCGCCACGCGTCCAGAGTGAACACCGCCACGCATCTAGAGTGAACACCGCCACGCGTCCAGAGTGAACACCGCCACACGTCTACAGTGAACACCGCCACGCGTCTAGAGTGAACACCGCCACGCGTCCAGAGTGAACACCGCCACGCGTCTAGAGTGAACACCGCCACGCGTCTAGAGTGAACACCGCCACGCATCTAGAGTGAACACCGCCACGCGTCCAGAGTGAACACCGCCACACGTCTAGAGTGAACACTGCCACGCGTCTAGAGTGAACACCGCCACACGTCTACAGTGAACACCGCCACGCGTCTAGAGTGAACACTGCCACGCGTCTAGAGTGAACACCGCCACACGTCTACAGTGAACACCGCCACGCGTCCAGAATGAACACTGCCACGCGTCTAGAGTGAACACCGCCACACATCCAGAGTGAACACCGCCACGCGTCTAGAGTGAACACCACCACGCGTCTAGAGTGAACACCGCCACGCGTCCAGAGTGAACACCGCCACGCGTCTACAGTGAACACCACAACGCGTCTAGAGTGAACACCGCCACGCGTCCAGAATGAACACCGCCACGCATCTAGTGAACACCACCACGCTGCTAGAATGAACACTGCCACGCGTCTAGAGTGAACACCGCCACGCGTCCAGAATGAACACCGCCACGCATCTAGTGAACACCACCACGCTGCTAGAATGAACACTGCCACGCGTCTAGAGTGAACACCGCCACGCGTCCAGAGTGAACACCGCCACGCGTCTAGAGTGAACACCGCCACGCGTCTAGAGTGAACACCACCACACATCTAGAGTGAACACCGCCACGCGTCTAGAGTGAACACCACCACGTGTCTACAGTGAACACCACCACGCGTCTAGAGTGAACACCACCACGTGTCTAGAGTGAACACCGCCACGCGTCTAGAGTGAACACCGCCACGCTGTTGACAAGCCTCACCTCGTTGTTGTTGTGGCCAGGTCACTTCTGAAAACAAGAGCGGTATAGCAGCTCAACGCGGGCTTGGCCTGGAAAAAAATTAAATAAAAACTGTGAATATTTAAAATAAAACAAAGTTAGGGCCAGCCGTGTGAGGAGAAATTCAACTTTAAGCAAGAGAATTGAAGCAAGCACGATCAGGCGAGGGCAGGAGGCAAGGCCCTGCGTTGTAAAGTTCCAACCTGGACATCGCTTCCATGCTCGCTGCTACTCAACTGACATCCCTACGAGAGAGCGAGGCTCTACCTCGGTAAACAACAACAACAACAACAACCACCACCACAACCACCACAACAACAACCACCACAACAAACACCACAACAAAAACCACAGCCACCACCACAACCAAAGGCGGAGTGGCAACTTCCTGTTACCTCGCGACGTCACGCGTCAGCAGGTGACATGACGTCACTTGCGGGGTACGATAACACTCCCCTCCCACGGTGAGCGGCTCGAAACTCGCGAAGACTTTGACGAATATATTATGTTAATGATCCGCCGGTCACCGGGCGTGGCTTTGCCCAAATAAGGATTGGCACTGGGACATATCGGCAGCGGCCGAGCAGAGGTGACGTCACGCTCAAGAGCGCGGTGGTCAGGGTGGGTGACATGACGTCACTTGCGAGGCACATCTCCCCCTCGCGTCTGACGCCGATGAGGTCACGCTGAGCGTTGACGTCAGAGAGCGGTGTCAGAGTTCAAGTTTGTTGACAGAAGGGGAGCGGCAGTGACGTGGTGAGCGCTGCGCTCCGCACCCGACCAGCCGAGTTCCATTCCCGCTCGTGGCCAACACCGCCAGTGACGATTTTCTGAACCGGTCCTGAGCCTCCCCTACGTCGACTCGGCCTCAAACGAGCACCCGGTGCGGTGTGTAAACACCGCCACTAGGGAGACAAAGGCGGCCGGGCGTGGTGCTGGCCACCCACCCCCTCGTGTGCCGTGACGACCTCCACGGGTGCTGCTCGCTATGAACAGCACTTTGTAGATGTTGTGGCTTGGCTCGCCAGCACACCGGTGGCGACTTTTCACGATGAAACTTTCACGCCCATAAAAAGAACATCGGCATATTTATGCCGATTTTTCGCAAAGTTGGTCCAATTTTCCTAGCTTTATTTTTCAACGAAAAGTGCATCCCTTGGTTGTGTTTAGCCTGAGTAGCCTGTATATGACGTTAAAAAGTCGGGAATTTCATGCATGAAATTTTTAAGTAAAAAGATCAAATCGACATACTTAACCTATGCCGTTCTTGGCCACAATTGGCCAAACTTTCACAGCTTTATTTGTCGTCGAAAGTTAATTCCTCCATTGTATTTAACCTTCGTATGCTATGTATTAGATTACAAGTGGGAAATTTCACGATTACATTTTCACGTCCCAAAAAGAAAATCGGCATACTTATGCAGTTTTAAACCAACATAGCCAAATTTTCATAGCTTTAGATTAAAAGTGGAAAATTTTATGATGAAATGTTCACGTTCCAAAACAGAAAATCGGCATACTAACCTCTGCCGTTTGTGGCTAAAATTTAACTAACTTTTACAGCTTGTATTTTAAAACAAAAAGTGCATTCCTCAGTTGTGTTTAGCCTGAGTAGCCTATATATTACATTAAAAGTGGGAAAGTTCATGAAATTTTGAAGTAAAAAATAAAATCGGCATACTTAACCTATGCCGTTCTTGGCCACAATTGGCCAAACTTTCACAGCTTTATTTGTCGACGAAAGTTAATTCCTCCATTGCATTTAGCCTTAGTATGTGTGGCGCCGCCGCAGCAGAGCCGCTCCAGCCGGAGCCGTGCCCACCGCCGCGACGCCGTCACCGATGCCTCGGGATTTCCCGCCGCTCTCCCGGGGCCGGTGCCTTCTACAGACGTCCGCGTTTTGCCCACCGCACGGTCGTGAGGCCGCCGCGGCAGAGCCGCTCTGCCGAGGCCGTGCCCACCGCCGCGAAGCCGCCACCGGGGGACGCCGACGCCGCCCCCCCCCCCCGCCCCCCCCCGCACGAACGCACAAACGCCTCACGTAGAGCCGGGAGGGGGGAGGTCACCCGGCCGATAGGTTTTTTTTTTTCCAGAAGTCCCTAATGGGATCGAGCTTCATGGTTTCCTGTGGCCGGGAAATTGGGCGATCTTTTCCCCCCCCGTAGCTGACATGCACCGCGGCGCCGTGATCTAGTATTAAAGTTGCGTGGTCACGGCAGGGGGCCGTCGGGCCAACCGCGGTTGGAACCGCACACGCACAGGCACAGGCACAGGCACGGGTCAGTGGACTGGTAGCGAGAAACCACTGCGGTGACGTCACCAGCGCTAGGATCTGCACATCAAAGGACACGGGTGCGGAACATGGGGGCGCCACGGAATGCCTTTGTGATAGGTAGGATAAAAGGAGGTGATTGAGGCAGTATTAGACAGTTCTTCTTCAAGATCATCGCGGTCCCGGGAGCAGCAGAGTCAGCCGTCCGAGACGTCCGTGGGACGTACTCCAGCACCGCCAGGCTCGCCCCTCTACAGAGACAACTCGCCACCTCGTCCCCTTACAGCGTTCAGCGCAGCAGGGTGGAAGTAAGTGCGAGGGAGAGAGAGGCGTAAGTCTAAGCGTTTTAAATCCAGGGTTGAGAGCGGTGCGATCGGTAGGAGAAATCGAATCGAAGACCTCCGAGGGATAGACTAGCATCCACTGACCCGCCCCATCACACGTAGATTAAACTGGTTACTCGCGGCAAATAAAAATCGCTAGCAGGGGGATAAAACTGCGTCGTGCGGTCTTTTGAGAGGGTGGAGCGTGCTTGGTGTCCACGCATCTGTACGATTGTTTACAGTAGTGCTTAGCGCTCGCGCGCCGGTGTGACTGTGTTGCGATCGCTCGCCTACACGAGTGTCTACAGCGAGGTCGCGAGCGACGCGCCAGGCGTGCGCGTGTTCGCGCGGCGGTTTAAACAGCCCCTTTAAATCAGAACGCAGGGGTCCCCTTTAACCAGCGTAGCACGCTGCAAGCGTAAAGCGTACCGCCCCGCTAATAGAAATATGCCGACGCGGGCAGCAACAAAATCAGGGGTACAGGGAGGCGAGGGAGTGGAGGCCGGTAGCCCGGACCCCACAGAACAGCTGGGGGGTAGCGGTACGAGCATCACGGGGGAATCGGGGGACAGCGGCCCCGACAATTTGGTGATGGCGGGGGACAGTAGCCCCCACATATGCTATGTATTAGATCAAAAGTGGATAGTTTAACGATTACATTTTCAGGTCCCAAAAAGAAAATCGGCATACTTATGTAGTGGAATCGAATTAGGTGCACACGCAACTTCTTGTGAGGCAACACTTATTTATTAATGAACACAACAGTTAACTCTTACATTACGCATAGGGTGGTGACCACCGACTTACTCTAGCTAACACACACTTCTCAGATACTCTAGGGAGCTACAGCCTCCTGTCTTGGCGGGACTTACACGTCTACCGCTATCCTAGACTCCTCCGGCTGGGACCTACACACGGATCTCTTCTTGGCGTCTTCACGATGCATCTTCATTCTTGATACGGGCAGCCTCGAACCTCGTGAGGAGGCTGTTTATATGGGCCTCGGCGTGTCCGGGCCCCGCCCCGGCCACGCCTCCCTTCGAGATCCCTCTCGAAGCCCCCCTGCTGTCCACGTGCCCCCCGAGGTACCCCCTAGGCCCCTGGCCCCCACTGGGGTCCAGTCACGTGTCCAGCCGGGGTCACGGAGAGTGCCACGACCTCACACCACCCTCGTGGCCTCCCGAGTCCAGAACCGGCCATGACGTCATTCCCGCCTCCAACCGGGATGACGTCATGCGTGTGTGTGGACCCGCGTGGTCGTGACGCTCCCTCGCATAGAGACGTCACACGTGTGCGTGTGTACACAGTAGTGATGCTACCATCACTACATCACCCTCCCCCTTGTAAAAAACCCAGCCGTCTCGGCTGTGACAATACAGAAAAAAAGTGTGCCTCCAACAACAACGTTAATAATTAACCGGCGACCGATAATAATTACCGCGAGAAACATATGTACACACACACCACCAAGAGGGGGGAAGGGAAGAACGTATGGAACGAGGAGAACCAACAACAACACATGTACACCAAAAGAACTGGTCAACCCACTTATCCCTCAGCACAGCCCATCCGTGTGAATTTGTACGCACGCACCGACATATAAATGTGACTGTTTGACAACGGTGTAGGCAATCAACAAGGTGTGAGAGTCATGGACAGCGGCCAGTCTTCAAACGAGTTCGCGTGGCCGAGCCCCCAGGGGAGGCGAGCACGCTGTCCCTGGAGGTCCTGGGGGAACTTGAAAAAGGCCCAAAAAGGGCACGGCCCCTCCCCAGGAGTTGGGCAACAGGATGAGCAGGAGTGACGTACGGGCGCTCCACTCCCCCCTTCAAGTCCACATCCGGTCAGCACAACCGGCGACTCCAAGGGCGGCAGGTGCAGGAATCCTGTGACAAGAAGAAACCACCTCCTGAGGCACAGCACCACAAGCCCACGCCTCAGCTCGTCGGACACGACAGCCACCCAGCCCAGGGAAGTGGAGATGATCGTATTCCACCCGGCGGAAGAAATAAAAACAAAAATACATAGATTCCGACGCGTTGGATGCACAACCAACACCGGTAATCAAACCAAAATCACACAGCCACCCCATAGATGGCAGGGTCTCACACCGCTCTGCTATCGTTCCACCCCACAGGTGGTAATAGGGCGAAGACCGAAAGTCTAACACCCACCTACAAACACCACCTAACATTCCGGACGTCTACCTACGTCCCAGGTCGAGGAGTCGCACTTCAGGGTCGACCCATGTACTGGCTCAAGGAAGTCACGCTTCAAGGTCGAGCCAGTATGCTGCACCCAAAGGTACAACCGTTGGATGTTGTACAACATCCCGGGTCAAGGAAGTCATGCCTCCAGGTTGACCCATGTACTGGGCAAAGAAGTCGCACTTCAGGGTTGCCTCAGTATCTACATTTTTCGTAAATAAAATGTTAAATCGACGTGACACGAAAATAAAAGCCTGCTCTTGCCCAGAAATGGTTCACACAAATACCCGCGCTCATACAAAATGGCGGCCGCACGCTTGAACGGCAATCCCGCAATCCCCGTGCACCCGCATATCTCCGCGGTTCTCCCTGCACTTGCATCCCAGTACACCCCTTTGGGAATCACAACAGACAGTCCTGGAAGCGTATTATTAAATAATACACATTACATTTTGATTTAAATAATTACTAATCTACAACTCATTACTAATCATAACCAATGACTGATTACTAATCGATTATATAATTACAATACCCCCCCCCCCTCCGCCTCTAATCACTGCACCTGATATGAGTTAAGTGATGACGTCACCCTGCTGCGCTATATAAAACCGGGAGCAAGCGAGGGCTTTACCATTCTGGCGAATTGCCCGATGATGCTGGATGTATTTACCAGCGAAACGTCGTACAACTCAAACTGTAAATGTGGATTCACTCTTCAACACACCGGTGGGCTAAAGTAGTGAATTATTTGTCTTTTGTCAACGTGACACTTTTTTACTGATTGGCCGTGTCGGGTGGTGGAGGGTTACGACACATTTATAAATAAACGCGATCTAACCCAAAAACCTTTATTATGAATAATATTGGTCGCGAAAGCCTACGTACCCCATGTTCACACCCTCCGACGCCTCTGCGCGTCGCCGCAGTTCGTCGCACGTATCGGCCGTCGCGGGGGAAATTTAAAGCAGTATCTCTCCAAGACTCGCGTTGGAGCAATCAGCTGTCCCAACATGGAGCCCCGAGGGGAGGTCACCTGGCCGTCAGGTTTTCACCCGGAAGCCCTCTCATGGGACCAATCTTCACGGTTTCCTGCGACCAGGGAATTGGGCGACCTCCCCCGAGGCTAGCTCGCACCGCGGCGCCGTGACCTGGATGGTGGTTGCATGGTCACGACGGGGCTGCTCAGCCGCCGCGGATAGAGGGGCACACTCGACATGGGTCAGCAGGCAGGTAGAGGGTGGGGCGGAGTAACGAGCGGCGGGAAGAACAGGGCGGCCCTCTGATTGGCAGGACGAATGCACTTGTTTAAAGAGTAAAAAGCGGACGTCGGAGAGAGCACCGATCCGATTAGAGAGGGGCGGGAAATCCGAGGCTCCTGTTTGTACGAGAGGCCAGCGGATTAGCGGCAAGTTATCTTTGATGTAAGGACGATAAAAAGGGCAGGGAAGGTAGGGGGAGTCAGTCGTGTTCTTCTGAGGTCAAGGATCGGAGGAGTCATCGTGCCTGCCACTGGATCGTCCGTGAGACGAGTCGCAGCACAGCCAGGCCCCATTCCCAGCAAGGACTACGTGCAGCCTCGTCCTTCCACGGCGTCCTGCACCTCGGAGTCGAACCGTGAGCATGCAGGAGAGAGGTGAGATTAAGGGGAATATCCTTAGGGAGAGTGTTTAGGGAGAGACGGGACAGATTGAGTCCTAGACCACCGGGGGATAGGTTAGACTGCCCTGCTGGCCCACACTGACGCGGGTAGTTTAGCTTCGTTATTCGCGGAGAATAAATCGCCAGTAGTCAATAAACCTTGTCGTGTCGTCCCTGCGAGTGCGGAGAGGAGAGCATGGTGCTGTGAGCCTTCTCGTTGTGGTATCCTGTGTTTGCGCACGAGCGTGTATTTTACCTGCGTCTGTGCGCTCGCCGCTGCGTGCAGCTCGTAGTTAACCTGTACGCGAGGTAGACGGGCATCGTGCACGCGAGATTAACTGCGTAGCTCTCGGTTAGCGTGCGCGTGCGGTGAGCGGCTGCGTACCCGCGAGGTTGTTCATACAGCCCTTTAAATCGGCTCCGG
The DNA here is from genome assembly GCF_048934315.1 of Petromyzon marinus. Lineage (NCBI taxonomy): Eukaryota > Metazoa > Chordata > Hyperoartia > Petromyzontiformes > Petromyzontidae > Petromyzon > Petromyzon marinus. The sequence continues at coordinate 5,854,058 of NC_133750.1, forward strand.
GGCACCTCCTCCAATCGGCTGCGCGCGCGTACGAGTGACGCCCCTGCCCTCTGACCCCCGACCCCGGGTCCCGCGCATGCGATTGGTGCGTGGCGCCGGGCCAGGTAGCCACGTCGAATTTTGGTGGCTGCGGGCACGTGAGTGTGCGCGACTGCGTACGGCGTGCGTAGCGCGTGGGGGAGCACGCGAGGAGGAGTGCGTGCGAATTGATCCCAGGTGGCTACGCGCCGGCCGCGGATTATGCCCCGAGGGACTGCGGTGATGGGGCGGGGGGGGGGTCGGAGGGCAGTGACCCTCCCCTGAGCACGCGAGAGGAGAGCAACGGCTCTCAAGTGAGCAGGGAGACGGAGCTCAGCCTCCTCAACATTTTCCTGTTTTTTTCAACTTCTGTAATAATCACTCTGGAAGGAGGGAGGGGTTCCTTTTGCCCGGTTGCATTCTCCCCTCCCCCCCCCCTCTTCCATTGCGGTGGGGTGTTACATTTTTGTCTCTCTCAAAAGAGGGGCGCTCTGCATTTGACGTTTTACTGTTACCACGTGCTTCTGGAAGACAAAGGCGGTTGGGAGGCTCTATGGGATGCATTTTATCTTGATCATGCGTGATTGTCCTATTTCTCCTTGTATCTCTTCTGGATGACCCTCGGTTGAATACTTCCCAAGTATGATTTGGTCTATCTAGATGTGAAGTTTTCGTGACTGCTGGAATTCATGTTCCTTGGTTCTTTCGGTAAAGTCACGTAGAGAGCAAGATACAATAAGAAACAATATGTGAGGTGAGTGAGAGTAAAATAAGGTCATTAATAATACCAAAAACTCCAATGTGGGCTGCAGTCTGTAATGTTGATTTGTTCTTGTTGCTAAGTTTCGAACTTCTACCGAAGTGTAGTGGAGTAGGAAGGCGCGTAGTGCAAACAGCGTGATTACATGGTAACAAAGACAGTAGGGGCTATGTTGGGTCAGCCTGTAGCGAAGGCAAATACAGTGCAGGTCATGTTAGGGCAATTAAGCTGGGAGAGCCAAGGACGGCTGTGATTGGCTGGAGCTGTTGTCAAGGCTAGAGTGGCGCCTAAAGGTCTGGGTGAGAAACAGGTGCGAACGACGCAGAGCGTCGTTGGGGCACGGACTAATTAATTGGGGAGTAATGAGAGTGGGGATAAATTGGGGAGTCGGGAATTGGAGCGAGGTTGTTGAAGTTGGAGAGCTTGGAGTCAGCAGCGGGGAATTGAAGTGTGGAGAGCTTGGAGACAGAGTTGAAGGGACAGAGTTGAAGGGACAGAGTTGAAGGGACAGAGTTGGAGAGACAGAGTTGGAGACGGAGCTTGGAAACAGCGTAGCGATAGCGGAGCTGACGAAGAGAAGCAGCCAGCAGTGGAGAGAGCGTAGCGATAGTGGAGCTGAACAGAGACGAAGCAGTTAGCAGTGGAGAGAGCATAGTGACGGTGATAGCGGTGAACAGAGACGAAGCAGTTAGCAGTGGAGAGAGCATAGTGACGGTGATAGCGGTGAATAGAGACGAAGCAGTTAGCAGTGGAGAGAGCATAGTGACGGTGATAGCAGTGAACAGAGACAAAGTAGTTAGCAGTGGAGAGAGCATAGTGACGATGATAGCGGAGAGAGGAGACAAAGTAGTTAGCAGTGGAGAGAGCACAGTGACGGTGATAGCGGAGAGCGGAGACGAAGAAGTTTAGCGGCGGAGTCAGCACAGTAATCGTGGGGGAGTGGAGAGACAAAGGTGGCGAGCAAGTCGCGTGAAGCATGGCGAGCGAGCCGTGGCGACAGGGATACTGTGGAATATTGAGGACATGCTGAGAGTTGTAAATCAAAGCGGTGTTCGAAGAAAGACAAAAGTTGTCCGAGTGAAATCGAACACTACATTTGGTGTCAGAGTGACTAAGAACCACGCCGAGATGTCAAAGAAGGTGGCCAAGAAGAAGAACGTGCCGGTGGACTCGTCCGACGACAGCAACGACGAGGACGTGCTGCCCGTGTCCGGCCAAGTGGCCGATGCTCCTCCGGACGAGAGTCTGCAGAACGAGACGGCGGTTCGAGCGGGGCCGAGACCCCGGGACCGTCGGGCGATTCGCGAGTCCTCATGGCCCAGTGGGAGGCCAGGATGGCGACATTGACGGAGGCGTTTAACCGCTTTGTGGCATCGGACCAGGTACAACCGACGGTGTCAAGTCGACCAGCAGATGTTGCCGCGGGGTCGGAGCGATTGGAGAAATCCGACGACGATGAAGCGTCGCCGTCGGGAACAGCACGGCGACTTCACGTGCAGCGGTTCGAGGCCAAAGTTGGTGATTGGACGGCGTTTACACGATGGTTCCGAGCGGCTTATCAATCTCTGGAGTGGACTGAGGGTGCCGCGCTGTGGGCACTGCCGACGGCCCTCGATGATGATTCTTTGGCGACATTTAATGGATTCCCTGCCGCCGTCAGGTCAACGCTGGACGGGGCATTCACGGCAATGAAAAAGGTGTACGAGCCGCGGTCAGTCGCCAAACGTAGATTCCAGCAAAGGAAGCGGGAGGGCACGGAATCCCCTCTTGCGTTCCGCAGCGCGCTGTTGGCCCTCGCTCAAGTAGCATACCCGGCGATGGACCAGGAGGCCCTGGATTCCTTGCTGCAGGAGAAGCTTTTGCAGTTGGCGAAGGAGCTACGAGTCGGCCTTTCGCTTCCTGACAGCAACAACGACGACGACATGTCGTCTCTACAGATCGCCAGGAACATCCAAGTCAACCTGGACCTCCCCGACGAGCCAGCGGTGGTGGGTGTGCAGCCGCTGCCGCGTCCGGGAGCGCAGTGGCAGTGAACGAGGCGCCGCCGATTGCAGCGGTGGCCGGGGTGCCACCCGCGGGCACGCTGCATCGCCCCACGGTGTATGGAGGTGGCACGCAGCGGACGTGCCACGAGTGGGGACGGAGAGGACATCTCGCCCGCGACTGCTGGCGGCGCAGGGGCGGCCTTCCAAGGGCGCCGACCGGCTACAACCGAGGATTCCCCCAGGACCGAGGATTCCGGGTGAGTCGCGATACATTCAATACACGGTCGCTCTTTCCACATCACCCATCTGCGTCATCTCACCCATTCACATCTCATTTGTATGTTGCGCACGGTGAGGACGTGTAGGGCGCGTTGGTGCATCATGTTTTGGGAGCTGCGCCGGGGTCGTCGGATGTGATGGCACTTATTCAAGGGGTGATGGTCAGGGTTATTGTTGATACAGGGGGTTCTGTGACCCTTATCTCGTGACAAACTTTTTGCTCATTGCCAACTTCGCCCCAGGCCCTAGAACCGGTTGACGGGCCGTGCATAGCAGCAAATGGTGGCAGCCTCGGTATTATGGGTTGTATGGTCGCGACGATTCAAATTGGGGAAGTGAGCGTTACGGGGAATGTTTTGGTTTCCACGGCCTTGGCGGTACCGTGTTTGTTGGGAATGGATTTTTTGCAAAGGATGCCGCTTTAAAATTTCAATAGAGAAGGGGTGTTTGGAATTGCCATCGGGAAAATGTCAAAAAATTTTGGGAATGCCTTCTAAGTTCGCGGTTGCGAACGCCGTGGTGCAGGCCGTGGTGAGCCGCACCGTTCGCGTTCCGCCTGCCACGCAGATGCTTGTGCCGCTGCGCTTTAAAAAACAGTTGCCTTTCGACGAGCAACAGGAGGGTACATTGCTGACGCCCTCAAATGCTGTATCACGGATGCCCACTTTGGTAGGGGCTTTGACTATTGTACCGGCAAATTGCGACCCTTTCATACAAATTGTAAACGCGGGACACGAACCGGTCGTCATTCAGGAGGGTACAATGTTAGCGCATGCTAACATTGGCAACGGGACAGAGTGAGATGTTGTTGGATGACGGACAGGATCCGGACTGGTTGCGAGATCTTTATATGCAAAACCCCGAACTAACGCCTGTGCAGCGGTCGCGTCTCCATGGGTTGCTCATGGAATTCAAAGATGTGTTCAGTTCAGGTAAATATGACGTGGGTCGTACGTCATTGTTGCGGCATCACATTGACACTGGGAATGCACCCTCAATCAGATTGAATACCCATCGTGTGAGTCCGCTGGAGAAAGAATGTATTCGGTGAGCCGTTAATGAGATGTCAGAACAGGAGATCATTTCTCCTTCGTCCAGCCCGTGGGGAGCTCCTATTGTACTCGATAAAAAGCGCGACGGGGCCATGCGATTTTGTGTTGACTACCGGAAACTAAATAAGGTTTCTGTTGCGGAAGCATATCTGCTCCCACGTATTGATGATTCGCTAGACGCCCTGTCCGGCGCAAACATTTTTTCGACCCTCGATCTGTTGTCAGGCTTTTGGCAATTGCCCCTGAATGAGGAGTTTAAACCCAAGACCGCTTTTCGAACACCACAAGGGTTGTTCCAATTCAATGTACTCCCGATGGGGCTCCACTCCACGCTGGCCACCTTCCAACGATTAATGGAACTTGTGTTGTCAGGACTGCAGTGGGAGTCGTGTTTAATATATCTGGACGACATCATTGTTTTCAGTAAGGATTTTGACGAAGATTTGCAACGGTTGCGTGCCGTTTTTGGCCGAGTGCGGCGCGCTGGTTTGAAATTTAAACCCCAAAAGTGCCATTTGTTAAGGACGTCTGTTAAATATTTGGGGCACGTTAGCGCGTCTGGGGTGGCCACCGATCCAGAGAAGACGAAGTTGTGTGCGAACATGGCCGGTACCGAAAACGGTAGTGGAGGTGCGTAGCTTCGTGGGCTTCGCATCGTATTACCGACGATTTGTTAAGGACTTTGCCACGATTGCGAGGCCGTTGCACACGCTCACCGGTAAGGGTATGAAATTTCAGTGGGGAGACGTAGAACAACGATCGTTCGAGGCGCTGCGGGCCGCGTTGGCGGACGCACCGCCGCTTGGATACCCTGATTATACGAAAACCTTTATTCTTGACACGGATGCCAGTGATACGGGCATAGGCGCGGTTTTGTCGCACATGGTGGATGGTGTTGAAAAAGTTGTGGCATATGGCAGCCGGGTGTTGTCTCCGGCTGAACAGAAGTATTGTGTAACGCGCGGGGAGTTTCTGGCCATCGTGCACTTTGTTCGACTGTACCGACCGTATTTGTACGGCAGATATTTTTTGATCCGCACTGATCACGCGGCACTACGGTACTCGTTGCGAGTTGACCAGCCGTCGGTTCAGATGGCCCGTTGGCTCGAGACCCTGCAGGAGTACTCTTTCACGATCCAGCATAGGAAGGGGACGCGTCATGTCAACGCTGACGCCTTGTCGAGATTGCCGCGACCGACTGGCTCATGTCAGTGTGCGGAGGGCTCGCTGCGTTGCGGTCCGCCGCTGCAGGGCGTTCCGGCAATGGTCGCTGCAGCAGATTAAATTCGGCCGGAAGCGATTCCCGCTGTGGGATCGGGGTTGTTGGGGTTGACGTTGGGTCAGTGGAAACGCTCACAGGTGGATGACTCCTCCCTGACCAGGATGCGGCTTCGTGCCTCTCGCTCAAGGGGATCGGAAGATCGCCCCCTTTCTAAAACTCGTCGATGGTCTCCTCGTTCGCTGGGATGTTGAAGCACAAAAGTTCTTTATTGTTGTTGCGATTGTGTTGCGCGGGAAGCTCATTAGTGATACCCATGCCAAATTGATGCATTTAGGGGAGAAAAAGACCGCGCTGACCTTGGGGAAAGAATTCTACTGGCCGGGGATGTATAACGATGTTCAGCGAGTTGTAAAAGCATGCCATGAATGCGCGCGGCGGCAGGCGCCGGCGCGACCCTATCGTGTACCGTTGCAATCGATACGGGTTTTGCGTGTCAACTAAATTGTCGCCCTGGATATATTGGGTCCGTTTCCCGTCACCCCCCGGGGGCATAAGTACCTGCTCGTCGGGGTGGAGTACCTTACTCGCTGGCCTATGGCATGGCCACTGGTGGACCAATCTGCGGGGTCGATCGCAGAGGCTTTCTTGCAGGGATATGTTTTTGATAAGGGCGCCCCGGAGCACTTGCTCGCTGATCAAGGCAGAAATTTTTCGTCACGATTGCTTAAGGAGGTGTGTGATTCGTTGGGGACCAAAAAGATTCGAACGTCCCCGTAACACCTGCAAACCGACGGGATGGTCGAACGCCTGCATAGGACGCTGACGTCTATGCTTTGCCACCAGGTTAATGCTTCACAGGATGATTGGGACCTGCATGTTGCGGCGACTCTGGCCACTTATAGACTGGCCCCGCATGCCTCGACGGGGTACTCGCCGTTTTATTTGATCTATGGGCGCGAGCCAGAAGCACCGGCCTTGGTCAAATTGGGTGAGCGAACACAAGGAAAGTCATCGACGGTGCCTGCTCCTATGCAGGTGGCATTGGACCATCTGAGAGAGGCTCGGGAGGCCTCGTTGGGTAACACGGCGTGACAACAAGCCGCCAACGAACGTTTGCATGGCACGCAGCGGCCTCGAGAGCCGTGGTGTGTTGGGGACAAAGCATGGTTACATTGCCCCATGGTACCGGTGGGAACGTCTCCAAAGTTCCATCGGCCCTGGCAGGGGCCCGTTGAGGTCGTTGAGGTTCTCCGGGACCAAAGTGTACAGATTCGATTCGGTCGTCGGATATGGTATGTTCACCCGTCGCGCCTTAAGAAATTGGTATTGCCGCATGACGCATCATCTCCCATCCCAGAGCGGCCTGTATTGGATGTGTCCGACGAGCCTGTGAGGTGGTCGCATGTGTACGCGCCTCAGAAATCTGCCTCCCGTGTGCCTGCAGGACCATCCCTATTGACTCGACGAGGGTGGGGGTTCTGGCAGGTTTAATGGCCGGACACTGGTTGACCGGCCGCAACCTCGAGATACTGCCCGGCCCGCGCAGGGACGAGGGACGGTCTCTGCCGGCAGATGGTCGCTGGGACAGGGACGGGTGTGCGTCGAGGACCAGACGCAGCCCTCACTTAACGGAGGGGCGTGGCCCGCCCTTGCCCCACGGTGTTCCGTTTAGGGGAAATGGGCCGCCAGCTGGAACTCGCTTCCGAGGACGGATCTTTCATTGACTCTACGTGTCGCGGTTCTTGTACAAAGTTGTTATGTTGTTGTTCATTGTTATGTCCTAGGTACTCCACTTCCCAGAGGTCGGAGTGTTGTCGTAGCCGGGGCGGCTAGATTTTTTCATCACGGGGGGGGGGGGGGGGGGGGTGATGTCGTGGAGTAGGAAGGTGCGTAGTTCAAACAGCGTGATTACATGGTAACAAAGACAGTACGGGTTATGTTGGGTCAGCCTGTAGCGAAGGCAAATACAGTGCAGGTTATGTTAGGGCAATTAGGCTGGGAGAGTCAAGGACGGCTGTGATTGGCTGGAGCTGTTGTCAAGGCTAGAGTGGCGCCTAAAGGTCTGGGTGAGAAACAGGTGCGAACGACGCAGAGCGTCGTTGGGGCACGGACTAATTAATTGGGGAGGAATGAGAGCGGGGATAAATTGGGGAGTCGGGAATTGGAGCGAGGTGGTAGAAGTTGGAGAACTTGGAGTCAGCAGCGGGGATGTGAAGTGTGGAGAGCTTGGAGACAGAGTTGAAGGGACAGAGTTGGAGAGACAGAGTTGGAGACGGAGCTTGGAAACAGCGTAGCGATAGCGGAGCTGACGAAGAGAAGCAGCCAGCAGTGGAGAGAGCGTAGCGATAGCGGAGCTGAACAGAGACGGAGCAGTTAGCAGTGGAGAGAGCATAGTGACGGTGATAGCGGTGAACAGAGACAAAGTAAATTTTGATTTAAAGCTTTCGTGACTGCAGTAATTCATATTCTTAGTTCTTTCGGTAAAGTCACGTTGAAGGGAAACAACATATATATTTTATTATTTTGTTGTTTCCCTTCAACGTGACTTTACCGAAAGAACTAAGAATATGAATATAGGGACAAAGTAGTTAGCAGTGGAGAGAGCATAGTGACGGTGATAGTGGAGAGCGGAGACAAAGCAGTTAGCAGTGGAGAGAGCATAGTGACGGTGAGAGCGGTGAACAGAGACAAAGTAGTTAGCAGTGGAGAGAGCACAGTGACGATGATAGCGGTGAACAGAGACAAAGCAGTTAGCAGTGGAGAGAGCGTAGTGACGGTGATAGCGGAGACAAAGTAGTTAGCAGTGGAGAGAGCACAGTGACGATGAGAGCGGAGACAAAGTAGTTAGCAGTGGAGAGAGCGTAGTGACGGTGAGAGCGGAGACAAAGTAGTTAGCAGTGGAGAGAGCATAGTGACGGTGATAGCGGGGACAAAGTAGTTAGCAGTGGAGAGAGCATAGTGACGGGGATAGCGGGGACAAAGTAGTTAGCAGTGGAGAGAGCATAGTGACGGTGATAGCGGTGAACAGAGACAAAGTAGTTAGCAGTGGAGAGAGCGTAGTGACGGTGATAGCGGAGAGACAAAGTAGTTAGCAGTGGAGAGAGCATAGTGACGGTGATAGCGGAGAGCGGAGATAAAGCAGTTAGCAGTGGAGAGAGCACAGTGACGATGAGAGCGGGGACAAAGTAGTTAGCAGTGGAGAGAGCACAGTGACGGTGAGAGCGGAGACAAAGTAGTTAGCAGTGGAGAGAGCGTAGTGACGGTGATAGCGGAGAGACAAAGTAGTTAGCAGTGGAGAGAGCATAGTGACGATGAGAGTGGAGACAAAGTAGTTAGCAGTGGAGAGAGCACAGTGACGGTGATAGCGGAGACAAAGTAGTTAGCAGTGGAGAGAGCGTAGTGACGGTGAGAGCGGGGACAAAGTAGTTAGCAGTGGAGAGAGCGTAGTGACGGTGATAGCGGGAGACAAAGTAGTTAGCAGTGGAGAGAGCGTAGTGACGATGATAACGGAGACAAAGTAGTTAGCAGTGGAGAGAGCGTAGTGACGGTGATAGCGGGGACAAAGTAGTTAGCAGTGGAGAGAGCGTAGTGACGGTGATAGCGGTGACAAAGTAGTTAGCAGTGGAGAGAGCGTAGTGACGGTCATAGCGGTGAACAGAGACAAAGTAAATTTTGATTTAAAGCTTTCGTGACTGCAGTAATTCATATTCTTAGTTCTTTCGGTAAAGTCACGTTGAAGGGAAACAACACATATATATTTTATTATTTTGTTGTTTCCCTTCAACGTGAATTTACCGAAAGAACTAAGAATATGAATATAGGGACAAAGTAGTTAGCAGTGGAGAGAGCATAGTGACGGTGATAGCGGAGAGCGGAGACGAAGAAGTTTAGCGGCGGAGTCAGCGCAGCAATCGCGGGGCAGTGGAGAGACAAAGGTGGCGAGCGAGTCGCGTGAAGCATGGCGAGCGAGCCGTGTCGACAGGGATACTGTGGAATACCGAGGACATGCTGAGAGTTGTAAATCAAAGCGGGTGTTCGAAGAACGACGAAAGTTGTCCGAGTGAAATCGAACTACTACTACAGAAGTAAAAACCACGCCGGTTGTAACGTCCCCTTTGCCGTTCTGTGTCTGCGTTTTATGTCCCCCCCACTCCAGCTGCCTTCTTGTCTGGCTTGTGAGGGCAGCGGGGTGAGGGGTGAAGGTGTGGCTGTTAAAAATGTTTTACCCCGATTTATTATTACAAATATATTGGCAGAATTATTAATATATAAATTTTTTGGGGAAAAATGCCTATATCTCCATATATATAAAAGTTGTGATTGTGTGCGTCTGTTCAAAATGTGTTAGCGTACTTCCTGACATGCAACAAACTTGAAATTTGCCGTGTGGATACTTTCCAGACTGTACACCATGCAAACATTATAAAAAGACACTTTCGGGTTTTTTTTTTAGGGGGGGAGGGGGGTGGCTCAATAATGCATTTATTTTTTGCACGTCAAGTGAACTGTGACGTCAAATCTGTCCACGTGACACTCGCACGTGGAAGCGTCACGCGCCGTGGTGTAGCGGGTTAGCGCTACGCCGCGCTACGAACCCGGCGACCCGAGTTCGATTCCCGCCCACGGCCACCATCACCACCACCACCACCGGTGTCGATTATTTTTTTTACCGGTCCTGGGCCTCCCCTAGGTCGACTCAGCATCAAACAATTAACTGGTGCGGTGTCTGAACATCGCCACTTGGGAGACAAAGGCAGCCCGGGCGTGGTGCTGGCCACCCACCCCCTCGTGTGCCGTGCCGGCCTTCATAGGTGCTGCTCGCTAACAGCACTTGCCCCAACAGGCTACACGGGGGATTTTGTCTTTATCCTGTCTGTCTGTGTGGGGGGATGGGGGGCTACGTAGCGGTTAGCGCTACGCCGCGCTACGAACCCGGCGACCCGAGTTCGATTCCCGCTCACGGCCACCATCACCACCACCATCACCACCACCACCGGTGACGATTATTTGAACCGGTCCTGGGCCTCCCCTAGCTCGACTCAGCCTCAGCGTCAAACGCGTAACTGGTGTGGTGTGTGAACATCGCCATTGGGGAGACAAAGGCGGCCGGGCGTGGTGAATCCGAGTCCCGGGCGAAGCCGGGTAGTAGTACAGCTAGGACTGTACACAACACAGACGGAGTCAAAGACTCAGCAGCTCCCACGGCTACACGCCACTGAAACTTGCTCCCAACACAAAGACAAAGATCCCCCGTATAGCCTGCACAGAATGTCATGGCAAGTGCTGTTAGTGAGCACCTAATGCCCTGTATAGCCTTAACAGACTGTAGGGGCAAGTGGTGTTAGCGAGCACCTATTAAGGGTGGGACGGCACACGAGGGGGTGGGTGGCCAGCACCACGCCCGGCCGCCTTTGTCTCCCTAGTGGCGATGTTCACACACCGCACCGGGTACTCGTTTGAGGCCGAGTCGACGTAGGGGAGGCTCAGGACCGGTTCAGAAAATCGTCACTGGCGGTGTTGGCCACGAGCGGGAATGGAACTCGGCTGGTCGGGTGCGGAGCGCAGCGCTCACCACGTCACTGCCGCTCCCCTTCTGTCAACAAACTTGAACTCTGACCCTGCTCTCTGACGTCACCGCTCAGCGATAACTGTTCCAGTGCCAATCCTTATATGGGCAAAGCCACGCCCGGTGACTGGCTGCTCATTAACATAATGTGTTCGTGAAAGCCGTCGCGAGTTTATTGCGACGGGTTCAGCACCCACTCCCCACCCCTCCACGTATGGGCCTGGTTCATTAGCATAATTTATTCACGTTAAGAGGAGGGCAGTGTCTTGTAGCCCGCAAGTGACGTCATGTCACCTGCTATCGCGTGACGTCGCGAGGTAACAGGAAGTTGCCTCTCCGCCGTGCATTGAAATCCGAGGTGAGAAATTCTCATCGCGGTTGTGGTGGTTGTTGTGGTGGTGGTTGTGGTGGTGGTGGTTGTTGTGGTGGTCGTTGTGGTGGTTGTTGTGGTGGTTGTTGTTGTTTACCGAGGTAGAGCCTCGCTCTCTCTCGTAGGGATGTCAACTGAGTATAGCAGCGAGCATGGAAGCGATGTCCAGGTTGGAATTTTACAACGCGGGGCCTTGCCTCCTGCCCTCGCCTGATCGCGTTTGCTTCAATTCTCTTGCTTAATTTAGCAATCTTTGGAAGAAAGTCATCAGTTTCAGTTTATTTTGGTATAGCCCTGTGAGCCATTCTGCTCTTGAATCGGGTGCAACCACAACAACAACAAAAAATACGAACAAGAAAGACATCTTAAAGTGACTATGTGACTGTGCAAACAGAACATCCATGGAAAAAAAACCCAGCAAAAATATTCTTTGGTTCTATTGGGTAAAGTCACGTAGGTGAAAATAAAACAACAAAAAATCACGACGTTTCGGCCACAACACAAGCGGCCTTCATCAGGTGAAGGGACGAGACTGTCTGGAGGACAGCGCTGGAGTGGGAGAAGCCACGCTTAGATCACGACCTTTAAGCTGTGTGATCGTCGTGATCTAAGCGTGGCTTCTCCCACTCCAGCGCTGTCCTCCAGACAGTCTCGTCCCTTCACCTGATGAAGGCCGCTTGTGTTGTGGCCGAAACGTCGTGATTTTTTGTTATTTTATTTTCACCTACGTGACTTTACCCAATATAACCAAAGAGTATGGATCCTAGTAGTAAACGAAAGCTTTAAATCTAGAAGCAAAAATATTCCTGAAAAAAGCACCGTACATCAACGCTGTGTGCAAAAATCCCAGTGGGATGCAAGTCAAATAACAACAACAACCACAAGACAACTTAGATTAAGGCCATCAGTCTAACTCCGTACTACAACAAAACAAACATGTCCAAACCAAAAAACGTTTTCCAAATCAACAAAAAATAAAGCCATAATTGCAACGTAACAGTGATCACAAGGACTGTGACCGAATTTTTACAATAAACTACATAAATAACATGTAACACCAAAATCCAGAGCCATAGCTGGCTGCATGAGTTACTCCACAACAACAGAAGCATCAGTCGGAGTATCAAATTTTTAAATGCCACTTTAAGATCAGCACGCTAAATCAAAATACAGATACTTTGCAGCGTCATCTGGAGCGAAACATTTTATTTAATATTTCGCCAATGAATAGCAGTGGCAGCTTGGGGTGTACAACTCCTCTAGAACAATATTGAGTGAAGATCTCATAGGTAGTGATTCAAGTTGCAGTTTATTGGCAATAGCATTCCAGACCCTGGGGGCATCAATAGCAAAGGCCCTTCCTCCAGTTTTTGTACGGCAATAGGGAATGTGAAGCTGGTAGATGAGCGAAGACCTGAGGTCAAATTTGTTCTTTGAAACAGAGAGGAGATCCAGCAGGTAGTCTGCGGATTTTTTTGTAAGTACATCGTGAATAAATAAGATCTGGTGCACAAGCCGTCGAACATTAAGAGATGTTAAGTTTGACCCAATGTAGAGATCACAGTGGTGAGTCCTATATGGGCAGTTCAATGCAAATCTTAAGGCCGAGTGATAGATGCAATCAAGCTTGTTCAGTACAGTACTTGGGGCTGATTTATACACGATGTCACAGTAGTCAAGTTGAGGCAGTATGGTAGCTTTTATCAATTCCAAACGGAACATTGGGGGGAGAAGCAGTGCTTGTGTCGATACAGAAAACCAATTTTTATTTTTGTCTTTTTACCAATATAATCAATGTGATCAATGTAATCAATATAACATCAACCAGGCTATGCGTTGTGTGTTGACCAACTGTGTTGCATTGCATTACATTTCCAAATTTTACTCAGTTTGCTTGATTAAGTGTGCTTTCTCTCTCTGTGTGTCCTCATGTTGTTACGCTTTTATTTCCTGCAGTCACCAAACCTCCAAATCTCTCATTGACACAAGGCCGTAGTTATAATATCATAATTATTATATTATATATTATAATAATTCTAATATATGATAATATATTCTAATAATTATTATATATATATTGGGGGGGGGACACATCCCCCCCAATAATCAAATATGCTCAAAATGTCCCCCCCCCAATATATTTCTATTAGAATATTTTGTAAAATAATAATTGTGATGCTATGTTAATAAAAACTACAATTTGCTAAACATTGGCCACAAAATCTGGACTTGTCTTCATATAACAATGCATAGATTTATGTTTATATGATTGTGGTTATAGTTGTACTTTATGAATCCCTAATCTCTGCCATTACATACTATTAAACATGAAAAGGTAAAAAAGAAAAACACAATTATGTAATACAATACACTATTAGACATTTATATTCTTAGCTCTTTCGGTAAAGTCACGTTGAAGGGAAACAATAAAATAAAAAATAATAATATTTAAATATATATTTTACTATTTTATAAATGTCTAATAATAATATATACAAACAGTAAAATAAATTTATATATTTTATTATTTTATAAATGTCTAATAATGAAATATATATTTTATTATTTTATTGTTTCCCTTCAGCGTGACTTTACCGAAAGAGCTAAGAATATAAATGTCTAATAGTGTATTGTATTACATAACTGTGTTTTTCTTTTTTACCTTTTCTTGTTTTATCGTATGTAATGGCAGAGATTAAAATATGATTTTATTATTTTATTGTTTCCCTTCAACGTGACTTTACCGAAAGAGCTAAGAATATGAATTACTGCAGTCACGAAAGCTTTAAATCTAAATGTAACTATTAGACATTGTTGTAAAAACATAAAGAAAAAGTCCATCCCATGTGTTAGTGAAGTTTTTAAATATTTCAGGCAGGAAATGAGTTTTCACATTTAGATATTTTTCTGGGGGGGGACCCCAGACCCCCTGGAAGATTTGGTCCCCCACAATGTTGACTCCATGGCTACGGCCTTGCATTGACTTGTTAATTTCTCTACACCCACCCCTCTCTCTGCCCCCCTCTCTCTCTATTTAAGGCCTCGACACAGCGGCGTTGTTTCTCTGTGTGCCTATGTGGGTCTCTCTGTGTTATCTCTCTGTGTGTCTATGTGTGTCTCTCTGTGGGTCTCTGATATCTCTGTGTGTCTATGTGTGTCTCTCTGTGTTTCTCTGTGTTATCTCTCTCCGCTTGTGTGTCTGTCTGTGTCTCCGTGTCTGTGTTTTCTCTCTCAAATTTAGCAATCTTTGGAAGAACGTAATCAACCAGGTGGGGTGTTGACTGTTATGTTAGCCGACTCTCTGTGTTGTATTGCATTGCGTTTCTAAGTTTACTAGGTTTGTTTCCTCTTTCATTTGTACCTGATCATGATTGCTTGTGTTGCAATCGAAACGTTGTATATTATTAATTAATTATTATTTTCTTTCTCCGTTACTTTACCGAAAGAACCAAAGAGTATTTTGCTTAAGTTTTAATTTCTCTTCACCTGGTTCGCTACTTTGTAACTTTGTTTTATTTTAAATATTCACACAGTTTTTTTTTCATTTTTTACCAGGCCACGCCCGCGTTGAGCTGCTATACCACTCTTGTTTTCAGAAGCGACCTGCCCACAACAACAACAACAACAAGGTGGGGCTTGTCAACAGCGTGGTGGTGTTCACTCTAGATGCGTGACGGTGTTCACTCTAGACGTATGGCGGTGTTCACTCTAGACGCATGGCGGTGTTCACTCTAGACGCGTGGCGGTGTTCACTCTAGACGCGTGGCGGTGTTCACACTAGACG
Source organism: Petromyzon marinus (assembly GCF_048934315.1). Classification (NCBI taxonomy): domain Eukaryota; kingdom Metazoa; phylum Chordata; class Hyperoartia; order Petromyzontiformes; family Petromyzontidae; genus Petromyzon; species Petromyzon marinus. Next base: position 5,869,094 of record NC_133750.1, read on the forward strand.
CGTGGCGGTGTTCACTCTAGACGCGTGGTGGTGTTCACTCTAGATGCGTGGCGGTGTTCAGTTTCTACATGTGGAGGGGAAACCAGGGGATCGGGAAAGAAATCCACTCGACCACCGGTAGAGAGAGAGAGAGACAGGCAGCCTCGGCTGTGTTGATTGATCCTCAATGAATTACTTGATGGAGTGAGAAAGCATTAATACTGAGCAGGTGAAGGTGGCCAGGCGTAGGTCTGGACACACCACCACCTGTGAACCATGCAGTGTGACAGTGGCGGAGCCAGTGAGGGTGGGGTGGCACATACCCCCCCAACGATCCGATCGAAATCCCTAATTTCGATCAGATCATTGGGGTTTATTGGTAACTAGCTTCACTACCCGCCTTCGCCCGGGACTTGGATTATTGTCTTGGATTAATTTCATATTCCTTTATATTTAACTGAAAAAACCTGAAAAAAATATATGCTTGCAAGAAAGGAAAAGCTGAAACAAATCAATTTAACTAAATCGAATGTTTTTCACTGAAGGAAATTTAACCATAACCCACTTTTATGTAATGTCGATTTTGGCAACTCGGGAAGGGAATGACGTGGCAAGCTGAAAATAGTCGCATTCACTTAGAAATTCCAGACAGCATAAGCTGTGCAAATTTCATGACGCCAGAGCTCAGCTTTGGGGAGTTTTGCTGCTTCACACAAACAGATGCCATTTCTGCTTTATATTCAAGATAGCAGTTCTACCCGTTCTTCGCACGGATATGTGTTGAAACTCCGAGAAGCCAATGGTTTCATCGGCCAGGAGCGAAGCGTCACCTAAAATCTCCCGGCACGCTGTTAACAGCTCTAGAAGTACGGCGCGCGAAGAGCCATATGGTAGGGGTAAGCATTGCAGAGCGCTTAACTCAGGTGTGTTGCGGGTTGACGCCACACACTTCATGGTTATTTTCCCCACCCCCCCCCCCCAAAATACAAAAGTCTATTTTTATACTTTTTCCTTTGTATACAGTTTGGAAACTACCCACATGCCAAATTTTAAGTTTGTTGCATGTCGGGAAGTATGCTAAACATTTCGAACAGACACATAATCACAACTTTGCCTTTTATATATATAGATAAATCAGCATTTTGCGACCCCCACTGCCACCGTGTGGCATATTATTACGTGCCAGGGACTCTATGAGAGGACAACAGTCCGAGTCCACAATTGGCAATCAGTAACGGCAAAGCAGTTACAAGCGACTCACAGAATTGTGCGCAGTTGCGTATACAGCACACGACTTCCCTGAAGGCAAACACCTTCAGCGAGCGCGATGCCGATCACACGCGTTGAAAAAAAAGCAAGGGACAAGTCCTTGTTAGTAAGGAGTTGTTACTAACTCCTTACTAACAACTCCTATCATTTTTCACTGCTGGAGGGGTTGCCGCCCTCTACCTGAAAATCCTGGCTCCGCCTCTGAGTGTGTGACAGTGTCAAGTTTGTATTTGCAGTAAAGTCATTTAACTCTATTGAGCACGGAGGTGAGATCAAAACAGTAGTTTATTTTTGTTTTCCTCTGGAACTCTTTGTAAGAATGGAGTCAGGAAGTTATCACAGCACACGTGCAGCTGAAGTCGGAACTGTTCATCCTAGCAATCTCGGACATCTGTGCCTGGCTTCACACCTCTAAGTTGTGATTGAACATTAATTAATGCATTTATGCATAAATAATATTAATTTTTAACACCCTTTGCTATGTCAGCTGAATTTAGCTTTCATAAATATTAATTTTGAAGCCAGACTGCCGAAATTGTGCGCTCGGAGTTTTGGGTTAACGTTCATTTTGAAGAATAGAGGGCTTCCAGGCACGTTTGTGACCATTTGCCCTCTCATTGTGTGCCATAACAGCCCGTGTGATGAATTTGGGACACTTTTTCCACTATATCATGAATATATGAATAAGTATCCAGCAGAACCTCGGAGATCGAACGCACCAGAACTCGAACAAATCGGTGTTCGAACTTTATTTCCGAACATTTTTTGGCCCCGGAAACCGAACGAAATTTGGAGGTCGAATGGGCCATCGCGACTTGAAAGAACCTGTACGGCTGAGACGCGTATGGCGAGCAGCGTGCACGACGCTTGCCCAGACTAAGGTTTTACCACCTCCTCCTCCTCCTCACCACCTTCCACTCAAGCCATCAACTCTCCTTACTGCAGGCAAAGTGAAGTTCAATGTTCATTTATTTCATTTATTCAATGTATTTATTAATTGTGTTTCTTGGTTTTTTTTTGTATGATTCTATGCATGTAATTACTGTGAACTTCGTGTAAAAATGCTTTATAATGAGAGATTTATTGTGTCTGGAACCAATTAATGTCATTTACATTCATTCTTATGGGGAAAATTAATTCGGTATTTGAACAAATCGGTGTTGGAATGGCCTTCTGGAACGAATTAAGTTCGATCTCCGGGGTACCACTGTAGACATGTAAGTCATGTGTTACTGTGTATATATGCATTTCTCTGTGCATCGATACTGACGTGTAGATGGTGTGGATATTCTTTTTTTCTGTCTGCAGCTGTCGCCTCATCTGAAGAATTTGTCTGATGGAGCAAAGGCACTCGGCGCGGCTCGGTGCAAAAAGGCAACAATGCGACCGGTGTGCATACAGCACGGATCGTCCTGAACATTTTACACAGCAACAGAGAACTCACACAGGAGAGAAACCCTCCAAGTGTAGTGTGTGTGGGAAGACGTTTGCACAATCATCTGCTCTTGTTAAACACCAGACAACACACACGGGAGAGAAACCCTTCAAGTGCAGTGTGTGTGGGAAGGCATTTGCACAGTCATCTACTCTTGTTGGACACCGGAGAACACACACGGGAGAGAAACCCTTCAGGTGCAGTGTGTGTGGGAAGGCATTTGCACGTTCATCTAATCTTGTAGCACACCAGAGAACACACACGGGAGAGAAACCCTTCAATTGCAGTGTGTGTGGGAAGGCATTTTCATATTCATCTGCTCTTGTGGCACACCAGAAAACACACACGGGAGAGAAACCCTTCAAGTGCAGTGTGTGTGAGAAGGCGTTTGCACAGTCATCTACTCTTGAAAGACACCAGAGAACACACACGGGAGAGAAACCCTTCAGGTGCAGTGTGTGTGGGAAGGCGTTGGCACATTCATCTGCTCTTGTAGCACATCAGAGAACACACACGGGAGAGAAACCCTTCAGGTGCACGCCGTGCGGGATCGCGTTTGCACGGTCACCACATCTTCAAAGACACCAGAGAACACACAAGCATCAGAAGATCCACAAGGAGTGGAGTCTGAAATCAGCTTGTGAAAGTCAAAGTGCCGCAATGAGCCCATCCCTCATCAAACAAGAACTGGAAGAAAATCCCAGCTTGGACACTTTTAAAGGTATCAAGGTGAAATATGAAGAGGTGAAGGTGAAATGTGAAGAAGTGATGGTGAAGAGCGAAGAAGTGAAGGTAAAATGTGAAGATGAAGATTCAACTCAAAAATCAGACCTTCACCTCGATGGATGCAACGTGAAGCAGGAGGAGAATTCTGACTGTGAGGCAGAGCGAGGCAACTCCCAGCAGTTTGTGGAAGTGGAGGTATGGGTGGACTTCCTCCGAGACAATACAAAGCCAAATGGAAACCCGGTAGATGTGTCAGCTTGAGACGATGTCGCTCCAATAGATGCACCTTTGTCACAGGCCTTTAATGACAAGAATGTGAAGTTGAACACTCAATTCCTAGGTTCAACCTGCAGGGTAAGAATGGCCAGTCTTTGTGGACAATAGCATGTTGTACATATGTAGTGGTGTTACAGGACAAACGCACACCGGTTAGAGCTAGCACCCTTGGCTTACCCGCAGGGGGCTGTGGGCTTTAGATCCCCCGCGCCCCTCCCAACGGGTGGGGGCTGCGGGGTGTGCCGTGATCCCTCAGAACCCCGCCCCTCGGTGGGGAATTGGTATAAAAGACGGGGAGCCAGAGAGATAGGGGCAGTGTTCGCGAGCCCAAGTCCGAAGACCCAGCTGAAGACTGAAGACCGGCTAGATAGACCCTGGAACTCCTCTGACCCGCTGTCCTTCTCAGGGCCGGGCAGCGCAAGCCAGCGGTGTGACCCCAGAGCCTCAAAGTCGATGTCCTTCTAAGGGCCGGGTCTGTGTGGCTGGTGGTCGGGACCTGAGCCTTGGCTGGGCCAGGTCAGGTAGCTTCCCTTAGAGCCCTTAGCGGAGGACCTGGTGGATAGGCAGATAGCCTGGGGTATATTCCAGAATAGTACGGGTGAAGGGGCCATTACCCCTTCAAGTATTGTATACGTTGCCCTGTGCTCAGTTACAATAAATAGTGTTGCCTCCACTTCGCTGTCTCTGTCGAGTGAGAACCCACTACACATACACTGTTAATCAGACGGTGCGTATTATTTTAAATAGCTTGTTAATGCGATGTAACCTGATGCAGTATATTTCAGTGCAGTAATTAATTTTTTTTAAATGACTGTCAATAATTAAGAATGAATACTTGTCTGATTGTGTGCATACATGTAACATTTTGTCTATAAGGGTCAAACATTGAATAAGTGATGTTAGGACAGTGTGTGTTTTGGAAGTAACCTGTACAGATAACTCAGGTGAGACCCGTTGTGCTTGTGACACAGGTCAAAGGGTATTTTTGTGTTTGCAGGAAGGATCTGCCTCTGCAGCAACTCATTGTCTTTGAAACAGGGAGCACACTCGGATCATTCATCAATTACAAGGCATACCACTTAAAAGTTACACGTAGAGGAGATACATTCTCTACAACACGGATTATAATTTTGTATTACGTGTTGACGTAGATTTTGTCTAACTAGGACTAGAAATGCGCCTTGCTGATTAACGTCTGGATGTTCGAAACCATCGGTTGAAGCAAACCCAGCTGCTGTTGAGAGGCTGTGCACCAATGAGGGTCAACAGGTGGCTTGCACTGAATCAATGATGCACTCCCAGAAGGCTGTGCTAGTTATAGTTTGTGTTAAACATTCCTTTTTTTCGTGGAGAGATCGATAAATAAAATGACCTTGTCTTATTTTATTATTTTATTCTCATTCTACGTGACTTTACCGAAAGAACCAAAGAAGATGAATCCTTAAATCGAAAATGAAATGAAAGATGTCGTGTCTGCTGATCTGCTTCATAGCAAGGAGGTAATTTTAAGAGCACATTTGAAATGGATTTTGGTTCGGATTTGTATTTGGTTATAAGGCAGAGCACATCGAGTAGATGCATTCTCCACAACATCACTCATTGGAATTTTGCATGACGTCTGATATGTTGGCGAACTAGGACAAGAAATGCCCCTTGCCGATTAACGTCTGGATGTTGACAACCATCGGTTGACCGCCTGCGGCGCCCCTCACAACCATTTACGGCCTTGGGCCAGGAAAGTCACCAAAAAAATTGCCCACGAACGACGCATTCACTCAAGCTCCCGGTGCTCAGTTTTGAAGTTTTAAAATGAAACGACTTTGAATTGTATTATTTTTTTGAATTACTTATATCATTTTACATCTGGAAGGCTTAATTGAAAACGACATTTCGTGTGAATTTTCTCTCGTCGTTAAGTAGATGGCCTTGCCGGGGGTTTGGTTCGATGCGGACTTTCACCTGGTTGGGATCGCGGGATCGAGATGAGGCGACACAGAGCTGGCCGTGCCAGAAGACCGCCGTCTGCAGATCGATTCCAACGTGATCGAGCATCTGTCCCTGCGCCTCCGTCGTTCATGCAGGGGGCTAGTAGGTTTACAGCGCCCCCTGCATGAAAACGACAAAGTGCAGCGTTCGTCACAGATAGATGAAGTTGTGCACTTATATAAAGGAGTATAGCCAGTGGGTTTTCAAAGTACCTTCGTCTTACAGAAATCAATTTCGCGTGATCCCACCGCATTAAAACGATGCTCAGCTGAGCGGGGCGAGCCACGGGGGGGGGGGGGGGGAGGGGGGTCACCTTATCTTTATCACGTGCCGTAGCTCACGTGACAATGTATGGATGTTTTCGCCTGAGGACGACTGCTCGTGTTGCGATCGAAACGTGATTTTTTTTCTACCTACGTGACTTTACCGAAAGAACAAAAGAGTCTGAAAGACGTCTTGTCTGCTGATCTTGTTCATATCTGTTCACATTGATATCCCACATTGCTTACACGTACACACCACACAATGAAATAAATAGAAACAAGAACGACTTCCTGGGATGGGCAAAGATTGAGGAATCTCTTTCAATGGAGCGAGTTAAGTTTGTTCAGTTCAACATCTCTCTGTCCTAGATTTAAAGCTTTCGTGACTGCAAGGATCCATACTCTTTGGTTCTATTGGGTAAAGTCACGTAGGTAAAAAATAAAATAACAAAAAAAATCATGACGTTTCGGCCACAACACAAGCGGCCTTCACCAGGTGAAGGGACGAGACTGTCTGGAGGACAGCGCTGGAGTGAAAAAAGCCACGCTCAGATCACGACCTTTAAGCTGTGTGAGAAGAAACAAGGTGCCTTGACAAAGGAATTGGCATTTAATTTAGCATTGAAATGGCTGAGTGATTAGCTTGTGACTGGTCACAGAAATGGCTATGTTAAAGCATACACATCCGCAAAAGCACCCCTTGACAAAGGAATTAGCATAGAATTTAGCATTGAAATAGCTAAGTTAAAGTATACACATCCGCAGAGGCACCCCTTGACAAAGGAATTAGCATAGAATTTAGCATTGAAATAGCTGAGTGATTAGCTTGTAACTGGTCACAGAAATAGCTATGTTAAAGTCAGAGCATACACATTCACCGAGGCACCTAGTACAAATCAAACAGGAGAATTTAGCGAAACACAACCCTGTGTGCGAGCAAACAAGGTGTCCTGACAAATAAATTAGCATAAAAATTAGCATTTGATTGGCCGATTTTAGAAAAGAGGTGGTGTACGTGCCGGTGGACTTGCCGTTTGGCGCGGGGGGGGGGGGTGGGAGGGGGAGTTTACCTATTGATGGTGTGAAAAGGGAATTTATAAGAGCTGCGAAAGTTTGGGGTACCACTACTTGAAAAATATACTGTACCATTGAAATTAGTTTAATGTTTAGTTCGATTTAGAACATCTTTCCAATGGTTGCTTAATTTGAAACCATCTTCTCAGTTGAAATTGTGTCTGTGTTTGTAGATCTGAATTGCCTCGTGAACAAATCTCTGATAAAAACCCGTGGGTTTGCAAAGAACCTTGGTATCGGAGAAAATTATATCGTGATCACCCACAGCGTTGTAACAGTGATCAGCCATGGCAGAAGAATTCGTTTTGCTGTGTTTCAAATCTGATTTGTGCTCACGAATTCGGTCAGAGACATGTCGCTTTGTCTCCCCGATATAGCAATCACCGCAGGTACAAGTCAATTTGTTAACCCCGGGGTACTGTAAGTCAGGAATGACATCCTTCACGGATGGGTTCAGATCACGAATTTTGTGTACTGTATTGAACCGGACCTGGATCTTGTGTTTGTTTAGAATTTTGGAAATCTTTTTAGTAACGCCTGCTATATATGGTAGTGTGATGGTTTTGACCGGAGTATCAAGTGGTTGTTTCTGTATGGAGGGAGAAACAGCTTGGCGGATGGTACGGTCAGAGTAACCATTCCTTTTGAGGGCCAGGTGTACGTGTTTTAATTCACTGGTCAGGTGGTGTTGGTCCGAAATTCAATGAGCCCTATGGTATAAAGTTTTGATGAGAGAATTCTTTTGGGCTGGGTGGTGGTGGGAATCAGGTTTCAAGTAGGTATCTGTGTGGGTGGGTTTCCTGTAGACAGAATGCCCCAATGAGCCATCAGGTCTCCTCTCAAACAGAACATCTAAGAATGATAGCTTGCCATCTTTCTCCACTTCCATGGTGAATTTGATGGCGGGATGTCTGGAATTGATGTGGTGTAGGAAAAGGTTCAGAGCTGAGAGGCCATGTGGCCAAATGACGAAAGTGTCATCCACATATCTCTTCCACAGGGAAGGTCTGAGGGTGGAAGTCTGGATGGCATCTGATTCAAATTTCTCCATGAAAATATTGGCTATCACTGGTGACAAGGGGGATCCCATGGGGGTACCCTCATTTTGTTTGTAGAAGGAGCCATTCCAAGTAAAGTAGGTATTGTTGAGGCAGTGCCTAACCAGTGCAGGTGTGTTGGGATCTAGTCCATGTTGGACCAAATTTTCAATTATATTAATGGCATCAGGTACTGGGGCCTTGGTGAACAAAGAGACCACATCGAAGCTGACAAGGATATCGTCAGGGGACAGTACAACGTCTTTGACCATAGAGACCAATTGGGCTGAGTTAAGTACTGCTGAGGCGGTCTTGCCAGTGAAAGGCAGCAAGGTATCTGACAGAAAACGGGCTAGTCTATAGGTAGGGGAGTTAATCGTGGATACGATGGGTCGAAGTGGGGTGCCTTCTTTATGAATCTTGGGAAGACCATAGAATCTAGGGAGTCTTGCAGCAGAAGGTTATAGGGAGGGACGTTTAGTGGGGTCGATTAGGGAGGTCGAACTTGTGATGATCTTGTTGGTTTTTATCGCTAGGCTATTAGTAGGGTCATTTTTTATTTTTGAGTAACTTCCATCGTTGAGCAGATTCTGGATTTTGTTGTTGTATGAATCTTTATCCATAATAACAGTAGCGTTGCCTTTATCGGCTGAGAGGATGACTATATCACTTCTGTTTTTTAAATTCGCGAGTTCAGAGTGTTCATTTTTGCTGATGTTACTAATAGGTTTCTTAGCATTCTTAAGAATAGTGGCTATTTCAGCTCTCGCAACGTCTGCTTGGATGTGTCCTATGCCTTTGAGGGCTACATCGACCTGAGAGATGATATCATCTACTGGTATGTGTTTTGGGGTGACAGCTAAATTTAGTCCCCTAGCCAGTACTGTTTTCAGATTGTCCGAAATCGGGGTGCTACTCTGATTAATGACGATTTTGTTAACATCTAGTTTTGTTATATGTGGAACTGGGTTCTTCTTTGATAGGTGGTTGAATTTAGAAATCAGGTTAGCTTTACATTTGACTGACAGTGACTCAGCAGAAGAAGCAGTCATGTTGTCTACGTGATTCCAATCAGAAGGTGACATTTTTTGTGTTAACATTAAATGAGCTTGTAGGAGAGTCCTGTCTAAAGTATCGAGTTCAAATCGGAGTAGCCTTATCCTCTCTGAGATTATAGATAGGCTGGCCTTAAGCAGAATCTGTTTAGAATTCGGAGAAGATACAGCAGCAGAAGTGAGTGTGAAAGCGATGGGTATTACCTTGTGATCGCGGCATCTTTTGAGGAAGGTCAGCGTCTCGATGAGCTGTGACTTCTTGTCCCGTTGTCTGTTAAAAGCTCTAACAGATAGGTGAAAGCCCTCCCCATAGAGGTTATCAATTCTAGATTTAAAGCTTTCGTGACTGCAAGGATCAATACTCTTTGGTTCTATTGGGTAAAGTCACGTAGGTAAAAAATAAAATAACAAAAAAAATCATGACGTTTCGGCCACAACACAAGCGGCCTTCACCAGGTGAAGGGACGAGACTGTCTGGAGGACAGCGCTGGAGTGAAAAAAGCCACGCTCAGATCACGACCTTTAAGCTGTGTGAGAAGAAACAAGGTGCCTTGACAAAGGAATTGGCATTTAATTTAGCATTGAAATGGCTGAGTGATTAGCTTGTGACTGGTCACAGAAATGGCTATGTTAAAGCATACACATCCACAAAAGCACCCCTTGACAAAGGAATTAGCATAGAATTTAGCATTGAAATAGCTAAGTTAAAGTATACACATCCGCAGAGGCACCCCTTGACAAAGGAATTAGCATAGAATTTAGCATTGAAATAGCTGAGTGATTAGCTTGTAACTGGTCACAGAAATAGCTATGTTAAAGTCAGAGCATACACATTCACCGAGGCACCTAGTACAAATCAAACAGGAGAATTTAGCGAAACACAACCCTGTGTGCGAGCAAACAAGGTGTCCTGACAAATAAATTAGCATAAAAATTAGCATTTGATTGGCCGATTTTAGAAAAGAGGTGGTGTACGTGCCGGTGGACTTGCCGTTTGGCGCGGGGGGGGGGGGGTGGGAGGGGGAGTTTACCTATTGATGGTGTGAAAAGGGAATTTATAAGAGCTGCGAAAGTTTGGGGTACCACTACTTGAAAAATATACTGTACCATTGAAATTAGTTTAATGTTTAGTTCGATTTAGAACATCTTTCCAATGGTTGCTTAATTTGAAACCATCTTCTCGGTTGAAATTGTGTCTGTGTTTGTAGATCTGAATTGCCTCGTGAACAAATCTCTGATAAAAACCCGTGGGTTTGCAAAGAACCTTGGTATCGGAGAAAATTATATCGTGATCACCCACAGCGTTGTAACAGTGATCAGCCACGGCAGAAGAATTCGTTTTGCCGTGTTTCAAATCTGATTTGTGCTCGCGAATTCGGTCAGAGACATGTCGCTTTGTCTCCCCGATATAGCAATCACCGCAGGTACAACTCAATTTGTAAACCCCGGGGTACTGTAAGTCAGGAATGACATCCTTCATGGATGGGATCAGATCACGAATTTTGTGTACTGTATTGAACCGGACCTGGATCTTGTGTTTGTTTAGAATTTTGGAAATCTTTTTAGTAACGCCTGCTATATATGGTAGTGTGATGGTTTTGACCGGAGTATCAAGTGGTTGTTTCTGTATGGAGGGAGAAACAGCTTGGCGGATGGTACGGTCAGAGTAACCATTCCTTTTGAGGGCCAGGTGTACATGTTTTAATTCACTGATCAGGTGGTGTTGGTCCGAAATTCAATGAGCCCTATGGTATAAAGTTTTGATGAGAGAATTCTTTTGGGCTGGGTGGTGGTGGGAATCAGGTTTCAAGTAGGTATCTGTGTGGGTGGGTTTCCTGTAGACAGAATGCCCCAATGAGCCATCAGGTCTCCTCTCAAACAGAACATCTAAGAATGGTAGCTTGCCATCTTTCTCCACTTCCATGGTGAATTTGATGGCGGGATGTCTGGAATTGATGTGGTGTAGGAAAAGGTTCAGAGCTGAGAGGCCATGTGGCCAAATGACGAAAGTGTCATCCACATATCTCTTCCACAGGGAAGGTCTGAGGGTGGAAGTCTGGATGGCATCTGATTCAAATTTCTCCATGAAAATATTGGCTATCACTGGTGACAAGGGGGATCCCATGGGGGTACCCTCATTTTGTTTGTAGAAGGAGCCATTCCAAGTAAAGTAGGTATTATTCTTAGTTTTTTCGGTAAAGTCACGTTGAAGGGAAACAACAAAATAATAAAATATATATAAACAATATGTTTTATAAAACAATATGTTTTATATATATTTTATATATGTTTATATATGTTTTATATATTTTATTATTTTGTTGTTTCCCTTCAACGTGACTTTACCGAAAAAACTAAGAATATGAATTACTGCAGTCACGAAAGCTTTAAATCAAAATTTAAAGTAGGTATTGTTGAGGCAGTGCCTAACCAGTGCAGGTGTGTTGGGATCTAGTCCATGTTGGACCAAATTTTAAATTATATTAATGGTATCAGATACTGGGGCCTTGGTGAACAAAGAGACCACATCGAAGCTGACAAGGATATCGTCAGGGGACAGTACAACGTCTTTGACCATAGAGACCAATTGGGCTGAGTTAAGTACTGCTAAGGCGGTCTTGCCAGTGAAAGGCAGCAAGGTATCTGACAGAAAACGGGCTAGTCTATAGGTAGGGGAGTTGATCGTGGATACGATGGGTCGAAGTGGGGTGCCTTCTTTATGAATCTTGGGAAGACCATAGAATCGAGGGGGTCTTGCAGCAGAAGGTTTTAGGGAGGGACGTTTAGTTGGGTCGATTAGGGAGGTCGAACTTGTGATGATCTTGTTGTTTTTTATCGATTGGCCATTAGTAGGGTCATTTTTTTATTTTTGAGTAACTTCCATCGTTGAGCAGATTCTGGATTTTGTTGTTGTATGAATCTTTATCCATAATAACAGTAGCGTTGCCTTTATCGGCTGAGAGGATGACTATATCACTTCTGTTTTTTAAATTCGCGAGTTCAGAGCGTTCATTTTTGCTGATGTTACTAATGGGTTTCTTAGCATTCTTAAGAATAGTGGCTATTTCAGCTCTCGCAACGTCTGCTTGGATGTGTCCTACGCCTTTGAGGGCTACATCGACCTGAGAGATGATATCATCTACTGGTATGTGTTTTGGGGTGACAGCTAAATTTAGTCCCCTAGCCAGTACTGTTTTCAGATTGTCCGAAATCGGGGTGCTACTCTGATTAATGACGATTTTGTTAACATCTAGTTTTGTTATATGTGGAACTGGGTTCTTCTTTGATAGGTGGTTGAATTTAGAAATCAGGTTAGCTTTACATTTGACTGACAGTGACTCAGCAGAAGAAGCAGTCATGTTGTCTACGTGATTCCAATCAGGTGACATTTTTTGTGTTAACATTAAATGAGCTTGTAGGAGAGTCCTGTCTAAAGTATCGAGTTCAAATCGGAGTAGCCTTATCCTCTCTGAGATTATAGATAGGCTGGCCTTAAGCAGAATCTGTTTAGAATTCGGAGAAGATACAGCAGCAGAAGTGAGTGTGAAAGCGATGGGTATTACCTTGTGATCGCGGCATCTTTTGAGGAAGGTCAGCGTCTCGATGAGCTGTGACTTCTTGTCCCGTTGTCTGTTAAAAGCTCTAACAGATAGGTGAAAGCCCTCCCCATAGAGGTTATCAATTCTAGATTTAAAGCTTTCGTGACTGCAAGGATCAATACTCTTTGGTTCTATTGGGTAAAGTCACGTAGGTAAAAAATAAAATAACAAAAAAAATCACGACGTTTCGGCCACAACACAAGCGGCCTTCACCAGGTGAAGGGACGAGACTGTCTGGAGGACAGCGCTGGAGTGAAAAAAGCCACGCTCAGATCACGACCTTTAAGCTGTGTGAGAAGAAACAAGGCGCCTTGACAAAGGAATTGGCATATAATTTAGCATTGAAATGGCTGAGTGATTAGCTTGTGACTGGTCACAGAAATGGCTATGTTAAAGCATACACATCCGCAAAAGCACTCCTTGACAAAGGAATTAGCATAGAATTTAGCATTGAAATAGCTAAGTTAAAGTATACACATCCGCAGAGGCACCCCTTGACAAAGGAATTAGCATAGAATTTAGCATTGAAATAGCTGAGTGATTAGCTTGTAACTGGTCACAGAAATAGCTATGTTAAAGTCAGAGCATACACATTCACCGAGGCACCTAGTACAAATCAAACAGGAGAATTTAGCGAAACACAACCCTGTGTGCGAGCAAACAAGGTGTCCTGACAAATAAATTAGCATAAAAATTAGCATTTGATTGGCCGATTTTAGAAAAGAGGTGGTGTACGTGCCGGTGGACTTGCCGTTTGGCGCGGGGGGGGGGGGGGGTGGGAGGGGGAGTTTACCTATTGATGGTGTGAAAAGGGAATTTATAAGAGCTGCGAAAGTTTGGGGTACCACTACTTGAAAAATATACTGTACCATTGAAATTAGTTTAATGTTTAGTTCGATTTAGAACATCTTTCCAATGGTTGCTTAATTTGAAACCATCTTCTCGGTTGAAATTGTGTCTGTGTTTGTAGATCTGAATTGCCTCGTGAACAAATCTCTGATAAAAACCCGTGGGTTTGCAAAGAACCTTGGTATCGGAGAAAATTATATCGTGATCACCCACAGCGTTGTAACAGTGATCAGCCACGGCAGAAGAATTCGTTTTGCCGTGTTTCAAATCTGATTTGTGCTCGCGAATTCGGTCAGAGACATGTCGCTTTGTCTCCCCGATATAGCAATCACCGCAGGTACAACTCAATTTGTAAACCCCGGGGTACTGTAAGTCAGGAATGACATCCTTCATGGATGGGATCAGATCACGAATTTTGTGTACTGTATTGAACCGGACCTGGATCTTGTGTTTGTTTAGAATTTTGGAAATCTTTTTAGTAACGCCTGCTATATATGGTAGTGTGATGGTTTTGACCGGAGTATCAAGTGGTTGTTTCTGTATGGAGGGAGAAACAGCTTGGCGGATGGTACGGTCAGAGTAACCATTCCTTTTGAGGGCCAGGTGTACATGTTTTAATTCACTGATCAGGTGGTGTTGGTCCGAAATTCAATGAGCCCTATGGTATAAAGTTTTGATGAGAGAATTCTTTTGGGCTGGGTGGTGGTGGGAATCAGGTTTCAAGTAGGTATCTGTGTGGGTGGGTTTCCTGTAGACAGAATGCCCCAATGAGCCATCAGGTCTCCTCTCAAACAGAACATCTAAGAATGGTAGCTTGCCATCTTTCTCCACTTCCATGGTGAATTTGATGGCGGGATGTCTGGAATTGATGTGGTGTAGGAAAAGGTTCAGAGCTGAGAGGCCATGTGGCCAAATGACGAAAGTGTCATCCACATATCTCTTCCACAGGGAAGGTCTGAGGGTGGAAGTCTGGATGGCATCTGATTCAAATTTCTCCATGAAAATATTGGCTATCACTGGTGACAAGGGGGATCCCATGGGGGTACCCTCATTTTGTTTGTAGAAGGAGCCATTCCAAGTAAAGTAGGTATTATTCTTAGTTTTTTCGGTAAAGTCACGTTGAAGGGAAACAACAAAATAATAAAATATATATAAACAATATGTTTTATAAAACAATATGTTTTATATATATTTTATATATGTTTATATATGTTTTATATATTTTATTATTTTGTTGTTTCCCTTCAACGTGACTTTACCGAAAAAACTAAGAATATGAATTACTGCAGTCACGAAAGCTTTAAATCAAAATTTAAAGTAGGTATTGTTGAGGCAGTGCCTAACCAGTGCAGGTGTGTTGGGATCTAGTCCATGTTGGACCAAATTTTAAATTATATTAATGGTATCAGATACTGGGGCCTTGGTGAACAAAGAGACCACATCGAAGCTGACAAGGATATCGTCAGGGGACAGTACAACGTCTTTGACCATAGAGACCAATTGGGCTGAGTTAAGTACTGCTAAGGCGGTCTTGCCAGTGAAAGGCAGCAAGGTATCTGACAGAAAACGGGCTAGTCTATAGGTAGGGGAGTTGATCGTGGATACGATGGGTCGAAGTGGGGTGCCTTCTTTATGAATCTTGGGAAGACCATAGAATCGAGGGGGTCTTGCAGCAGAAGGTTTTAGGGAGGGACGTTTAGTTGGGTCGATTAGGGAGGTCGAACTTGTGATGATCTTGTTGTTTTTTATCGATTGGCCATTAGTAGGGTCATTTTTTTATTTTTGAGTAACTTCCATCGTTGAGCAGATTCTGGATTTTGTTGTTGTATGAATCTTTATCCATAATAACAGTAGCGTTGCCTTTATCGGCTGAGAGGATGACTATATCACTTCTGTTTTTTAAATTCGCGAGTTCAGAGCGTTCATTTTTGCTGATGTTACTAATGGGTTTCTTAGCATTCTTAAGAATAGTGGCTATTTCAGCTCTCGCAACGTCTGCTTGGATGTGTCCTACGCCTTTGAGGGCTACATCGACCTGAGAGATGATATCATCTACTGGTATGTGTTTTGGGGTGACAGCTAAATTTAGTCCCCTAGCCAGTACTGTTTTCAGATTGTCCGAAATCGGGGTGCTACTCTGATTAATGACGATTTTGTTAACATCTAGTTTTGTTATATGTGGAACTGGGTTCTTCTTTGATAGGTGGTTGAATTTAGAAATCAGGTTAGCTTTACATTTGACTGACAGTGACTCAGCAGAAGAAGCAGTCATGTTGTCTACGTGATTCCAATCAGGTGACATTTTTTGTGTTAACATTAAATGAGCTTGTAGGAGAGTCCTGTCTAAAGTATCGAGTTCAAATCGGAGTAGCCTTATCCTCTCTGAGATTATAGATAGGCTGGCCTTAAGCAGAATCTGTTTAGAATTCGGAGAAGATACAGCAGCAGAAGTGAGTGTGAAAGCGATGGGTATTACCTTGTGATCGCGGCATCTTTTGAGGAAGGTCAGCGTCTCGATGAGCTGTGACTTCTTGTCCCGTTGTCTGTTAAAAGCTCTAACAGATAGGTGAAAGCCCTCCCCATAGAGGTTATCAATTCTAGATTTAAAGCTTTCGTGACTGCAAGGATCAATACTCTTTGGTTCTATTGGGTAAAGTCACGTAGGTAAAAAATAAAATAACAAAAAAAATCACGACGTTTCGGCCACAACACAAGCGGCCTTCACCAGGTGAAGGGACGAGACTGTCTGGAGGACAGCGCTGGAGTGAAAAAAGCCACGCTCAGATCACGACCTTTAAGCTGTGTGAGAAGAAACAAGGCGCCTTGACAAAGGAATTGGCATATAATTTAGCATTGAAATGGCTGAGTGATTAGCTTGTGACTGGTCACAGAAATGGCTATGTTAAAGCATACACATCCGCAAAAGCACTCCTTGACAAAGGAATTAGCATAGAATTTAGCATTGAAATAGCTAAGTTAAAGTATACACATCCGCAGAGGCACCCCTTGACAAAGGAATTAGCATAGAATTTAGCATTGAAATAGCTGAGTGATTAGCTTGTAACTGGTCACAGAAATAGCTATGTTAAAGTCAGAGCATACACATTCACCGAGGCACCTAGTACAAATCAAACAGGAGAATTTAGCGAAACACAACCCTGTGTGCGAGCAAACAAGGTGTCCTGACAAATAAATTAGCATAAAAATTAGCATTTGATTGGCCGATTTTAGAAAAGAGGTGGTGTACGTGCCGGTGGACTTGCCGTTTGGCGCGGGGGGGGGGGGGGGGAGGGGGAGTTTACCTATTGATAGTGTGAAAAGGGAATTTATAAGAGCTGCGAAAGTTTGGGGTACCACTACTTGAAAAATATACTGTACCATTGAAATTAGTTTAATGTTTAGTTCGATTTAGAACATCTTTCCAATGGTTGCTTAATTTGAAACCATCTTCTCGGTTGAAATTGTGTCTGTGTTTGTAGATCTGAATTGCCTCGTGAACAAATCTCTGATAAAAACCCGTGGGTTTGCAAAGAACCTTGGTATCGGAGAAAATTATATCGTGATCACCCACAGCGTTGTAACAGTGATCAGCCACGGCAGAAGAATTCGTTTTGCCGTGTTTCAAATCTGATTTGTGCTCGCGAATTCGGTCAGAGACATGTCGCTTTGTCTCCCCGATATAGCAATCACCGCAGGTACAACTCAATTTGTAAACCCCGGGGTACTGTAAGTCAGGAATGACATCCTTCACGGATGGGATCAGATCACGAATTTTGTGTACTGTATTGAACCGGACCTGGATCTTGTGTTTGTTTAGAATTTTGGAAATCTTTTTAGTAACGCCTGCTATATATGGTAGTGTGATGGTTTTGACCGGAGTATCAAGTGGTTGTTTCTGTATGGAGGGAGAAACAGCTTGGCGGATGGTACGGTCAGAGTAACCATTCCTTTTGAGGGCCAGGTGTACATGTTTTAATTCACTGATCAGGTGGTGTTGGTCCGAAATTCAATGAGCCCTATGGTATAAAGTTTTGATGAGAGAATTCTTTTGGGCTGGGTGGTGGTGGGAATCAGGTTTCAAGTAGGTATCTGTGTGGGTGGGTTTCCTGTAGACAGAATGCCCCAATGAGCCATCAGGTCTCCTCTCAAACAGAACATCTAAGAATGGTAGCTTGCCATCTTTCTCCACTTCCATGGTGAATTTGATGGCGGGATGTCTGGAATTGATGTGGTGTAGGAAAAGGTTCAGAGCTGAGAGGCCATGTGGCCAAATGACGAAAGTGTCATCCACATATCTCTTCCACAGGGAAGGTCTGAGGGTGGAAGTCTGGATGGCATCTGATTCAAATTTCTCCATGAAAATATTGGCTATCACTGGTGACAAGGGGGATCCCATGGGGGTACCCTCATTTTGTTTGTAGAAGGAGCCATTCCAAGTAAAGTAGGTATTATTCTTAGTTTTTTCGGTAAAGTCACGTTGAAGGGAAACAACAAAATAATAAAATATATATAAACAATATGTTTTATAAAACAATATGTTTTATATATATTTTATATATGTTTATATATGTTTTATATATTTTATTATTTTGTTGTTTCCCTTCAACGTGACTTTACCGAAAAAACTAAGAATATGAATTACTGCAGTCACGAAAGCTTTAAATCAAAATTTAAAGTAGGTATTGTTGAGGCAGTGCCTAACCAGTGCAGGTGTGTTGGGATCTAGTCCATGTTGGACCAAATTTTAAATTATATTAATGGTATCAGATACTGGGGCCTTGGTGAACAAAGAGACCACATCGAAGCTGACAAGGATATCGTCAGGGGACAGTACAACGTCTTTGACCATAGAGACCAATTGGGCTGAGTTAAGTACTGCTAAGGCGGTCTTGCCAGTGAAAGGCAGCAAGGTATCTGACAGAAAACGGGCTAGTCTATAGGTAGGGGAGTTGATCGTGGATACGATGGGTCGAAGTGGGGTGCCTTCTTTATGAATCTTGGGAAGACCATAGAATCGAGGGGGTCTTGCAGCAGAAGGTTTTAGGGAGGGACGTTTAGTTGGGTCGATTAGGGAGGTCGAACTTGTGATGATCTTGTTGTTTTTTATCGATTGGCCATTAGTAGGGTCATTTTTTTATTTTTGAGTAACTTCCATCGTTGAGCAGATTCTGGATTTTGTTGTTGTATGAATCTTTATCCATAATAACAGTAGCGTTGCCTTTATCGGCTGAGAGGATGACTATATCACTTCTGTTTTTTAAATTCGCGAGTTCAGAGCGTTCATTTTTGCTGATGTTACTAATGGGTTTCTTAGCATTCTTAAGAATAGTGGCTATTTCAGCTCTCGCAACGTCTGCTTGGATGTGTCCTACGCCTTTGAGGGCTACATCGACCTGAGAGATGATATCATCTACTGGTATGTGTTTTGGGGTGACAGCTAAATTTAGTCCCCTAGCCAGTACTGTTTTCAGATTGTCCGAAATCGGGGTGCTACTCTGATTAATGACGATTTTGTTAACATCTAGTTTTGTTATATGTGGAACTGGGTTCTTCTTTGATAGGTGGTTGAATTTAGAAATCAGGTTAGCTTTACATTTGACTGACAGTGACTCAGCAGAAGAAGCAGTCATGTTGTCTACGTGATTCCAATCAGGTGACATTTTTTGTGTTAACATTAAATGAGCTTGTAGGAGAGTCCTGTCTAAAGTATCGAGTTCAAATCGGAGTAGCCTTATCCTCTCTGAGATTATAGATAGGCTGGCCTTAAGCAGAATCTGTTTAGAATTCGGAGAAGATACAGCAGCAGAAGTGAGTGTGAAAGCGATGGGTATTACCTTGTGATCGCGGCATCTTTTGAGGAAGGTCAGCGTCTCGATGAGCTGTGACTTCTTGTCCCGTTGTCTGTTAAAAGCTCTAACAGATAGGTGAAAGCCCTCCCCATAGAGGTTATCAATTCTAGATTTAAAGCTTTCGTGACTGCAAGGATCAATACTCTTTGGTTCTATTGGGTAAAGTCACGTAGGTAAAAAATAAAATAACAAAAAAAATCACGACGTTTCGGCCACAACACAAGCGGCCTTCACCAGGTGAAGGGACGAGACTGTCTGGAGGACAGCGCTGGAGTGAAAAAAGCCACGCTCAGATCACGACCTTTAAGCTGTGTGAGAAGAAACAAGGCGCCTTGACAAAGGAATTGGCATATAATTTAGCATTGAAATGGCTGAGTGATTAGCTTGTGACTGGTCACAGAAATGGCTATGTTAAAGCATACACATCCGCAAAAGCACTCCTTGACAAAGGAATTAGCATAGAATTTAGCATTGAAATAGCTAAGTTAAAGTATACACATCCGCAGAGGCACCCCTTGACAAAGGAATTAGCATAGAATTTAGCATTGAAATAGCTGAGTGATTAGCTTGTAACTGGTCACAGAAATAGCTATGTTAAAGTCAGAGCATACACATTCACCGAGGCACCTAGTACAAATCAAACAGGAGAATTTAGCGAAACACAACCCTGTGTGCGAGCAAACAAGGTGTCCTGACAAATAAATTAGCATAAAAATTAGCATTTGATTGGCCGATTTTAGAAAAGAGGTGGTGTACGTGCCGGTGGACTTGCCGTTTGGCGCGGGGGGGGGGGGGGGGGGAGGGGGAGTTTACCTATTGATAGTGTGAAAAGGGAATTTATAAGAGCTGCGAAAGTTTGGGGTACCACTACTTGAAAAATATACTGTACCATTGAAATTAGTTTAATGTTTAGTTCGATTTAGAACATCTTTCCAATGGTTGCTTAATTTGAAACCATCTTCTCGGTTGAAATTGTGTCTGTGTTTGTAGATCTGAATTGCCTCGTGAACAAATCTCTGATAAAAACCCGTGGGTTTGCAAAGAACCTTGGTATCGGAGAAAATTATATCGTGATCACCCACAGCGTTGTAACAGTGATCAGCCACGGCAGAAGAATTCGTTTTGCCGTGTTTCAAATCTGATTTGTGCTCGCGAATTCGGTCAGAGACATGTCGCTTTGTCTCCCCGATATAGCAATCACCGCAGGTACAACTCAATTTGTAAACCCCGGGGTACTGTAAGTCAGGAATGACATCCTTCACGGATGGGATCAGATCACGAATTTTGTGTACTGTATTGAACCGGACCTGGATCTTGTGTTTGTTTAGAATTTTGGAAATCTTTTTAGTAACGCCTGCTATATATGGTAGTGTGATGGTTTTGACCGGAGTATCAAGTGGTTGTTTCTGTATGGAGGGAGAAACAGCTTGGCGGATGGTACGGTCAGAGTAACCATTCCTTTTGAGGGCCAGGTGTACATGTTTTAATTCACTGATCAGGTGGTGTTGGTCCGAAATTCAATGAGCCCTATGGTATAAAGTTTTGATGAGAGAATTCTTTTGGGCTGGGTGGTGGTGGGAATCAGGTTTCAAGTAGGTATCTGTGTGGGTGGGTTTCCTGTAGACAGAATGCCCCAATGAGCCATCAGGTCTCCTCTCAAACAGAACATCTAAGAATGGTAGCTTGCCATCTTTCTCCACTTCCATGGTGAATTTGATGGCGGGATGTC
Organism: Petromyzon marinus; assembly: GCF_048934315.1. Taxonomy (NCBI): domain Eukaryota; kingdom Metazoa; phylum Chordata; class Hyperoartia; order Petromyzontiformes; family Petromyzontidae; genus Petromyzon; species Petromyzon marinus. Next base: position 5,890,220 of record NC_133750.1, read on the forward strand.
TGGAATTGATGTGGTGTAGGAAAAGGTTCAGAGCTGAGAGGCCATGTGGCCAAATGACGAAAGTGTCATCCACATATCTCTTCCACAGGGAAGGTCTGAGGGTGGAAGTCTGGATGGCATCTGATTCAAATTTCTCCATGAAAATATTGGCTATCACTGGTGACAAGGGGGATCCCATGGGGGTACCCTCATTTTGTTTGTAGAAGGAGCCATTCCAAGTAAAGTAGGTATTATTCTTAGTTTTTTCGGTAAAGTCACGTTGAAGGGAAACAACAAAATAATAAAATATATATAAACAATATGTTTTATAAAACAATATGTTTTATATATATTTTATATATGTTTATATATGTTTTATATATTTTATTATTTTGTTGTTTCCCTTCAACGTGACTTTACCGAAAAAACTAAGAATATGAATTACTGCAGTCACGAAAGCTTTAAATCAAAATTTAAAGTAGGTATTGTTGAGGCAGTGCCTAACCAGTGCAGGTGTGTTGGGATCTAGTCCATGTTGGACCAAATTTTCAATTATATTAATGGTATCAGATACTGGGGCCTTGGTGAACAAAGAGACCACATCGAAGCTGACAAGGATATCGTCAGGGGACAGTACAACGTCTTTGACCATAGAGACCAATTGGGCTGAGTTAAGTACTGCTAAGGCGGTCTTGCCAGTGAAAGGCAGCAAGGTATCTGACAGAAAACGGGCTAGTCTATAGGTAGGGGAGTTGATCGTGGATACGATGGGTCGAAGTGGGGTGCCTTCTTTATGAATCTTGGGAAGACCATAGAATCGAGGGGGTCTTGCAGCAGAAGGTTTTAGGGAGGGACGTTTAGTTGGGTCGATTAGGGAGGTCGAACTTGTGATGATCTTGTTGTTTTTTATCGATTGGCCATTAGTAGGGTCATTTTTTTATTTTTGAGTAACTTCCATCGTTGAGCAGATTCTGGATTTTGTTGTTGTATGAATCTTTATCCATAATAACAGTAGCGTTGCCTTTATCGGCTGAGAGGATGACTATATCACTTCTGTTTTTTTAAATTCGCGAGTTCAGAGCGTTCATTTTTGCTGATGTTACTAATGGGTTTCTTAGCATTCTTAAGAATAGTGGCTATTTCAGCTCTCGCAACGTCTGCTTGGATGTGTCCTACGCCTTTGAGGGCTACATCGACCTGAGAGATGATATCATCTACTGGTATGTGTTTTGGGGTGACAGCTAAATTTAGTCCCCTAGCCAGTACTGTTTTCAGATTGTCCGAAATCGGGGTGCTACTCTGATTAATGACGATTTTGTTAACATCTAGTTTTGTTATATGTGGAACTGGGTTCTTCTTTGATAGGTGGTTGAATTTAGAAATCAGGTTAGCTTTACATTTGACTGACAGTGACTCAGCAGAAGAAGCAGTCATGTTGTCTACGTGATTCCAATCAGAAGGTGACATTTTTTGTGTTAACATTAAATGAGCTTGTAGGAGAGTCCTGTCTAAAGTATCGAGTTCAAATCGGAGTAGCCTTATCCTCTCTGAGATTATAGATAGGCTGGCCTTAAGCAGAATCTGTTTAGAATTCGGAGAAGATACAGCAGCAGAAGTGAGTGTGAAAGCGATGGGTATTACCTTGTGATCGCGGCATCTTTTGAGGAAGGTCAGCGTCTCGATGAGCTGTGACTTCTTGTCCCGTTGTCTGTTAAAAGCTCTAACAGATAGGTGAAAGCCCTCCCCATAGAGGTTATCAATTCTAGATTTAAAGCTTTCGTCACTGCAAGGATCCATACTCTTTGGTTCTATTGGGTAAAGTCACGTAGGTAAAAAATAAAATAACAAAATAAATCACGACGTTTCGGCCACAACACAAGCGGCCTTCATCAGGTGAAGGGACGAGACTGTCTGGAGGACAGCGCTGGAGTGAAAAAAGCCACGCTCAGATCACGACCTTTAAGCTGTGTGAGAAGAAACAAAGCGCCTTGACAAAGGAATTAGCATAGAATTTAGCATTGAAATAGCTAAGTTAAAGTATACACATCCGCAGAGGCACCCCTTGACAAAGGAATTAGCATAGAATTTAGCATTGAAATAGCTGAGTCATTAGCTTGTAACTGGTCACAGAAATAGCTATGTTAAAGTCAGAGCATATACATTCACCGAGGCACCTAGTACAAATCAAACAGGAGAATTTAGCGAAACACAACCCTGTGTGCGAGCAAACAAGGTGTCCTGACAAATAAATTAGCATAAAAATTAGCATTTGATTGGCCGATTTTGGAAAAGAGGTGGTGTACGTGCCGGTGGACTTGCCGTTTGGCGCGGGGGGGGGGGAGGAGGGGGAGTTTACCTATTGATGGTGTGAAAAGGGAATTTATAAGAGCTCCGAAAGTTTGGGGTACCACTACTTGAAAAATATACTGTACCATTGAAATTAGTTTAATGTTTAGTTCGATTTAGAACATCTTTCCAATGGTTGCTTAATTTGAAACCATCTTCTCGGTTGAAATTGTGTCTGTGTTTGTAGATCTGAATTGCCTCGTGAACAAATCTCTGATAAAAACCCGTGGGTTTGCAAAGAACCTTGGTATCGGAGAAAATTATATCGTGATCACCCACGGCGTTGTAACAGTGATCAGCCACGGCAGAAGAATTCGTTTTGCCGTGTTTCAAATCTGATTTGTGCTCGCGAATTCGGTCAGAGACATGTCGCTTTGTCTCCCCGATATAGCAATCACCGCAGGTACAACTCAATTTGTAAACCCCGGGGTACTGTAAGTCAGGAATGACATCCTTCACGGATGGGATCAGATCACGAATTTTGTGTACTGTATTGAACCGGACCTGGATCTTGTGTTTGTTTAGAATTTTGGAAATCTTTTTAGTAACGCCTGCTATATATGGTAGTGTGATGGTTTTGACCGGAGTATCAAGTGGTTGTTTCTGTATGGAGGGAGAAACAGCTTGGCGGATGGTACGGTCAGAGTAACCATTCCTTTTGAGGGCCAGGTGTACATGTTTTAATTCACTGGTCAGGTGGTGTTGGTCTGAAATTCAATGAGCCCTATGGTATAAAGTTTTGATGAGAGAATTCTTTTGGGCTGGGTGGTGGTGGGAATCAGGTTTCAAGTAGGTATCTGTGTGGGTGGGTTTCCTGTAGACAGAATGCCCCAATGAGCCATCAGGTCTCCTCTCAAACAGAACATCTAAGAATGGTAGCTTGCCATCTTTCTCCACTTCCATGGTGAATTTGATGGCGGGATGTCTGGAATTGATGTGGTGTAAGAAAAGGTTCAGAGCTGAGAGGCCATGTGGCCAAATGACGAAAGTGTCATCCACATATCTCTTCCACAGGGAAGGTCTGAGGGTGGAAGTCTGGATGGCATCTGATTCAAATTTCTCCATGAAAATATTGGCTATCACTGGTGACAAGGGGGATCCCATGGGGGTACCCTCATTTTGTTTGTAGAAGGAGCCATTCCAAGTAAAGTAGGTATTGTTGAGGCAGTGCCTAACCAGTGCAGGTGTGTTGGGATCTAGTCCATGTTGGACCAAATTTTCAATTATATTAATGGTATCAGGTACTGGGGCCTTGGTGAACAAAGAGACCACATCGAAGCTGACAAGGATATCGTCAGGGGACAGTACAACGTCTTTGACCATAGAGACCAATTGGGCTGAGTTAAGTACTGCTGAGGCGGTCTTGCCAGTGAAAGGCAGCAAGGTATCTGACAGAAAACGGGCTAGTCTATAGGTAGGGGAGTTGATCGTGGATACGATGGGTCGAAGTGGGGTGCCTTCTTTATGAATCTTGGGAAGACCATAGAATCTAGGGAGTCTTGCAGCAGAAGGTTATAGGGAGGGACGTTTAGTTGGGTCGATTAGGGAGGTCGAACTTGTGATGATCTTGTTGGTTTTTATCGCTAGGCTATTAGTAGGGTCATTTTTTTAATTTTTGAGTAACTTCCATCGTTGAGCAGATTCTGGATTTTGTTGTTGTATGAATCTTTATCCATAATAACAGTAGCGTTGCCTTTATCGGCTGAGAGGATGACTATATCACTTCTGTTTTTTTAAATTCGCGAGTTCAGAGTGTTCATTTTTGCTGATGTTACTAATAGGTTTCTTAGCATTCTTAAGAATAGTGGCTATTTCAGCTCTCGCAACGTCTGCTTGGATGTGTCCTATGCCTTTGAGGGCTACATCGACCTGAGAGATGATATCATCTACTGGTATGTGTTTTGGGGTGACAGCTAAATTTAGTCCCCTAGCCAGTACTGTTTTCAGATTGTCCGAAATCGGGGTGCTACTCTGATTAATGACGATTTTGTTAACATCTAGTTTTGTTATATGTGGAACTGGGTTCTTCTTTGATAGGTGGTTGAATTTAGAAATCAGGTTAGCTTTACATTTGACTGACAGTGACTCAGCAGAAGAAGCAGTCATGTTGTCTACGTGATTCCAATCAGAAGGTGACATTTTTTGTGTTAACATTAAATGAGCTTGTAGGAGAGTCCTGTCTAAAGTATCGAGTTCAAATCGGAGTAGCCTTATCCTCTCTGAGATTATAGATAGGCTGGCCTTAAGCAGAATCTGTTTAGAATTCGGAGAAGATACAGCAGCAGAAGTGAGTGTGAAAGCGATGGGTATTACCTTGTGATCGCGGCATCTTTTGAGGAAGGTCAGCGTCTCGATGAGCTGTGACTTCTTGTCCTGTTGTCTGTTAAAAGCTCTAACAGATAGGTGAAAGCCCTCCCCATAGAGGTTATCAATTCTAGATTTAAAGCTTTCGTCACTGCAAGGATCCATACTCTTTGGTTCTATTGGGTAAAGTCACGTAGGTAAAAAATAAAATAACAAAATAAATCACGACGTTTCGGCCACAACACAAGCGGCCTTCATCAGGTGAAGGGACGAGACTGTCTGGAGGACAGCGCTGGAGTGAAAAAAGCCACGCTCAGATCACGACCTTTAAGCTGTGTGAGAAGAAACAAAGCGCCTTGACAAAGGAATTAGCATAGAATTTAGCATTGAAATGGCTGGGTGATTAGCTTGTGACTGGTCACAGAAATGGCTATGTTAAAGCATACACATCCGCAAAGGCACCCCTTGACAAAGGAATTAGCATAGAATTTAGCATTGAAATAGCTAAGTTAAAGTATACACATCCGCAGAGGCACCCCTTGACAAAGGAATTAGCATAGAATTTAGCATTGAAATAGCTGAGTCATTAGCTTGTAACTGGTCACAGAAATAGCTATGTTAAAGTCAGAGCATATACATTCACCGAGGCACCTAGTACAAATCAAACAGGAGAATTTAGCGAAACACAACCCTGTGTGCGAGCAAACAAGGTGTCCTGACAAATAAATTAGCATAAAAATTAGCATTTGATTGGCCGATTTTGGAAAAGAGGTGGTGTACGTGCCGGTGGACTTGCCGTTTGGCGCGGGGGGGGGGAGGAGGGGGAGTTTACCTATTGATGGTGTGAAAAGGGAATTTATAAGAGCTGCGAAAGTTTGGGGTACCACTACTTGAAAAATATACTGTACCATTGAAATTAGTTTAATGTTTAGTTCGATTTAGAACATCTTTCCAATGGTTGCTTAATTTGAAACCATCTTCTCGGTTGAAATTGTGTCTGTGTTTGTAGATCTGAATTGCCTCGTGAACAAATCTCTGATAAAAACCCGTGGGTTTGCAAAGAACCTTGGTATCGGAGAAAATTATATCGTGATCACCCACGGCGTTGTAACAGTGATCAGCCACGGCAGAAGAATTCGTTTTGCCGTGTTTCAAATCTGATTTGTGCTCGCGAATTCGGTCAGAGACATGTCGCTTTGTCTCCCCGATATAGCAATCACCGCAGGTACAACTCAATTTGTAAACCCCGGGGTACTGTAAGTCAGGAATGACATCCTTCACGGATGGGATCAGATCACGAATTTTGTGTACTGTATTGAACCGGACCTGGATCTTGTGTTTGTTTAGAATTTTGGAAATCTTTTTAGTAACGCCTGCTATATATGGTAGTGTGATGGTTTTGACCGGAGTATCAAGTGGTTGTTTCTGTATGGAGGGAGAAACAGCTTGGCGGATGGTACGGTCAGAGTAACCATTCCTTTTGAGGGCCAGGTGTACATGTTTTAATTCACTGGTCAGGTGGTGTTGGTCTGAAATTCAATGAGCCCTATGGTATAAAGTTTTGATGAGAGAATTCTTTTGGGCTGGGTGGTGGTGGGAATCAGGTTTCAAGTAGGTATCTGTGTGGGTGGGTTTCCTGTAGACAGAATGCCCCAATGAGCCATCAGGTCTCCTCTCAAACAGAACATCTAAGAATGGTAGCTTGCCATCTTTCTCCACTTCCATGGTGAATTTGATGGCGGGATGTCTGGAATTGATGTGGTGTAGGAAAAGGTTCAGAGCTGAGAGGCCATGTGGCCAAATGACGAAAGTGTCATCCACATATCTCTTCCACAGGGAAGGTCTGAGGGTGGAAGTCTGGATGGCATCTGATTCAAATTTCTCCATGAAAATATTGGCTATCACTGGTGACAAGGGGGATCCCATGGGGGTACCCTCATTTTGTTTGTAGAAGGAGCCATTCCAAGTAAAGTAGGTATTGTTGAGGCAGTGCCTAACCAGTGCAGGTGTGTTGGGATCTAGTCCATGTTGGACCAAATTTTCAATTATATTAATGGTATCAGGTACTGGGGCCTTGGTGAACAAAGAGACCACATCGAAGCTGACAAGGATATCGTCAGGGGACAGTACAACGTCTTTGACCATAGAGACCAATTGGGCTGAGTTAAGTACTGCTGAGGCGGTCTTGCCAGTGAAAGGCAGCAAGGTATCTGACAGAAAACGGGCTAGTCTATAGGTAGGGGAGTTGATCGTGGATACGATGGGTCGAAGTGGGGTGCCTTCTTTATGAATCTTGGGAAGACCATAGAATCTAGGGAGTCTTGCAGCAGAAGGTTATAGGGAGGGACGTTTAGTTGGGTCGATTAGGGAGGTCGAACTTGTGATGATCTTGTTGGTTTTTATCGCTAGGCTATTAGTAGGGTCATTTTTTTAATTTTTGAGTAACTTCCATCGTTGAGCAGATTCTGGATTTTGTTGTTGTATGAATCTTTATCCATAATAACAGTAGCGTTGCCTTTATCGGCTGAGAGGATGACTATATCACTTCTGTTTTTTTAAATTCGCGAGTTCAGAGTGTTCATTTTTGCTGATGTTACTAATAGGTTTCTTAGCATTCTTAAGAATAGTGGCTATTTCAGCTCTCGCAACGTCTGCTTGGATGTGTCCTATGCCTTTGAGGGCTACATCGACCTGAGAGATGATATCATCTACTGGTATGTGTTTTGGGGTGACAGCTAAATTTAGTCCCCTAGCCAGTACTGTTTTCAGATTGTCCGAAATCGGGGTGCTACTCTGATTAATGACGATTTTGTTAACATCTAGTTTTGTTATATGTGGAACTGGGTTCTTCTTTGATAGGTGGTTGAATTTAGAAATCAGGTTAGCTTTACATTTGACTGACAGTGACTCAGCAGAAGAAGCAGTCATGTTGTCTACGTGATTCCAATCAGAAGGTGACATTTTTTGTGTTAACATTAAATGAGCTTGTAGGAGAGTCCTGTCTAAAGTATCGAGTTCAAATCGGAGTAGCCTTATCCTCTCTGAGATTATAGATAGGCTGGCCTTAAGCAGAATCTGTTTAGAATTCGGAGAAGATACAGCAGCAGAAGTGAGTGTGAAAGCGATGGGTATTACCTTGTGATCGCGGCATCTTTTGAGGAAGGTCAGCGTCTCGATGAGCTGTGACTTCTTGTCCTGTTGTCTGTTAAAAGCTCTAACAGATAGGTGAAAGCCCTCCCCATAGAGGTTATCAATTCTAGATTTAAAGCTTTCGTCACTGCAAGGATCCATACTCTTTGGTTCTATTGGGTAAAGTCACGTAGGTAAAAAATAAAATAACAAAATAAATCACGACGTTTCGGCCACAACACAAGCGGCCTTCATCAGGTGAAGGGACGAGACTGTCTGGAGGACAGCGCTGGAGTGAAAAAAGCCACGCTCAGATCACGACCTTTAAGCTGTGTGAGAAGAAACAAAGCGCCTTGACAAAGGAATTAGCATAGAATTTAGCATTGAAATGGCTGGGTGATTAGCTTGTGACTGGTCACAGAAATGGCTATGTTAAAGCATACACATCCGCAAAGGCACCCCTTGACAAAGGAATTAGCATAGAATTTAGCATTGAAATAGCTAAGTTAAAGTATACACATCCGCAGAGGCACCCCTTGACAAAGGAATTAGCATAGAATTTAGCATTGAAATAGCTGAGTCATTAGCTTGTAACTGGTCACAGAAATAGCTATGTTAAAGTCAGAGCATATACATTCACCGAGGCACCTAGTACAAATCAAACAGGAGAATTTAGCGAAACACAACCCTGTGTGCGAGCAAACAAGGTGTCCTGACAAATAAATTAGCATAAAAATTAGCATTTGATTGGCCGATTTTGGAAAAGAGGTGGTGTACGTGCCGGTGGACTTGCCGTTTGGCGCGGGGGGGGGGAGGAGGGGGAGTTTACCTATTGATGGTGTGAAAAGGGAATTTATAAGAGCTGCGAAAGTTTGGGGTACCACTACTTGAAAAATATACTGTACCATTGAAATTAGTTTAATGTTTAGTTCGATTTAGAACATCTTTCCAATGGTTGCTTAATTTGAAACCATCTTCTCGGTTGAAATTGTGTCTGTGTTTATAGATCTGAATTGCCTCGTGAACAAATCTCTGATAAAAACCCGTGGGTTTGCAAAGAACCTTGGTATCGGAGAAAATTATATCGTGATCACCCACGGCGTTGTAACAGTGATCAGCCACGGCAGAAGAATTCGTTTTGCCGTGTTTCAAATCTGATTTGTGCTCGCGAATTCGGTCAGAGACATGTCGCTTTGTCTCCCCGATATAGCAATCACCGCAGGTACAACTCAATTTGTAAACCCCGGGGTACTGTAAGTCAGGAATGACATCCTTCACGGATGGGATCAGATCACGAATTTTGTGTACTGTATTGAACCGGACCTGGATCTTGTGTTTGTTTAGAATTTTGGAAATCTTTTTAGTAACGCCTGCTATATATGGTAGTGTGATGGTTTTGACCGGAGTATCAAGTGGTTGTTTCTGTATGGAGGGAGAAACAGCTTGGCGGATGGTACGGTCAGAGTAACCATTCCTTTTGAGGGCCAGGTGTACATGTTTTAATTCACTGGTCAGGTGGTGTTGGTCTGAAATTCAATGAGCCCTATGGTATAAAGTTTTGATGAGAGTATTCTTTTGGGCTGGGTGGTGGTGGGAATCAGGTTTCAAGTAGGAATCTGTGTGGGTGGGTTTCCTGTAGACAGAATGCCCCAATGAGCCATCAGGTCTCCTCTCAAACAGAACATCTAAGAATGGTAGCTTGCCATCTTTCTCCACTTCCATGGTGAATTTGATGGCGGGATGTCTGGAATTGATGTGGTGTAGGAAAAGGTTCAGAGCTGGGAGGCCATGTGGCCAAATGACGAAAGTGTCATCCACATATCTCTTCCACAGGGAAGGTCTGAGGGTGGAAGTCTGGATGGCGTCTGATTCAAATTTCTCCATGAAAATATTGGCTATCACTGGTGACAAGGGGGATCCCATGGGGGTACCCTCATTTTGTTTGTAGAAGGAGCCATTCCAAGTAAAGTAGGTATTGTTGAGGCAGTGCCTAACCAGTGCAGGTGTGTTGGGATCTAGTCCATGTTGGACCAAATTTTCGATTATATTAATGCTATCAGGTACTGGGGCCTTGGTGAACAAAGAGACCACATCGAAGCTGACAAGGATATCGTCAGGGGACAGTACAACGTCTTTGACCATAGAGACCAATTGGGCTGAGTTAAGTACTGCTGAGGCAGTCTTGCCAGTGAAAGGCAGCAAGGTATCTAACAGAAAACGGGCTAGTCTATAGGTAGGGGAGTTGATCGTGGATACGATGGGTCGAAGTGGGGTGCATTCTTTATGAATCTTGGGAAGACCATAGAATCTAGGGAGTCTTGCAGCAGGTTATAGGGAGGGACGTTTAGTTGGGTCGATTAGGGAGGTCGAACTTGTGATGATCTTGTTGGTTTTCATCGCTAGGCTATTAGTAGGGTCATTTTTTTTATTTTTGAGTAACTTCCATCGTTGAGCAGATTCTGGATTTTGTTGTTGTATGAATCTTTATCCATAATAACAGTAGCGTTGCCTTTATCGGCTGAGAGGATGACTATATCACTTCTGTTTTTTAAATTCGCGAGTTCAGAGTGTTCATTTTTGCTGATGTTACTAATAGGTTTCTTAGCATTCTTAAGAATAGTGGCTATTTCAGCTCTCGCAACGTCTGCTTGGATGTGTCCTATGCCTTTGAGGGCTACATCGACCTGAGAGATGATATCATCTACTGGTATGTGTTTTGGGGTGACAGCTAAATTTAGTCCCCTAGCCAGTACTGTTTTCAGATTGTCCGAAATCAGGGTGCTACTCTGATTAATGACGATTTTGTTAACATCTAGTTTTGTTATATGTGGAACTGGGTTCTTCTTTGATAGGTGGTTGAATTTAGAAATCAGGTTAGCTTTACATTTGACTGACAGTGACTCAGCAGAAGAAGCAGTCATGTTGTCTACGTGATTCCAATCAGAAGGTGACATTTTTTGTGTTAACATTAAATGAGCTTGTAGGAGAGTCCTGTCTAAAGTATCGAGTTCAAATCGGAGTAGCCTTATCCTCTCTGAGATTATAGATAGGCTGGCCTTAAGCAGAATCTGTTTAGAATTCGGAGAAGATACAGCAGCAGAAGTGAGTGTGAAAGCGATGGGTATTACCTTGTGATCGCGGCATCTTTTGAGGAAGGTCAGCGTCTCGATGAGCTGTGACTTCTTGTCCCGTTGTCTGTTAAAAGCTCTAACAGATAGGTGAAAGCCCTCCCCATAGAGGTTATCAATTCTAGATTTAAAGCTTTCGTCACTGCAAGGATCCATACTCTTTGGTTATATTGGGTAAAGTCACGTAGTTAAAAAATAAAATAACAAAATAAATCACGACGTTTCGGCCACAACACAAGCGGCCTTCATCAGGTGAAGGGACGAGACTGTCTGGAGGACAGCGCTGGAGTGAAAAAAGCCACGCTCAGATCACGACCTTTAAGCTGTGTGAGAAGAAACAAAGCGCCTTGACAAAGGAATTAGCATAGAATTTAGCATTGAAATGGCTGGGTGATTAGCTTGTGACTGGTCACAGAAATGGCTATGTTAAAGCATACACATCCGCAAAGGCACCCCTTGACAAAGGAATTAGCATAGAATTTAGCATTGAAATAGCTAAGTTAAAGTATACACATCCGCAGAGGCACCCCTTGACAAAGGAATTAGCATAGAATTTAGCATTGAAATAGCTGAGTCATTAGCTTGTAACTGGTCACAGAAATAGCTATGTTAAAGTCAGAGCATATACATTCACCGAGGCACCTAGTACAAATCAAACAGGAGAATTTAGCGAAACACAACCACGCTCAGACCGCGGACCTTTAAGCTGTGTGCGAGCAAACAAGGTGTCCTGACAAAGAAATTAGCATAAAATTAGCATAAAAATTAGCATTTGATTGGCCGATTTTAGAAAAGAGGTGGTGTACATGCCGGTGAAATGCCTCGTGAACAAATCTCTGGTAAAAACCCGTGGGTTTGCAAAGAACCTTGGTATTGGAGAAAATTATATCGTGATCACCCACAGCGTTGTAACAGTGATCAGCCACGGCAGAAGAATTCGTTTTGCCATTTCAAATCTGATTTGTGGTCGCGAATTCGGTCAGAGACATGTCGCTTTGTCTCCCCGATATAGCAATCACCGCAGGTATAACTCAATTTGTAAACCCCGGGGTACTGTAAGTAAGGAATGACATCCTTCACGGATGGGATCAGATCACGAATTTTGTGTACTGTATTGAACCGGCCCTGGATCTTGTGTTTGTTTAGAATTTTGGAAATCTTTTTAGTAACGCCTGCTATATATGGTAGTGTGATGGTTTTGACCGGAGTATCAAGTGGTTGTTTCTGTATGGAGGGAGAAACAGCTTGGCGGATGGTACGGTCAGAGTAACCATTCCTTTTGAGGGCCAGGTGTACATGTTTTAATTCACTGGTCAGGTGGTGTTGGTCCGAAATGCAATGAGCCCTATGGTATAAAGTTTTGATGAGAGAATTCTTTTGGGCTGGGTGGTGGTGGGAATTAGGTTTCAAGTAGGAATCTGTGTGGGTGGGTTTCCTGTAGACAGAATGCCCCAATGAGCCATCAGGTCTCCTCTCAAACAGAACATCTAAGAAAATTAGCATTTGATTGGCCGATTTTAGAAAAGAGGTGGTGTACGTGCCGGTGGACTTGCCGTTTGGCGCGGGGGGGGGGAGGGGGAGTTTACCTATTGATGGTGTGAAAAGGTAAACTCCCCCTCCCCCCCGCGCCAAATGGCAAGTCCACCGGCACGTACACCACCTCTTTTCTAAAATCGGCCAATCAAATGCTAATTTTTATGCTAATTTATTTGTCAGGACACCTTGTTTGCTCGCACACAGCTTAAAGGTCCGCGGTCTGAGCGTGGTTGTGTTTCGCTAAATTCTCCTGTTTGATTTGTACTAGGTGCTTCGGTGAATGTATATGCTCTGACTTTAACATAGCTATTTCTGTGACCAGTTACAAGCTAATCACTCAGCTATTTTAATGCTAAATTCTATGCTAATTCCGTTGTCAAGGGGTGCCTCTGCGGATGTGTATACTTTAACTTAGCTATTTCAATGCTAAATTCTATGCTAATTCCTTTGTCAAGGGGTTCCTTTGCGGATGTGTATGCTTTAACATAGCCATTTCTGTGACCAGTCACAAGCTAATCACTCAGCCATTTCAATGCTAAATTATATGCTAATTCCTTTGTCAAGGCACTTTGTTTCTTCTCACACAGCTTAAAGGTCGTGATGTGAGCGTGGCTTTTTCACTCCAGCGCTGTCCTCCAGACAGTCTCGTCCCTTCACCTGATGAAGGCCGCTTGTGTTGTGGCCAAAACGTCGTGATTTTTTTTGTTATTTTACTTTTTACCTACGTGACTTTACCCAATAGAACCAAAGAGTATGGATCCTTGCAGTCACCAAAGCTTTTAATCTAGAATTGATAACCTCTATGGGGAGGGCTTTTACCTATCTGTTAGAGCTTTTAACAGACAACGGGACAAGAAGTCACAGCTCATCGAGACGCTGACCTTCCCACAAAAGATGCCGCGATCACAAGGTAATACCCATCGCTTTCACACTCACTTCTGCCTGTATCTTCTCCGAATTCTAAACAGATTCTGCTTAAGGCCAGCCTGTCTTTAATCTCAGAGAGGATAAGGCTACTCCAATTTGAACTCGATACTTTAGACAGGACTCTCCTACAAGCTTATTTAATGTTAACACAAAAAATGTCACCTGATTGGAATCACGTAGACAACATGACTGCTTCTTCGGCCGAGTCACTGTCAGTCAAATGTAAAGCTAACCTGATTTCTAAATTCAACCACCTATCAAAGAAGAACCCAGTTCCACATATAACAAAACTAGATGTTAACAAAATCGTCATTAATCAGAGTAGCACCCCGATTTCGGACAATCTGAAAACAGTACTAGCTAGGGGACTAAATTTTGCTGTCACCCCAAAACACATACCAGTAGATGATATCATCTCTCAGGTCGATGTAGCCCTCAAAGGCGTAGGACACATCCAAGCAGACGTTGCGAGAGCTGAAATAGCCACTATTCTTAAGAATGCTAAGAAACCCATTAGTAACATCAGCAAAAATGAACGCTCTGAACTCGCGAATTTAAAAAACAGAAGTGATATAGTCATCCTCTCAGCCGATAAAGGCAACACTACTGTTATTATGGATAAAGATTCATACAACAAAATCCAGAATCTACTCAACGATGGAAGTTACTCAAAAATAAAAAATGACCCTACTAATAGCCTAGCGATAAAAACCAACAAGATCATCACAAGTTCGACCTCCCTAATCGACCCAACTAAACGTCCCTCCCTAAAACCTTCTGCTGCAAGACCCCCTAGATTCTATGGTCTTCCCAAGATTCATAAAGAAGGCACCCCACTTCGACCCATCGTATCCACGATCAACTCCCCTACCTATAGACTAGCCCGTTTTCTGTCAGATACCTTGCTGCCTTTCACTGGCAAGACCGCCTTAGCAGTACTTAACTCAGCCCAATTGGTCTCTATGGTCAAAGACGTTGTACTGTCCCCTGACGATATCCATGTTAGCTTCGATGTGGTCTCTTTGTTCACCAAGGTCCCAGTACCTGATACCATTGATATAATTGAAAATTTGGTCCAACATGGACTAGATCCCAACACACCTGCACTGGTTAGGCACTGCCTCAACAATACCTACTTTACTTGGAATGGCTCCTACAAACAAAATGAGGGTACCCCCATGGGATCCGCCTTGTCACCAGTGATAGCCAATATTTTCATGGAGAAATTTGAATCAGACGCCATCCAGACTTCCACCCTCAGACCTTCCCTATGGAAGAGATATGTGGATGACACTTTCGTCATTTGGCCACATGGCCTCCCAGCTCTGAACTTTTTCCTACACCACATCAATTCCAGACATCCCGCCATCAAATTCACCATGGAAGTGGAGAAAGATGGCAAGCTATCATTCTTAGATGTTCTGTTTGAGAGGAGACCTGATGGCTCATTGGGGCATTGTCTACAGGAAACCCACCCACACAGATTCCTACTTGAAGCCTGATTCCCACCACCACCCAGCCCAAAATAATTCTCTCATCAAAACTTTATACCATAGGGCTCATTGCATTTCGGACCAACACCACCTGACCAGTGAATTAAAACATGTACACCTGGCCCTCAAAAGGAATGGTTACTCTGACCGTACCATCTGCCAAGCTATTTCTCCCTCCATACAGAAACAACCACTTGATACTCCGGTCAAAACCATCACACTACCATATATAGCAGGCGTTACTAAAAAGATTTCCAAAATTCTAAACAAACACAAGATCCAGGTCCCCGTTCAATACAGTACACAAAATTCATGATCTGATCCCATCCGTGAAGGATGTCATTCCTGACTTACAGTACCCCGGGGTTTACAAATTGAGTTGTACCTGCGGTGATTGCTATATCGGGGAGACAAAGTGACATGTCTCTGACCGAATTCGCGAGCACAAATCAGATTTGAAACACGGCAAAACGAATTCTTCTGCCGTGGCTGATCATCACTGTTACAACGCTGTGGGTGATCACGATATAATTTGAGCGTGGTTGTGTTTCGCTAAATTATCCTGTTTGATTTGTACTAGGTACCTCGGTGAATGTATATGCTCTGACTTTAACATAGCTATTTCTGTGACCAGTTACAAGCTAATCACTCAGCTATTCAATGCTAAATTCTATGCTAATTCCTTTGTCAAGGGGTGCCTCTGCGGATGTGTATACTTTAACTTAGCTATTTCAATGCTAAATTCTATGCTAATTCCTTTGTCAAGGGGTGCCTTTGCGGATGTGTATGCTTTAACATAGCCATTTCTGTGACCAGTCACAAGCTAATCACTCAGCCATTTCAATGCTAAATTATATGCTAATTCCTTTGTCAAGGCACTTTGTTTCTTCTCACACAGCTTAAAGGTCGTGATCTGAGCGTGGCTTTTTTCACTCCAGCGCTGTCCTCCAGACAGTCTCGTCCCTTCACCTGATGAAGGCCGCTTGTGTTGTGGCCGAAACGTCGTGATTTTTGTTATTTTATTTTTTACCTACGTGACTTTACCCAATAGAACCAAAGAGTATCTCTCTGTCCGTCTGTCTCTGTTCGCCTGTCTCTCTCTGCCTGTCTCTCTGTCTTTGTCGTCTCTCTCTCTGTGTTCCTCTTGTCTGTGTCTGTCCGCCTGTCTTGTCTGTGTGTGTCTATCAGCGTCTGTCCCACCGTAGTCAACGACTGTCAGTAGCAGCACGCGCCCGTTCAGCTCCCACGGCTACACGCCACTCAAACTTGCTCCCAACACAAAGACAAAGATCCCCCGTTATAGCCTGCACAGAACGTCATGGCAAGTGCTGTTAGTGAGCACCTAACATAAAGACGAAGATGCCCTGTATAGCCTTAACAGACTGTAAGGCAAGTGGTGTTAGCGAGCACCTATTAAGGGTGGGACGGCACACGAGGGGGTGGGTGGCCAACACCACGCCCGGCCGCCTTTGTCTCCCTAGTGGCGATGTTTACACACCGCACCGGGTACTCGTTTGAGGCCGAGTCGACGTAGGGGAGGCTCAGGACCGGTTCAGAAAATCGTCACTGGCGGTGTTGGCCACGAGCGGGAATGGAACTCGGCTGGTCGGGTGCGGAGCGCAGCGCTCTCCACGTCACTGCCGCTCCCCTTCTGTCAACAAACTTGAACTCTGACCCCGCTCTCTGACGTCACCGCTCAGCGTGACCTCAACGGCGTCGAACGCCAGGGGAGAGGTGTGCC
The DNA here is from genome assembly GCF_048934315.1 of Petromyzon marinus. Classification (NCBI taxonomy): domain Eukaryota; kingdom Metazoa; phylum Chordata; class Hyperoartia; order Petromyzontiformes; family Petromyzontidae; genus Petromyzon; species Petromyzon marinus. The sequence continues at coordinate 5,906,803 of NC_133750.1, forward strand.
TCGCTAGTGACGTCATGTCACCGACAGCGGCGCTCTTGAGCGTGACGTCACCTCCGCTCGGCCGCTGCCGATAACTGTTCCAGTGCCAATCCTTATTTGGGCAAAGCCACGCCCGGTGACTGGCGGCTCATTAACATAATGTGTTCGTGAAAGTCGTCGCGAGTTTTTTGCGACGGGATCGGCACCCACTCCCCACCCCTCCACGTATTGGCCGAGCTCATTAGCATAATTTATTAAATTTTAGATCCTCTCTTTGTGGGAGGGGAGTGTATTGTACCACGCAAGTGACGTCATGTCACCTGCTATCGCGTGACGTCACGAGGTAACAGGAAGCTGCCGCTCTGCGCGTGCACTGAAATCCGAGGTGAGAAATTCTCATCGCGGTTGTGGTGGTTGTGGTGGTGGTTGTGGTGGTGGTGGTTGTGGTGGTGGTGGTTGTGGTGGTGGTGGTTGTGGTTGTGGTGGTGGTTGTGGTGGTGGTGGTGGTTGTGGTGGTTGTGGTGGTGGTTGTGGTGGTTGTGGTGGTGGTGGTGGTTGTGGTGGTGGTGGTTGTGGTTGTGGTGGTGGTTGTGGTGGTGGTGGTGGTTGTGGTGGTGGTGGTGGTGGTTGTGGTGGTGGTTGTTGTGGTGGTTGTTGTTTACCGAGGTAGAGCCTCGCTCTCTCTCTCGTAGGGATGTCAACTGAGTAGCAGCGAGCATGGAAGCGATGTCCAGGTTGGAATTTTACAACGCGGGGCCTTGCCTCCTGCCCTCGCCTGATCGCGTTTGCTTCAATTCTCTTGCTAAATTTAGCAATAGTAATAGGTGTTTACCCTTTTAACTGGCACAAAAACTGACACCTTTATACAAGGGGATCATGTTTGCAATAACCATAACACAAGCAGTCAAAAACGCAAACAAAAAGAGACAACTCTGATAATGACTTGATTCGAAGCTTTGGTGACCGCAGGAATTACTCTCTAAGAAAAGCCGTCTCTGGTGTGGACCAATCAAATTCAAGGACAGTGCCAATATTATTATTAGAGTTGTCTCTTTTTGTTTGCATTTTGACTGCTTGTGTTGTGGTTATTGCAAACATGATCCCCTTGAATAAAGGTGTCAGTTTTTGTGCCAGATAAAAGGGAAAAAACCTATTCCTATATCTTGCTACTGGCAAAGGAGGTCTCATAATGTAAATGCTCACCCCGAGCCCTCAATACTCTGATAGTGCGCTGTTTTTGAGTTGTACGCCTTTTGGCGTCTTCTGGTCCAACACCAATGGAGACTAGGCTCTAAGAAAAGCTGTCTTGGGTGTGGACAAATCAAATTCAAGGACAGTGCCAATATTATTATTAGAGTTGTCTCTTTTTGTTTGCATTTTGACTGCTTGTGTTGTGGTTATTGCAAACATGATCCCCTTGAATAAAGGTGTCAGTTTTTGTGCCAGTTAAAAGGGTAAAACCTATTCCTATATCTTGCTACTGGCAAAGGAGGTCTCATAATGTAAATGCTCACCCCGAGCCCTCAATACTCTGATGGTGCGCTGTTTTTGAGTTGTACGCCTTTTGGCGTTTTCTGGTCCAACACCAGTGGAGACTAGGCTCTAAGAAAAGCTGTCTCGGGTGTGGACCAATCAATTTCAAGGACAGTGCTGTTGTCTATGTAGGTTATGAAAAATTGATGAAAATAATGAAAATTAATTGGAATTTGGAAATTGCATAATTTATCTGAAATTACATAATTTTGTGTAATTATGCGCATAAATTACGCTAATTCGAGAGATAATCTTAATAATTATGTGAGTGGGTATGGTTATTATAATGCAGGTCGTTATGATAATCGGGCCTAGCCTCGGTAACGAAGGTTGGGTTATCAATTGGAACAATGCAATTAATCGTAAGCAGTTATGCAGGTGTTGTGAGCGTGAATGAGGGAGTCAACTCGGCTCCGTTGTTAAACTCCGTATTATCAATAAGGATACGATTATTCTCGCTTAAACGTTTATTGATCATGTGTGTTAGTGTGCTTATGATAGGTTCCCCAGAGTTCAGATCTCAATCGCAGAACAACTATGCAGAATCACGGAAAAAAATCACACACAATCTTACTGCTTTAATCAATTTATTTTCTAGCTAAACTTTAATTTTTGGATAATATGAGAACTCTCAATCTCGGAATTTCAACACAGCATTAACACGGTAACCATCACGATTGCGTTGTTTCACTTCGATAACGGCACCTGTGGTTAATTCCCGACGCGTAATGCAATTAATCGGTTGTTGAGAGAGATTAAAACATGCATACTATTCTACCAAACCCTTAACTCTATCATATGCAAATTCGTATACTTGAATTGTTACACTACACAGCACTTGGTCATTGATCATACGCGACCCTTAATGCATATTCTTGTCACGTTTTTAAACAGTAGGACGATTGATTATTATGCTACGCTGCTCATGTGAAAATACACTCAAACCATTATTATTCCTAAAGGCACAAATATGCGTTCATAGATTCGTCATGTTCGTTCATGGATATCAGCAAGATTATGCAATAAAAAAACGAACGACTCAAATACTCCCAAGTGACCGTATCCACGCAATGATTTCCTTTGAGATTCTTATCTTGGACCAATCTTTTAATTAATTGCGTCCGGATCCCTGACAGGGAAACCGGTTGCACACGCTATTCACCCCTCCGTGAGCGGCGCTCCGTTGAAGGTGCCAAGAATTAATCCGTATTGATGGATCAGTTGGTAACTTTTGCGATTAGAAATACAGCCCCAACAAAATATTAACGAGGAAAATTACGAACACTCTTATGAACGACGGATTGTTCACTCGGTCGTTGCGAGGCTCTCACAGTCACGGATGGTTTAATGACTTGAGGTTCTCGGATTTTGTTAATGACCCGTGTGTGTGTTGAGTGGTATGAATGATGAAAGAGTAGGCCAATGTTCAGAATCGATTCTTTGCGTCAAGCGGACGTCTGGTTTGTCGTGTAGTGGGGGGCAGTGTATCATACGTATCAGTTGATTCTCGTTTCGGTGGTTGGTTCGGACTCGGCTGACGTCGGTTGACGAGTTGACAGGTTGATACGTTAAATTTTGATTTAAAGCTTTCGTGACTGCAGTAATTCATATTCTTAGTTATTTCGGTAAAGTCACGTTGAAGGGAAACAACAAAATAATAAAATATATATATAAAACAATAAAAATTCTCACGACGTTTCGACCATAACACAAACGGTCGTCTTCAGGTGTGTTGGTTTGCATAAATTTATTTTTAAACGGTGCATTTATTTATTTATAAAAAACGTTAGCGCCACGTGCAGCGATTTGGCAGTTTATTTAGGACTAGTCCATCTATATTCTGAAAAGAGGAGGGGGGAGACGAATTTTTTTTGTATGCTGTCTGAAAGCCACTATAAGCGTGAACAATCAATTAAGACCTGAAATGGTTTATCAAATCTTTCCAATGATTGCTAAGATAGAATCCATCTTCTCGGTTGAAATTGTCTCTGTGCTTGTATATGTGGATAGCCTCATGAACGAATCTCTCATGGTAGCCAGATGGCTTACAAAGAACCTCTGTCTTGGAGAAGTCAATGTCATGTGAGCCTACTGAATTATAACAATGATCTGCCACGGCCGAGGTGTTGGTCCTACCGTGTTTAAGGTCTGCTTTGTGTTCACGAATGCGGTCCGAGACATGGCGTTTGGTTTCTCCAATGTAACTACTACCACAGAGGCAACTTAGTTTGTAGACACCAGGGTATTGTATGTCCGGAATCACATCTTTTCTAGACGGAACCAGATCACGGATTTTATGTAATGTGTTGAAACGGACCTGGATGTTGTGTTTATTCAAGATTTTGGAGATCTTTTTTGTGATCCCCGCAATGTAGGGTAAAGTGATGGTTTTGAAAGGCTCCTCACTCTGTCTACAGGAAAGCTACCCATACGGATGCTTATCTGAAACCGGATTCCCACCACCATCCATCACAGAAGAATTCTCTCATCAAGACTCTGTATCATAGAGCCCAATGCATATCCGACCAGGAACACATAGGCAGTGAACTCAAGCACGTACACCAAGCTCTTAAGGCTAATGGTTACTCCGACTATACAATCCGCAAAGCTATCACTCAAACCATGAAGAAGGACCCTCTTGAGGAGCCTTTCAAAACCATCAGCGAGCGCGATGCCGATTACACGCGTTGAATAAAAAGCAAGGGAAAAGTCCTTACTTACTAACAACTCCTTAATAACAACTCCTTACTTACTAACAACTCCTTACTTACTAACAATTCCTTACTAACAACTCCTCACTTACTAATAACTCCTATCATTCTCCTCACCGCCTTCCACTCAAGCCATCAACTCTCCTTACTACAGGTAAAGTGAAGTTCAATGATCATTTATTTCATTTATGCAATTTATTTATTTATTGTGTTTCTTCGTTTTTTTGTATGATTTTATGCATGTAATTACTGTGAACTTCGTGTAAAAATGCTTTATAATGAGAGATTTATCGTGTCTGGAACCACTTAATGTCATTTACATTCATTCTTATGGGGAAAATTAATTAGGTGCTTGAACAAATCGGTGTTCGAATGGCCTTCTGGAACGAATTAAGTTCGATCTCCGGGGTACCACTGTAGACATGTAAGTCATGTGTTATTCTAGATTTGAAGCTTTCGTGACTGCAAGGATCCATACTCTTTGGTTCTATTCGGTAAAGTCACGTAGGTAAAAATAAAATAACAAAAAATCACGACGTTTCGGCCACAACACAAGTGGCCTTCATCAGGTGAAGGGACTGGACTGTCCAGAGGATAGCGTTGGAGTGAAGACAGCAAGCCCAGGTCACGTCCTTTAAGCTGTGTGGGAGGAAACAAAAAAACGCCTTGACAAAGGAATTAGCATAACATGATGTACTGGACCGGCACGGTGTGGGGGGGGGGGGGTTTACATAATGTTGGTGTGAGGGGAAATAAGCTGCTGTGAAAGTTTGGGATACCACTACTTGTATAAAAATACTGTACCATTGAAAATTAGTTTAATGTTTGGTTTGATTTAGAACATCTTTCCAATGATTGCTTAATTTGAAACCATCCTCTCAGTTGAAATTGTGTCTGTGTTTGTAAATCTGAATTGCCTCGTGGACAAATCTCTGATAAAAACCCGTGGGTTTGCAGAGAACCTTGGTATCGGATAAAACTATATCGTGATCACCCACAGCGTTGTAACAGTGATCAGCTACGGCAGAAGAATTCGTTCTGCCGTGTTTCAAATCTGATTTGTGCTCGCGAATTCGGTCAGAGACATGTGGTTTCGTCTCCCCGATATATCAGTCACCACAGGTGCAGCTCAATTTGCAAACTCCGGGGTACTGTAAGTCAGGAACGACATCCTTCACGGATGGGATCAGGTCACGGATTTTGTGTACTGTATTGAACCGGACCAGGATCTTGTGTTTGTGTTATTGTGTATATATGAATTCCTCTGTGCATCGATACTGACGTGTAGATGGTGTGGATATTCTTTTTTTCTCTCTGCAGCTGTCGCTTCGTCTGCAGAATTGGTCTGATGGAGCAAAGGCACTCGGCGCGGCTCGGTGCAAAAAGGCAACAATGCGACCGGTGTGGATACAGCACGGATCGTCCTGAACATTTTACACAGCACCAGAGAACTCACACACAAGAGAAACCCTCCAAGTGCAGTGTGTATAGGAAGACGTTTGCACAATCATCTGCTCTTGTAAAACAGCAGACAACACACACGGGAGAGAAACCCTTCAAGTGCAGTGTGTGTGGGAAGGCGTTTGCACTTTCATCTATTCTTGTAGAACACCAGAGAACACACACGGCAGAGAAACCCTTCAAGTGCAGTGTGTGTGGGAAGGCATTTTCATATTCATCTGTTCTTGTGGCACACCAGAAAACACACACGGGAGAGAAACCCTTCAAGTGCAGTGTGTGTGGGAAGGCGTTTGCACAGTCATCTACTCTTGAAAGACACCAGAGAACACACACGGGAGAGAAACCCTTTAGGTGCAGTGTGTGTGGGAAGGCATTTGCACGTTCATATGCTCTTGTAGCACATCAGAGAACACACACGGGAGAGAAACCCTTCAAGTGCAGTGTGTGTGGGAAGGCGTTTGCACGGTCACCACATCTTCAAAGACACCAGACAACACACACGGGAGAGAAACCCTTCATGTGCATTGTGTGTGGGAAGGCGTTTGCACAGTCATCTACTCTTGTTGCACACCAGAGAACACACACAGGAGAGAAACCCTTAAGGTGCAGTGTGTGTGGGAAGGCATTTGCACAGTCATCTACTCTTGAAAGACACCAGACAACACACACGGGAGAGAAACCCTTCAAGTGCAGTGTGTGTGGGAAGGCGTTTGCACAGTCACCACATCTTCAAAGACACCAGACAACACACACGGGAGAGAAACCCTTCAAGTGCAGTGTGTGTGGGATGGCGTTTGCACGGTCACTACATCTTCAAAGACACCAGAGAACACACAAACATCAGAAGATCCACAAGGAGTGGAGTCTGAAATCAGCTTGTGAAAGTCAAAGTGCCGCAATGAGCCCATCCCTCATCAAACAAGAAATGGAAGAAAATCCCAGCTTGGACACTTTTAAAGGTATCAAGGTGAAATATGAAGAGGTGAAGGTGAAATGTGAAGAAGTGATGGTGAAGAGCGAAGAAGTGAGGGTAAAATGTGAAGATGAAGATTCGACTCCAAAGTCGGACCTTCACATCGATGGAGGCAACGTGAAGCAGGAGGAGAATTCTGACTATGAGGCAGAGCGAGGCAACTCCCAGCAGTTTGTGGAAGTGGAGGTGTGGGTGGACTTCCTCCGAGACAATACAAAGTCAAATGGAGACCCGGTAGATGTGTAAGCTTGAGACGATGTCGCTCCAATAGATGCACCTTTGTCACAGGCCTTTAATGACAAGATTGTGAACTTGAACACTCAATTCCTAGGTTCAACCTGCAGGGTAAGAGCGGCCAGTCTTTGTGGACCTGTGGGTTGGGTAGATCTCTAACCAGGAGCGAGAGCCAATAAGCTCCCAAGCGTTCACTATGTTCTAATAATTGCATTTAAATGGTGCTTGCTTAATCGCCTCAGCAATTTTGAGTTTTGTATCGTATCTCGTTTCAAACACTCGAAGAGCATCCCCAAGTAGCAGCTGCCCCTGTGTGACACAAGGTGGTGGCCCTGCACCGGCCTGCATGTGGACAAGAGCCTGTCAGTAGGGGGCGATCATTGACGTGGCATCTCCGTTGTGCAGTTTCTGGATGTTTGGAATTACCCCAATTTTGACCGTGACACCAACATGCAATGACCTGTGCGTTTTGAATGGCGCAATAGTATGTTGTACATATGTAGTGGTGTTACAGGACAAACGCACACCGGTTAGAGCTAGCACCCTTGGCTTACCCGCAGGGGGCTGTGGGCTTTGGATCCCCCGCGCCCCTCCCAACGGGTGGGGGCTGCGGGGTGTGCTGTGATCCCTCAGAACCCCGCCCCTCGGTGGGGAATTGGTATAAAAGACGGGGAGCCAGAGAGATAGGGGCAGTGTTCGCGAGCCCAAGTCAGAAAACCCAGTTGAAGACTGAAGACCGGCTAGATAGACCCTGGAACTCCTCTGACCCGCTGTCCTTCTCAGGGCCGGGCAGCGCAAGCCAGCGGTGTGACCCCAGAGCCTCAAAGTCGATGTCCTTCTAAGGGCCGGGTCTGTGTGGCTGGTGGTCGGGACCTGAGCCTTGGCTGGGCCAGGTCAGGTAGCTTCCCTTAGAGCCCTTAGCGGAGGACCTGGTGGATAGGCAGATAGCCTGGGGTATATTCCAGAATAGTACGGGTGAAGGGGCCGTTACCCCTTCAAGTATTGTATACGTTGCCCTGTGCTGAGTTACAATAAATAGTGTTGCCTCCATTTCGCCGTCTCTGTCGAGTTGAGAACCCACTACACATACACTGTTAATCGGACGGTGCGTATTATTTTAAATAACTTGTTAATGCGATGTAACCTGATGCAGTATATTTCAGTGCAGTAATTAAATTTGGTTAATTGACTGTCAATAATTGAGAATGAATGCTTGTCTGATTGTTTGCGTACATGTAACATTGTCTATAAGGGTCAAACATTGAATAAGTGATGTTAGGACAAAGTGTGTTTTGGAAGTAACCTGTACAGATAACTCAGGTGAGACCCGTTGTGCTTGTGATACAGGTCAAAGGGTATTTTTGTGTTTGCAGGAAGCATCTGCCTCTGCAGCAACTCATTGTCTTTGAAACAGGGAGCACACTCGGAGCATTCATCAATTACAAGGCATACCACTTAAAAGATACACGTAGAGGAGATACATTCTCTACAACACGGATTATAATTTTGTATTACGTGTTGACGTAGATTTTGTCTAATTAGGACTAGAAATGCGCCTTGCTGATTACGTCTGGATGTTCGAAACCATCGGTTGAAGCAAACCCAGCTGCTGTTGAGAGGCTGTGCACCAATGAGGGTCAACAGGTGGCTTGCACTGAATCAATGATGCACTCTCAGAAGGCTGTGCTAGGTTTAGTTTGTGTAAAACATTCCTTTTTTTCGTGGAGAGATCGATAAATGAAAGATGTCGTGTCTGCTGATCTGCTTCATAGCAAGGAGATAATTTTAAGAGCACATTTGAAATGGATTTTGGTTCGGATTTGTATTTGGTTATAAGGCAGAGCACATCGAGTAGATGCATTCTCCACAACATCACTCATTGGAATTTTGCATGACGTCTTATATGTTGGCGAACTAGGACAAGAAATGCCCCTTGCCGATTAACGTCTGGATGTTGACAACCAAGGGTTGAAGCAAGCCGGACCGCCTGCGGAGCCCCTCACAACCATTTACGGCCTTGGGCCAGGAAAGTCACCAAAAAAATTGCCCACGAACGACGCATTCACTCAAGCTCCCGGTGCTCAGTTTTGAAGTTTTAAAATGAAACGACTTTGAATTGTATTATTTTTTTGAATTAGCTTATATCATTTTACATCTGGAAGGCTTAATTGAAAACGACATTTCGTGTGAATTTTCTCTCGTCGTGAAGTAGATGGCCTTGCCGGGGATTCGGTTCGATGCGGACGTTCACCTGGTTGGGATCTCGGGATCGAGATGAGGCGACACAGAGCTGGCCGTGCGAGAAGACCGCCGTCTGCAGATCGATTCCACCGCGATCGAACGTCTGTCCCTGCGCCTCCGTCGTTCATGCAGGTGGCTAGTAGGTTTACAGCGCCCCCTGCATGAAAACGACGGAAAGTGCAGCGTTCGTCACAGACAGATGAAGTTGTGCGCTTATATAAAAGAGTTTAGCCAGTGGGTTTTCAAAGTACCTTCGTCTTACAGAAATCAATTTCGCGTGATCCCACCGCATTAAAACGATGCTCAGCTGAGCGGGGCGAGCCACGGGGGGGGGGGGGAGGGGGGGTCACCTTATCTTTATCACGTGCCGTAGCTCACGTGACTATGGATGTTTTCGCCTGAGGACGACTGCTCGTGTTGCGATCGAAACGTGATTTTTTTTCTACCTACGTGACTTTACCGAAAGAACAAAAGAGTCTGAAAGACGTCGTGTCTGCTGATCTTGTTCATATCTGTTCACATTGATATCCCACATTGCTTACACGTACACACCACACAATGAAATAAATAGAAACAAGAACGACTTCCTGGGATGGGCAAAGATTGAGGAATCTCTTTCAATGGAGCGAGTTAAGTTTGTTCGGTTCAACATCTCTCTGTCCTAGATTTAAAGCTTTCGTGACTGCAAGGATCCATACTCTTTGGTTCTATTGGGTAAAGTCACGTAGGTAAAAAATAAAATAACAAAAAAAATCACGACGTTTCGGCCACAACACAAGCGGCCTTCATCAGGTGAAGGGACGAGACTGTCTGGAGGACAGCGCTGGAGTGAAAAAAGCCACGCTCAGATCACGACCTTTAAGCTGTGTGAGAAGAAACAAAGCGCCTTGACAAAGGAATTAGCATAGAATTTAGCATTGAAATGGCTGAGTGATTAGCTTGTGACTGGTCACAGAAATGGCTATTTTAAAGCATACACATCCGCAAAGGCACCCCTTGACAAAGGAATTAGCATAGAATTTAGCATTGAAATAGCTAAGTTAAAGTATACACATCCGCAGAGGCACCCCTTGACAAAGGAATTAGCATAGAATTTAGCATTGAAATAGCTGAGTCATTAGCTTGTAACTGGTCACAGAAATAGCTATGTTAAATTCAGAGCATATACATTCACCGAGGCACCTAGTACAAATCAAACAGGATAATTTAGCGAAACACAACCCTGTGTGCGAGCAAACAAGGTGTCCTGGCAAATAAATTAGAATAAAAATTAGCATTTGATGGACCGATTTTAGAAAAGAGGTGGTGTACGTGCCGGTGGACTTGCCGTTTGGCGCGGGGGGGGGGGAGGGGGAGATTACCTATTGATAGTGTGAAATGGGAATTTATAAGAGCTGCGAAAGTTTGGGGTACCACTACTTGAAAAATATACTGTACCATTGAAATTAGTTTAATGTTTAGTTCGATTTAGAACATCTTTCCAATGGTTGCTTAATTTGAAACCATCTTCTTGGTTGAAATTGTCTGTGTTTGTAGATCTGAATTGCCTCGTGAACAAATCTCTGATAAAAACCTGTGGGTTTGCAAAGAACCTTGGTATCGGAGAAAATTATATCGTGATCACCCACAGCGTTGTAACAGTGATCAGCCACGGCAGAAGAATTCGTTTTGCCGTGTTTCAAATCTCATTTGTGCTCGCGAATTCGGTCAGAGACATGTCGCTTTGTCTCCCCGATATAGCAATCACCGCAGGTACAACTCAATTTGTAAACCCCGGGGTACTGTAAGTCAGGAATGACATCCTTCACGGATGGGATCAGATCACGAATTTTGTGTACTGTATTGAACCGGACCTGGATCTTGTGTTTGTTTAGAATTTTGGAAATCTTTTTAGTAACGCCTGCTATATATGGTAGTGTGATGGTTTTGACCGGAGTATCAAGTGGTTGTTTCTGTATGGAGGGAGAAACAGCTTGGCGGATGGTACTGTCAGAGTAACCATTCCTTTTGAGGGCCAGGTGTACATGTTTTAATTCACTGGTCAGGTGGTGTTGGCCCGAAATGCAATGAGCCCTATGGTATAAAGTTTTAATGAGAGAATTCTTTTGGGCTGGGTGGTGGTGGGAATCAGGTTTCAAGTAGGAATCTGTGTGGGTGGGTTTCCTGTAGACAGAATGCCCCAATGAGCCATCAGGTCTCCTCTCAAACAGAACATCTAAGAATGGTAGCTTGCCATCTTTCTCCACTTCCATGGTGAATTTGATGGCGGGATGTCTGGAATTGATGTGGTGTAGGAAAAGGTTCAGAGCTGGGAGGCCATGTGGCCAAATGACGAAAGTGTCATCCACATATCTCTTCCACAGGGAAGGTCTGAGGGTGGAAGTCTGGATGGCGTCTGATTCAAATTTCTCCATGAAAATATTGGCTATCACTGGTGACAAGGGGGATCCCATGGGGGTACCCTCATTTTGTTTGTAGAAGGAGCCATTCCAAGTAAAGTAGGTATTGTTGAGGCAGTGCCTAACCAGTGCAGGTGTGTTGGGATCTAGTCCATGTTGGACCAAATTTTCAATTATATTAATGCTATCAGGTACTGGGGCCTTGGTGAACAAAGAGACCACATCGAAGCTGACAAGGATATCGTCAGGGGACAGTACAACGTCTTTGACCATAGAGACCAATTGGGCTGAGTTAAGTACTGCTGAGGCAGTCTTGCCAGTGAAAGGCAGCAAGGTATCTAACAGAAAACGGGCTAGTCTATAGGTAGGGGAGTTGATCGTGGATACGATGGGTCGAAGTGGGGTGCCTTCTTTATGAATCTTGGGAAGACCATAGAATCTAGGGAGTCTTGCAGCAGGTTATAGGGAGGGACGTTTAGTTGGGTCGATTAGGGAGGTCGAACTTGTGATGATCTTGTTGGTTTTTATCGCTAGGCTATTAGTAGGGTCATTTTTTTAATTTTTGAGTAACTTCCATCGTTGAGCAGATTCTGGATTTTGTTGTTGTATGAATCTTTATCCATAATAACAGTAGCGTTGCCTTTATCGGCTGAGAGGATGACTATATCACTTCTGTTTTTTAAATTCGCGAGTTCAGAGTGTTCATTTTTGCTGATGTTACTAATAGGTTTCTTAGCATTCTTAAGAATAGTGGCTATTTCAGCTCTCGCAACGTCTGCTTGGATGTGTCCTATGCCTTTGAGGGCTACATCGACCTGAGAGATGATATCATCTACTGGTATGTGTTTTGGGGTGACAGCTAAATTTAGTCCCCTAGCCAGTACTGTTTTCAGATTGTCCGAAATCGGGGTGCTACTCTGATTAATGACGATTTTGTTAACATCTAGTTTTGTTATATGTGGAACTGGGTTCTTCTTTGATAGGTGGTTGAATTTAGAAATCAGGTTAGCTTTACATTTGACTGACAGTGACTCAGCAGAAGAAGCAGTCATGTTGTCTACGTGATTCCAATCAGAAGGTGACATTTTTTGTGTTAACATTAAATGAGCTTGTAGGAGAGTCCTGTCTAAAGTATCGAGTTCAAATCGGAGTAGCCTTATCCTCTCTGAGATTATAGATAGGCTGGCCTTAAGCAGAATCTGTTTAGAATTCGGAGAAGATACAGCAGCAGAAGTGAGTGTGAAAGCGATGGGTATTACCTTGTGATCGCGGCATCTTTTGAGGAAGGTCAGCGTCTCGATGAGCTGTGACTTCTTGTCCCGTTGTCTGTTAAAAGCTCTAACAGATAGGTGAAAGCCCTCCCCATAGAGGTTATCAATTCTAGATTTAAAGCTTTCGTCACTGCAAGGATCCATACTCTTTGGTTCTATTGGGTAAAGTCACGTAGGTAAAAAATAAAATAACAAAATAAATCACGACGTTTCGGCCACAACACAAGCGGCCTTCATCAGGTGAAGGGACGAGACTGTCTGGAGGACAGCGCTGGAGTGAAAAAAGCCACGCTCAGATCACGACCTTTAAGCTGTGTGAGAAGAAACAAAGCGCCTTGACAAAGGAATTAGCATAGAATTTAGCATTGAAATAGCTAAGTTAAAGTATACACATCCGCAGAGGCACCCCTTGACAAAGGAATTAGCATAGAATTTAGCATTGAAATAGCTGAGTCATTAGCTTGTAACTGGTCACAGAAATAGCTATGTTAAAGTCAGAGCATATACATTCACCGAGGCACCTAGTACAAATCAAACAGGAGAATTTAGCGAAACACAACCCTGTGTGCGAGCAAACAAGGTGTCCTGACAAATAAATTAGCATAAAAATTAGCATTTGATTGGCCGATTTTGGAAAAGAGGTGGTGTACGTGCCGGTGGACTTGCCGTTTGGCGCGGGGGGGGGGGGGAGGAGGGGGAGTTTACCTATTGATGGCGTGAAAAGGGAATTTATAAGAGCTGCGAAAGTTTGGGGTACCACTACTTGAAAAATATACTGTACCATTGAAATTAGTTTAATGTTTAGTTCGATTTAGAACATCTTTCCAATGGTTGCTTAATTTGAAACCATCTTCTCGGTTGAAATTGTGTCTGTGTTTGTAGATCTGAATTGCCTCGTGAACAAATCTCTGATAAAAGCCGTGGGTTTGCAAAGAACCTTGGTATCGGAGAAAATTATATCGTGATCACCCACGGCGTTGTAACAGTGATCAGCCACGGCAGAAGAATTCGTTTTGCCGTGTTTCAAATCTGATTTGTGCTCGCGAATTCGGTCAGAGACATGTCGCTTTGTCTCCCCGATATAGCAATCACCGCAGGTACAACTCAATTTGTAAACCCCGGGGTACTGTAAGTCAGGAATGACATCCTTCACGGATGGGATCAGATCACGAATTTTGTGTACTGTATTGAACCGGACCTGGATCTTGTGTTTGTTTAGAATTTTGGAAATCTTTTTAGTAACGCCTGCTATATATGGTAGTGTGATGGTTTTGACCGGAGTATCAAGTGGTTGTTTCTGTATGGAGGGAGAAACAGCTTGGCGGATGGTACGGTCAGAGTAACCATTCCTTTTGAGGGCCAGGTGTACATGTTTTAATTCACTGGTCAGGTGGTGTTGGTCTGAAATTCAATGAGCCCTATGGTATAAAGTTTTGATGAGAGAATTCTTTTGGGCTGGGTGGTGGTGGGAATCAGGTTTCAAGTAGGTATCTGTGTGGGTGGGTTTCCTGTAGACAGAATGCCCCAATGAGCCATCAGGTCTCCTCTCAAACAGAACATCTAAGAATGGTAGCTTGCCATCTTTCTCCACTTCCATGGTGAATTTGATGGCGGGATGTCTGGAATTGATGTGGTGTAGGAAAAGGTTCAGAGCTGAGAGGCCATGTGGCCAAATGACGAAAGTGTCATCCACATATCTCTTCCACAGGGAAGGTCTGAGGGTGGAAGTCTGGATGGCATCTGATTCAAATTTCTCCATGAAAATATTGGCTATCACTGGTGACAAGGGGGATCCCATGGGGGTACCCTCATTTTGTTTGTAGAAGGAGCCATTCCAAGTAAAGTAGGTATTGTTGAGGCAGTGCCTAACCAGTGCAGGTGTGTTGGGATCTAGTCCATGTTGGACCAAATTTTCAATTATATTAATGGTATCAGGTACTGGGGCCTTGGTGAACAAAGAGACCACATCGAAGCTGACAAGGATATCGTCAGGGGACAGTACAACGTCTTTGACCATAGAGACCAATTGGGCTGAGTTAAGTACTGCTGAGGCGGTCTTGCCAGTGAAAGGCAGCAAGGTATCTGACAGAAAACGGGCTAGTCTATAGGTAGGGGAGTTGATCGTGGATACGATGGGTCGAAGTGGGGTGCCTTCTTTATGAATCTTGGGAAGACCATAGAATCTAGGGAGTCTTGCAGCAGAAGGTTATAGGGAGGGACGTTTAGTTGGGTCGATTAGGGAGGTCGAACTTGTGATGATCTTGTTGGTTTTTATCGCTAGGCTATTAGTAGGGTCATTTTTTTAATTTTTGAGTAACTTCCATCGTTGAGCAGATTCTGGATTTTGTTGTTGTATGAATCTTTATCCATAATAACAGTAGCGTTGCCTTTATCGGCTGAGAGGATGACTATATCACTTCTGTTTTTTTAAATTCGCGAGTTCAGAGTGTTCATTTTTGCTGATGTTACTAATAGGTTTCTTAGCATTCTTAAGAATAGTGGCTATTTCAGCTCTCGCAACGTCTGCTTGGATGTGTCCTATGCCTTTGAGGGCTACATCGACCTGAGAGATGATATCATCTACTGGTATGTGTTTTGGGGTGACAGCTAAATTTAGTCCCCTAGCCAGTACTGTTTTCAGATTGTCCGAAATCGGGGTGCTACTCTGATTAATGACGATTTTGTTAACATCTAGTTTTGTTATATGTGGAACTGGGTTCTTCTTTGATAGGTGGTTGAATTTAGAAATCAGGTTAGCTTTACATTTGACTGACAGTGACTCAGCAGAAGAAGCAGTCATGTTGTCTACGTGATTCCAATCAGAAGGTGACATTTTTTGTGTTAACATTAAATGAGCTTGTAGGAGAGTCCTGTCTAAAGTATCGAGTTCAAATCAGAGTAGCCTTATCCTCTCTGAGATTATAGATAGGCTGGCCTTAAGCAGAATCTGTTTAGAATTCGGAGAAGATACAGCAGCAGAAGTGAGTGTGAAAGCGATGGGTATTACCTTGTGATCGCGGCATCTTTTGAGGAAGGTCAGCGTCTCGATGAGCTGTGACTTCTTGTCCTGTTGTCTGTTAAAAGCTCTAACAGATAGGTGAAAGCCCTCCCCATAGAGGTTATCAATTCTAGATTTAAAGCTTTCGTCACTGCAAGGATCCATACTCTTTGGTTCTATTGGGTAAAGTCACGTAGGTAAAAAATAAAATAACAAAATAAATCACGACGTTTCGGCCACAACACAAGCGGCCTTCATCAGGTGAAGGGACGAGACTGTCTGGAGGACAGCGCTGGAGTGAAAAAAGCCACGCTCAGATCACGACCTTTAAGCTGTGTGAGAAGAAACAAAGCACCTTGACAAAGGAATTAGCATAGAATTTAGCATTGAAATGGCTGGGTGATTAGCTTGTGACTGGTCACAGAAATGGCTATGTTAAAGCATACACATCCGCAAAGGCACCCCTTGACAAAGGAATTAGCATAGAATTTAGCATTGAAATAGCTAAGTTAAAGTATACACATCCGCAGAGGCACCCCTTGACAAAGGAATTAGCATAGAATTTAGCATTGAAATAGCTGAGTCATTAGCTTGTAACTGGTCACAGAAATAGCTATGTTAAAGTCAGAGCATATACATTCACCGAGGCACCTAGTACAAATCAAACAGGAGAATTTAGCGAAACACAACCCTGTGTGCGAGCAAACAAGGTGTCCTGACAAATAAATTAGCATAAAAATTAGCATTTGATTGGCCGATTTTGGAAAAGAGGTGGTGTACGTGCCGGTGGACTTGCCGTTTGGCGCGGGGGGGGGGAGGAGGGGGAGTTTACCTATTGATGGTGTGAAAAGGGAATTTATAAGAGCTGCGAAAGTTTGGGGTACCACTACTTGAAAAATATACTGTACCATTGAAATTAGTTTAATGTTTAGTTCGATTTAGAACATCTTTCCAATGGTTGCTTAATTTGAAACCATCTTCTCGGTTGAAATTGTGTCTGTGTTTGTAGATCTGAATTGCCTCGTGAACAAATCTCTGATAAAAACCCGTGGGTTTGCAAAGAACCTTGGTATCGGAGAAAATTATATCGTGATCACCCACGGCGTTGTAACAGTGATCAGCCACGGCAGAAGAATTCGTTTTGCCGTGTTTCAAATCTGATTTGTGCTCGCGAATTCGGTCAGAGACATGTCGCTTTGTCTCCCCGATATAGCAATCACCGCAGGTACAACTCAATTTGTAAACCCCGGGGTACTGTAAGTCAGGAATGACATCCTTCACGGATGGGATCAGATCACGAATTTTGTGTACTGTATTGAACCGGACCTGGATCTTGTGTTTGTTTAGAATTTTGGAAATCTTTTTAGTAACGCCTGCTATATATGGTAGTGTGATGGTTTTGACCGGAGTATCAAGTGGTTGTTTCTGTATGGAGGGAGAAACAGCTTGGCGGATGGTACGGTCAGAGTAACCATTCCTTTTGAGGGCCAGGTGTACATGTTTTAATTCACTGGTCAGGTGGTGTTGGTCTGAAATTCAATGAGCCCTATGGTATAAAGTTTTGATGAGAGAATTCTTTTGGGCTGGGTGGTGGTGGGAATCAGGTTTCAAGTAGGAATCTGTGTGGGTGGGTTTCCTGTAGACAGAATGCCCCAATGAGCCATCAGGTCTCCTCTCAAACAGAACATCTAAGAATGGTAGCTTGCCATCTTTCTCCACTTCCATGGTGAATTTGATGGCAGGATGTCTGGAATTGATGTGGTGTAGGAAAAGGTTCAGAGCTGGGAGGCCATGTGGCCAAATGACGAAAGTGTCATCCACATATCTCTTCCACAGGGAAGGTCTGAGGGTGGAAGTCTGGATGGCGTCTGATTCAAATTTCTCCATGAAAATATTGGCTATCACTGGTGACAAGGGGGATCCCATGGGGGTACCCTCATTTTGTTTGTAGAAGGAGCCATTCCAAGTAAAGTAGGTATTGTTGAGGCAGTGCCTAACCAGTGCAGGTGTGTTGGGATCTAGTCCATGTTGGACCAAATTTTCGATTATATTAATGCTATCAGGTACTGGGGCCTTGGTGAACAAAGAGACCACATCGAAGCTGACAAGGATATCGTCAGGGGACAGTACAACGTCTTTGACCATAGAGACCAATTGGGCTGAGTTAAGTACTGCTGAGGCAGTCTTGCCAGTGAAAGGCAGCAAGGTATCTAACAGAAAACGGGCTAGTCTATAGGTAGGGGAGTTGATCGTGGATACGATGGGTCGAAGTGGGGTGCCTTCTTTATGAATCTTGGGAAGACCATAGAATCTAGGGAGTCTTGCAGCAGGTTATAGGGAGGGACGTTTAGTTGGGTCGATTAGGGAGGTCGAACTTGTGATGATCTTGTTGGTTTTTATCGCTAGGCTATTAGTAGGGTCATTTTTTTAATTTTTGAGTAACTTCCATCGTTGAGCAGATTCTGGATTTTGTTGTTGTATGAATCTTTATCCATAATAACAGTAGCGTTGCCTTTATCGGCTGAGAGGATGACTATATCACTTCTGTTTTTTAAATTCGCGAGTTCAGAGTGTTCATTTTTGCTGATGTTACTAATAGGTTTCTTAGCATTCTTAAGAATAGTGGCTATTTCAGCTCTCGCAACGTCTGCTTGGATGTGTCCTATGCCTTTGAGGGCTACATCGACCTGAGAGATGATATCATCTACTGGTATGTGTTTTGGGGTGACAGCTAAATTTAGTCCCCTAGCCAGTACTGTTTTCAGATTGTCCGAAATCAGGGTGCTACTCTGATTAATGACGATTTTGTTAACATCTAGTTTTGTTATATGTGGAACTGGGTTCTTCTTTGATAGGTGGTTGAATTTAGAAATCAGGTTAGCTTTACATTTGACTGACAGTGACTCAGCAGAAGAAGCAGTCATGTTGTCTACGTGATTCCAATCAGAAGGTGACATTTTTTGTGTTAACATTAAATGAGCTTGTAGGAGAGTCCTGTCTAAAGTATCGAGTTCAAATCGGAGTAGCCTTATCCTCTCTGAGATTATAGATAGGCTGGCCTTAAGCAGAATCTGTTTAGAATTCGGAGAAGATACAGCAGCAGAAGTGAGTGTGAAAGCGATGGGTATTACCTTGTGATCGCGGCATCTTTTGAGGAAGGTCAGCGTCTCGATGAGCTGTGACTTCTTGTCCCGTTGTCTGTTAAAAGCTCTAACAGATAGGTGAAAGCCCTCCCCATAGAGGTTATCAATTCTAGATTTAAAGCTTTCGTCACTGCAAGGATCCATACTCTTTGGTTCTATTGGGTAAAGTCACGTAGTTAAAAAATAAAATAACAAAATAAATCACGACGTTTCGGCCACAACACAAGCGGCCTTCATCAGGTGAAGGGACGAGACTGTCTGGAGGACAGCGCTGGAGTGAAAAAAGCCACGCTCAGATCACGACCTTTAAGCTGTGTGAGAAGAAACAAAGCGCCTTGACAAAGGAATTAGCATAGAATTTAGCATTGAAATGGCTGGGTGATTAGCTTGTGACTGGTCACAGAAATGGCTATGTTAAAGCATACACATCCGCAAAGGCACCCCTTGACAAAGGAATTAGCATAGAATTTAGCATTGAAATAGCTAAGTTAAAGTATACACATCCGCAGAGGCACCCCTTGACAAAGGAATTAGCATAGAATTTAGCATTGAAATAGCTGAGTCATTAGCTTGTAACTGGTCACAGAAATAGCTATGTTAAAGTCAGAGCATATACATTCACCGAGGCACCTAGTACAAATCAAACAGGAGAATTTAGCGAAACACGACCCTGTGTGCGAGCAAACAAGGTGTCCTGACAAATAAATTAGCATAAAAATTAGCATTTGATTGGCCGATTTTGGAAAAGAGGTGGTGTACGTGCCGGTGGACTTGCCGTTTGGCGCGGGGGGGGGGAGGAGGGGGAGTTTACCTATTGATGGTGTGAAAAGGGAATTTATAAGAGCTGCGAAAGTTTGGGGTACCACTACTTGAAAAATATACTGTACCATTGAAATTAGTTTAATGTTTAGTTCGATTTAGAACATCTTTCCAATGGTTGCTTAATTTGAAACCATCTTCTCGGTTGAAATTGTGTCTGTGTTTGTAGATCTGAATTGCCTCGTGAACAAATCTCTGATAAAAACCCGTGGGTTTGCAAAGAACCTTGGTATCGGAGAAAATTATATCGTGATCACCCACGGCGTTGTAACAGTGATCAGCCACGGCAGAAGAATTCGTTTTGCCGTGTTTCAAATCTGATTTGTGCTCGCGAATTCGGTCAGAGACATGTCGCTTTGTCTCCCCGATATAGCAATCACCGCAGGTACAACTCAATTTGTAAACCCCGGGGTACTGTAAGTCAGGAATGACATCCTTCACGGATGGGATCAGATCACGAATTTTGTGTACTGTATTGAACCGGACCTGGATCTTGTGTTTGTTTAGAATTTTGGAAATCTTTTTAGTAACGCCTGCTATATATGGTAGTGTGATGGTTTTGACCGGAGTATCAAGTGGTTGTTTCTGTATGGAGGGAGAAACAGCTTGGCGGATGGTACGGTCAGAGTAACCATTCCTTTTGAGGGCCAGGTGTACATGTTTTAATTCACTGGTCAGGTGGTGTTGGTCTGAAATTCAATGAGCCCTATGGTATAAAGTTTTGATGAGAGAATTCTTTTGGGCTGGGTGGTGGTGGGAATCAGGTTTCAAGTAGGAATCTGTGTGGGTGGGTTTCCTGTAGACAGAATGCCCCAATGAGCCATCAGGTCTCCTCTCAAACAGAACATCTAAGAATGGTAGCTTGCCATCTTTCTCCACTTCCATGGTGAATTTGATGGCGGGATGTCTGGAATTGATGTGGTGTAGGAAAAGGTTCAGAGCTGGGAGGCCATGTGGCCAAATGACGAAAGTGTCATCCACATATCTCTTCCACAGGGAAGGTCTGAGGGTGGAAGTCTGGATGGCGTCTGATTCAAATTTCTCCATGAAAATATTGGCTATCACTGGTGACAAGGGGGATCCCATGGGGGTACCCTCATTGTGTTTGTAGAAGGAGCCATTCCAAGTAAAGTAGGTATTGTTGAGGCAGTGCCTAACCAGTGCAGGTGTGTTGGGATCTAGTCCATGTTGGACCAAATTTTCGATTATATTAATGCTATCAGGTACTGGGGCCTTGGTGAACAAAGAGACCACATCGAAGCTGACAAGGATATCGTCAGGGGACAGTACAACGTCTTTGACCATAGAGACCAATTGGGCTGAGTTAAGTACTGCTGAGGCAGTCTTGCCAGTGAAAGGCAGCAAGGTATCTAACAGAAAACGGGCTAGTCTATAGGTAGGGGAGTTGATCGTGGATACGATGGGTCGAAGTGGGGTGCCTTCTTTATGAATCTTGGGAAGACCATAGAATCTAGGGAGTCTTGCAGCAGGTTATAGGGAGGGACGTTTAGTTGGGTCGATTAGGGAGGTCGAACTTGTGATGATCTTGTTGGTTTTTATCGCTAGGCTATTAGTAGGGTCATTTTTTTAATTTTTGAGTAACTTCCATCGTTGAGCAGATTCTGGATTTTGTTGTTGTATGAATCTTTATCCATAATAACAGTAGCGTTGCCTTTATCGGCTGAGAGGATGACTATATCACTTCTGTTTTTTAAATTCGCGAGTTCAGAGTGTTCATTTTTGCTGATGTTACTAATAGGTTTCTTAGCATTCTTAAGAATAGTGGCTATTTCAGCTCTCGCAACGTCTGCTTGGATGTGTCCTATGCCTTTGAGGGCTACATCGACCTGAGAGATGATATCATCTACTGGTATGTGTTTTGGGGTGACAGCTAAATTTAGTCCCCTAGCCAGTACTGTTTTCAGATTGTCCGAAATCGGGGTGCTACTCTGATTAATGACGATTTTGTTAACATCTAGTTTTGTTATATGTGGAACTGGGTTCTTCTTTGATAGGTGGTTGAATTTAGAAATCAGGTTAGCTTTACATTTGACTGACAGTGACTCAGCAGAAGAAGCAGTCATGTTGTCTACGTGATTCCAATCAGAAGGTGACATTTTTTGTGTTAACATTAAATGAGCTTGTAGGAGAGTCCTGTCTAAAGTATCGAGTTCAAATCGGAGTAGCCTTATCCTCTCTGAGATTATAGATAGGCTGGCCTTAAGCAGAATCTGTTTAGAATTCGGAGAAGATACAGCAGCAGAAGTGAGTGTGAAAGCGATGGGTATTACCTTGTGATCGCGGCATCTTTTGAGGAAGGTCAGCGTCTCGATGAGCTGTGACTTCTTGTCCCGTTGTCTGTTAAAAGCTCTAACAGATAGGTGAAAGCCCTCCCCATAGAGGTTATCAATTCTAGATTTAAAGCTTTCGACACTGCAAGGATCCATACTCTTTGGTTCTATTGGGTAAAGTCACGTAGGTAAAAAATAAAATAACAAAATAAATCACGACGTTTCGGCCACAACACAAGCGGCCTTCATCAGGTGAAGGGACGAGACTGTCTGGAGGACAGCGCTGGAGTGAAAAAAGCCACGCTCAGATCACGACCTTTAAGCTGTGTGAGAAGAAACAAAGCGCCTTGACAAAGGAATTAGCATAGAATTTAGCATTGAAATAGCTAAGTTAAAGTATACACATCCGCAGAGGCACCCCTTGACAAAGGAATTAGCATAGAATTTAGCATTGAAATAGCTGAGTCATTAGCTTGTAACTGGTCACAGAAATAGCTATGTTAAAGTCAGAGCATATACATTCACCGAGGCACCTAGTACAAATCAAACAGGAGAATTTAGCGAAACACAACCCTGTGTGCGAGCAAACAAGGTGTCCTGACAAATAAATTAGCATAAAAATTAGCATTTGATTGGCCGATTTTGGAAAAGAGGTGGTGTACGTGCCGGTGGACTTGCCGTTTGGCGCGGGGGGGGGGAGGAGGGGGAGTTTACCTATTGATGGTGTGAAAAGGGAATTTATAAGAGCTGCGAAAGTTTGGGGTACCACTACTTGAAAAATATACTGTACCATTGAAATTAGTTTAATGTTTAGTTCGATTTAGAACATCTTTCCAATGGTTGCTTAATTTGAAACCATCTTCTCGGTTGAAATTGTGTCTGTGTTTGTAGATCTGAATTGCCTCGTGAACAAATCTCTGATAAAAACCCGTGGGTTTGCAAAGAACCTTGGTATCGGAGAAAATTATATCGTGATCACCCACGGCGTTGTAACAGTGATCAGCCACGGCAGAAGAATTCGTTTTGCCGTGTTTCAAATCTGATTTGTGCTCGCGAATTCGGTCAGAGACATGTCGCTTTGTCTCCCCGATATAGCAATCACCGCAGGTACAACTCAATTTGTAAACCCCGGGGTACTGTAAGTCAGGAATGACATCCTTCACGGATGGGATCAGATCACGAATTTTGTGTACTGTATTGAACCGGACCTGGATCTTGTGTTTGTTTAGAATTTTGGAAATCTTTTTAGTAACGCCTGCTATATATGGTAGTGTGATGGTTTTGACCGGAGTATCAAGTGGTTGTTTCTGTATGGAGGGAGAAACAGCTTGGCGGATGGTACGGTTAGAGTAACCATTCCTTTTGAGGGCCAGGTGTACATGTTTTAATTCACTGGTCAGGTGGTGTTGGTCTGAAATTCAATGAGCCCTATGGTATAAAGTTTTGATGAGATAATTCTTTTGGGCTGGGTGGTGGTGGGAATCAGGTTTCAAGTAGGTATCTGTGTGGGTGGGTTTCCTGTAGACAGAATGCCCCAATGAGCCATCAGGTCTCCTCTCAAACAGAACATCTAAGAATGGTAGCTTGCCATCTTTCTCCACTTCCATGGTGAATTTGATGGTGGGATGTCTGGAATTGATGTGGTGTAGGAAAAGGTTCAGAGCTGAGAGGCCATGTGGCCAAATGACGAAAGTGTCATCCACATATCTCTTCCACAGGGAAGGTCTGAGGGTGGAAGTCTGGATGGCATCTGATTCAAATTTCTCCATGAAAATATTGGCTATCACTGGTGACAAGGGGGATCCCATGGGGGTACCCTCATTTTGTTTGTAGAAGGAGCCATTCCAAGTAAAGTAGGTATTGTTGAGGCAGTGCCTAACCAGTGCAGGTGTGTTGGGATCTAGTCCATGTTGGACCAAATTTTCAATTATATTAATGGTATCAGGTACTGGGGCCTTGGTGAACAAAGAGACCACATCGAAGCTGACAAGGATATCGTCAGGGGACAGTACAACGTCTTTGACCATAGAGACCAATTGGGCTGAGTTAAGTACTGCTGAGGCGGTCTTGCCAGTGAAAGGCAGCAAGGTATCTGACAGAAAACGGGCTAGTCTATAGGTAGGGGAGTTGATCGTGGATACGATGGGTCGAAGTGGGGTGCCTTCTTTATGAATCTTGGGAAGACCATAGAATCTAGGGAGTCTTGCAGCAGAAGGTTATAGGGAGGGACGTTTAGTTGGGTCGATTAGGGAGGTCGAACTTGTGATGATCTTGTTGGTTTTTATCGCTAGGCTATTAGTAGGGTCATTTTTTTAATTTTTGAGTAACTTCCATCGTTGAGCAGATTCTGGATTTTGTTGTTGTATGAATCTTTATCCATAATAACAGTAGCGTTGCCTTTATCGGCTGAGAGGATGACTATATCACTTCTGTTTTTTTAAATTCGCGAGTTCAGAGTGTTCATTTTTGCTGATGTTACTAATAGGTTTCTTAGCATTCTTAAGAATAGTGGCTATTTCAGCTCTCGCAACGTCTGCTTGGATGTGTCCTATGCCTTTGAGGGCTACATCGACCTGAGAGATGATATCATCTACTGGTATGTGTTTTGGGGTGACGGCTAAATTTAGTCCCCTAGCCAGTACTGTTTTCAGATTGTCCGAAATCGGGGTGCTACTCTGATTAATGACGATTTTGTTAACATCTAGTTTTGTTATATGTGGAACTGGGTTCTTCTTTGATAGGTGGTTGAATTTAGAAATCAGGTTAGCTTTACATTTGACTGACAGTGACTCAGCAGAAGAAGCAGTCATGTTGTCTACGTGATTCCAATCAGAAGGTGACATTTTTTGTGTTAACATTAAATGAGCTTGTAGGAGAGTCCTGTCTAAAGTATCGAGTTCAAATCGGAGTAGCCTTATCCTCTCTGAGATTATAGATAGGCTGGCCTTAAGCAGAATCTGTTTAGAATTCGGAGAAGATACAGCAGCAGAAGTGAGTGTGAAAGCGATGGGTATTACCTTGTGATCGCGGCATCTTTTGAGGAAGGTCAGCGTCTCGATGAGCTGTGACTTCTTGTCCTGTTGTCTGTTAAAAGCTCTAACAGATAGGTGAAAGCCCTCCCCATAGAGGTTATCAATTCTAGATTTAAAGCTTTCGTCACTGCAAGGATCCATACTCTTTGGTTCTATTGGGTAAAGTCACGTAGGTAAAAAATAAAATAACAAAATAAATCACGACGTTTCGGCCACAACACAAGCGGCCTTCATCAGGTGAAGGGACGAGACTGTCTGGAGGACAGTGCTGGAGTGAAAAAAGCCACGCTCAGATCACGACCTTTAAGCTGTGTGAGAAGAAACAAAGCGCCTTGACAAAGGAATTAGCATAGAATTTAGCATTGAAATGGCTGGGTGATTAGCTTGTGACTGGTCACAGAAATGGCTATGTTAAAGCATACACATCCGCAAAGGCACCCCTTGACAAAGGAATTAGCATAGAATTTAGCATTGAAATAGCTAAGTTAAAGTATACACATCCGCAGAGGCACCCCTTGACAAAGGAATTAGCATAGAATTTAGCATTTAAATAGCTGAGTCATTAGCTTGTAACTGGTCACAGAAATAGCTATGTTAAAGTCAGAGCATATACATTCACCGAGGCACCTAGTACAAATCAAACAGGAGAATTTAGCGAAACACAACCACGCTCAGACCGCGGACCTTTAAGCTGTGTGCGAGCAAACAAGGTGTCCTGACAAAGAAATTAGCATAAAATTAGCATAAAAATTAGCATTTGATTGGCCGATTTTAGAAAAGAGGTGGTGTACATGCCGGTGAAATGCCTCGTGAACAAATCTCTGGTAAAAACCCGTGGGTTTGCAAAGAACCTTGGTATTGGAGAAAATTATATCGTGATCACCCACAGCGTTGTAACAGTGATCAGCCACGGCAGAAGAATTCGTTTTGCCGTTTCAAATCTGATTTGTGGTCGCGAATTCGGTCAGAGACATGTCGCTTTGTCTCCCCGATATAGCAATCACCGCAGGTATAACTCAATTTGTAAACCCCGGGGTACTGTAAGTAAGGAATGACATCCTTCACGGATGGGATCAGATCACGAATTTTGTGTACTGTATTGAACCGGCCCTGGATCTTGTGTTTGTTTAGAATTTTGGAAATCTTTTTAGTAACGCCTGCTATATATGGTAGTGTGATGGTTTTGACCGGAGTATCAAGTGGTTGTTTCTGTATGGAGGGAGAAACAGCTTGGCGGATGGTACGGTCAGAGTAACCATTCCTTTTGAGGGCCAGGTGTACATGTTTTAATTCACTGGTCAGGTGGTGTTGGTCCGAAATGCAATGAGCCCTATGGTATAAAGTTTTGATGAGAGAATTCTTTTGGGCTGGGTGGTGGTGGGAATTAGGTTTCAAGTAGGAATCTGTGTGGGTGGGTTTCCTGTAGACAGAATGCCCCAATGAGCCATCAGGTCTCCTCTCAAACAGAACATCTAAGAAAATTAGCATTTGATTGGCCGATTTTAGAAAAGAGGTGGTGTACGTGCCGGTGGACTTGCCGTTTGGCGCGGGGGGGGGGAGGGGGAGTTTACCTATTGATGGTGTGAAAAGGTAAACTCCCCCTCCCCCCCGCGCCAAATGGCAAGTCCACCGGCACGTACACCACCTCTTTTCTAAAATCGGCCAATCAAATGCTAATTTTTATGCTAATTTATTTGTCAGGACACCTTGTTTGCTCGCACACAGCTTAAAGGTCCGCGGTCTGAGCGTGGTTGTGTTTCGCTAAATTCTCCTGTTTGATTTGTACTAGGTGCTTCGGTGAATGTATATGCTCTGACTTTAACATAGCTATTTCTGTGACCAGTTACAAGCTAATCACTCAGCTATTTTAATGCTAAATTCTATGCTAATTCCGTTGTCAAGGGGTGCCTCTGCGGATGTGTATACTTTAACTTAGCTATTTCAATGCTAAATTCTATGCTAATTCCTTTGTCAAGGGGTTCCTTTGCGGATGTGTATGCTTTAACATAGCCATTTCTGTGACCAGTCACAAGCTAATCACTCAGCCATTTCAATGCTAAATTATATGCTAATTCCTTTGTCAAGGCACTTTGTTTCTTCTCACACAGCTTAAAGGTCGTGATGTGAGCGTGGCTTTTTCACTCCAGCGCTGTCCTCCAGACAGTCTCGTCCCTTCACCTGATGAAGGCCGCTTGTGTTGTGGCCAAAACGTCGTGATTTTTTTTGTTATTTTACTTTTTACCTACGTGACTTTACCCAATAGAACCAAAGAGTATGGATCCTTGCAGTCACCAAAGCTTTTAATCTAGAATTGATAACCTCTATGGGGAGGGCTTTTACCTATCTGTTAGAGCTTTTAACAGACAACGGGACAAGAAGTCACAGCTCATCGAGACGCTGACCTTCCCACAAAAGATGCCGCGATCACAAGGTAATACCCATCGCTTTCACACTCACTTCTGCCTGTATCTTCTCCGAATTCTAAACAGATTCTGCTTAAGGCCAGCCTGTCTTTAATCTCAGAGAGGATAAGGCTACTCCAATTTGAACTCGATACTTTAGACAGGACTCTCCTACAAGCTTATTTAATGTTAACACAAAAAATGTCACCTGATTGGAATCACGTAGACAACATGACTGCTTCTTCGGCCGAGTCACTGTCAGTCAAATGTAAAGCTAACCTGATTTCTAAATTCAACCACCTATCAAAGAAGAACCCAGTTCCACATATAACAAAACTAGATGTTAACAAAATCGTCATTAATCAGAGTAGCACCCCGATTTCGGACAATCTGAAAACAGTACTAGCTAGGGGACTAAATTTTGCTGTCACCCCAAAACACATACCAGTAGATGATATCATCTCTCAGGTCGATGTAGCCCTCAAAGGCGTAGGACACATCCAAGCAGACGTTGCGAGAGCTGAAATAGCCACTATTCTTAAGAATGCTAAGAAACCCATTAGTAACATCAGCAAAAATGAACGCTCTGAACTCGCGAATTTAAAAAACAGAAGTGATATAGTCATCCTCTCAGCCGATAAAGGCAACACTACTGTTATTATGGATAAAGATTCATACAACAAAATCCAGAATCTACTCAACGATGGAAGTTACTCAAAAATAAAAAATGACCCTACTAATAGCCTAGCGATAAAAACCAACAAGATCATCACAAGTTCGACCTCCCTAATCGACCCAACTAAACGTCCCTCCCTAAAACCTTCTGCTGCAAGACCCCCTAGATTCTATGGTCTTCCCAAGATTCATAAAGAAGGCACCCCACTTCGACCCATCGTATCCACGATCAACTCCCCTACCTATAGACTAGCCCGTTTTCTGTCAGATACCTTGCTGCCTTTCACTGGCAAGACCGCCTTAGCAGTACTTAACTCAGCCCAATTGGTCTCTATGGTCAAAGACGTTGTACTGTCCCCTGACGATATCCATGTTAGCTTCGATGTGGTCTCTTTGTTCACCAAGGTCCCAGTACCTGATACCATTGATATAATTGAAAATTTGGTCCAACATGGACTAGATCCCAACACACCTGCACTGGTTAGGCACTGCCTCAACAATACCTACTTTACTTGGAATGGCTCCTACAAACAAAATGAGGGTACCCCCATGGGATCCGCCTTGTCACCAGTGATAGCCAATATTTTCATGGAGAAATTTGAATCAGACGCCATCCAGACTTCCACCCTCAGACCTTCCCTATGGAAGAGATATGTGGATGACACTTTCGTCATTTGGCCACATGGCCTCCCAGCTCTGAACCTTTTCCTACACCACATCAATTCCAGACATCCCGCCATCAAATTCACCATGGAAGTGGAGAAAGATGGCAAGCTATCATTCTTAGATGTTCTGTTTGAGAGGAGACCTGATGGCTCATTGGGGCATTGTCTACAGGAAACCCACCCACACAGATTCCTACTTGAAGCCTGATTCCCACCACCACCCAGCCCAAAATAATTCTCTCATCAAAACTTTATACCATAGGGCTCATTGCATTTCGGACCAACACCACCTGACCAGTGAATTAAAACATGTACACCTGGCCCTCAAAAGGAATGGTTACTCTGACCGTACCATCTGCCAAGCTATTTCTCCCTCCATACAGAAACAACCACTTGATACTCCGGTCAAAACCATCACACTACCATATATAGCAGGCGTTACTAAAAAGATTTCCAAAATTCTAAACAAACACAAGATCCAGGTCCCCGTTCAATACAGTACACAAAATTCATGATCTGATCCCATCCGTGAAGGATGTCATTCCTGACTTACAGTACCCCGGGGTTTACAAATTGAGTTGTACCTGCAGTGATTGCTATATCGGGGAGACAAAGTGACATGTCTCTGACCGAATTCGCGAGCACAAATCAGATTTGAAACACGGCAAAACGAATTCTTCTGCCGTGGCTGATCATCACTGTTACAACGCTGTGGGTGATCACGATATAATTTGAGCGTGGTTGTGTTTCGCTAAATTATCCTGTTTGATTTGTACTAGGTGCCTCGGTGAATGTATATGCTCTGACTTTAACATAGCTATTTCTGTGACCAGTTACAAGCTAATCACTCAGCTATTCAATGCTAAATTCTATGCTAATTCCTTTGTCAAGGGGTGCCTCTGCGGATGTGTATACTTTAACTTAGCTATTTCAATGCTAAATTCTATGCTAATTCCTTTGTCAAGGGGTGCCTTTGCAGATGTGTATGCTTTAACATAGCCATTTCTGTGACCAGTCACAAGCTAATCACTCAGCCATTTCAATGCTAAATTCTATGCTAATTCCTTTGTCAAGGCGCTTTGTTTCTTCTCACACAGCTTAAAGGTCGTGATCTGAGCGTGGCTTTTTTCACTCCAGCGCTGTCCTCCAGACAGTCTCGTCCCTTCACCTGATGAAGGCCGCTTGTGTTGTGGCCGAAACGTCGTGATTTTTGTTATTTTATTTTTTACCTACGTGACTTTACCCAATAGAACCAAAGAGTATCTCTCTGTCCGTCTGTCTCTGTTCGCCTGTCTCTCTCTGCCTGTCTCTCTGTCTTTGTCGTCTCTCTCTCTGTGTTCCTCTTGTCTGTGTCTGTCCGCCTGTCTTGTCTGTGTGTGTCTATCAGCGTCTGTCCCACCGTAGTCAACGACTGTCAGTAGCAGCACGCGCCCGTTCAGCTCCCACGGCTACACGCCACTCAAACTTGCTCCCAACACAAAGACAAAGATCCCCCGTATAGCCTGCACAGAACGTCATGGCAAGTGCTGTTAGTGAGCACCTAACATAAAGACGAAGATGCCCTGTATAGCCTTAACAGACTGTAAGGCAAGTGGTGTTAGCGAGCACCTATTAAGGGTGGGACGGCACACGAGGGGGTGGGTGGCCAACACCACGCCCGGCCGCCTTTGTCTCCCTAGTGGCGATGTTTACACACCGCACCGGGTACTCGTTTGAGGCCGAGTCGACGTAGGGGAGGCTCAGGACCGGTTCAGAAAATCGTCACTGGCGGTGTTGGCCACGAGCGGGAATGGAACTCGGCTGGTCGGGTGCGGAGCGCAGCGCTTACCACGTCACTGCCGCTCCCCTTCTGTCAACAAACTTGAACTCTGACCCCGCTCTCTGACGTCACCGCTCAGCGTGACCTCAACGGCGTCGAACGCTAGGGGACAGGTGTGCCTCGCTAGTGACGTCATGTCACCCACAACCGACAGCGGCGCTCTTGAGCGTGACGTCACCTCCGCTCGGCCGCTGCCGATAACTGTTCCAGTGCCAATCCTTATTTGGGCAAAGCCACGCCCGGTGACTGGCGGCTCATTAACATAATGTGTTCGTGAAAGACGTCGCGAGTTTTTTGCGACGGGATCGGCACCCACTCCCCACCCCTCCACGTATTGGCCGAGCTCATTAGCATAATTTATTTAATTTTAGATCCTCTCTTTGTGGGAGGGGAGTGTATTGTACCACGCAAGTGACGTCATGTCACCTGCTATCGCGTGACGTCGCGAGGTAACAGGAAGCTGCCGCTCTGCGCGTGCACTGAAATCCGAGGTGAGAAATTCTCATAGTGGTGGTGGTTGTGGTGGTGGTGGTGGTTGTGGTGGTGGTTGTGGTGGTGGTGGTTGTGGTTGTGGTGGTGGTTGTGGTGGTGGTGGTGGTTGTGGTGGTTGTGGTGGTGGTTGTGGTTGTGGTGGTGGTTGTGGTGGTGGTGGTTGTGGTGGTGGTGGTGGTGGTTGTGGTGGTGGTTGTGGTTGTGGTGGTGGTGGTTGTGGTGGTGGTGGTGGTTGTGGTGGTGGTGGTGGTTGTGGTGGTGGTGGTGGTGGTTGTGGTGGTGGTGGTGGTTGTGGTGGTGGTTGTGGTGGTGGTGGTTGTGGTGGTGGGTGTGGTTGTGGTGGTGGTGGTTGTGGTGGTGGTGGTGGTTGTGGTGGTGGGTGTGGTTGTGGTTGTGGTGGTGGTTGTGGTGGTGGTGGTGGTTGTGGTGGTGGTTGTGGTGGTGGTTGTGGTGGTGGTGGTGGTTGTGGTGGTGGTGGTTGTGGTGGTGGTGGTTGTTGTTTACCGAGGTAGAGCCTCGCTCTCTCTCGTAGGGATGTCAACTGAGTAGCAGCGAGCATGGAAGCGATGTCCAGGTTGGAATTTTACAACGCGGGGCCTTGCCTCCTGCCCTCGCCTGATCGCGTTTGCTTCAATTCTCTTGCTAAATTTAGCAATAGTAATAGGTGTTTACCCTTTTAACTGGCACAAAAACTGACACCTTTATACAAGGGGATCATGTTTGCAATAACCATAACACAAGCAGTCAAAAACGCAAACAAAAAGAGACAACTCTGATAATGACTTGATTCGAAGCTTTCGTGACCGCAGGAATTACTCTCTAAGAAAAGCCGTCTCTGGTGTGGACCAATCAAATTCAAGGACAGTGCCAATATTATTATTAGAGTTGTCTCTTTTTGTTTGCATTTTGACTGCTTGTGTTGTGGTTATTGCAAACATGATCCCCTTGTATAAAGGTGTCAGTTTTTTGTGCCAGATAAAAGGGTAAAAACCTATTCCTATATCTTGCTACTGGCAAAGGAGGTCTCATAATGTAAATGCTCACCCCGAGCCCTCAATACTCTGATAGTGCGCTGTTTATGAGTTGTATGCCTTTTGGCCTCTTCTGGTCCAACACCAGTGGAGACTGGGCTCTAAGAAAAGCCATCTTGGGTGTGGACCAATCAAATTCAAGGACAGTGCATATTATTATCAGAGTTGTCTTTTTTGTTTGCATTTTGACTGCTTGTGTTGTGGTTATTGCAAACATGATGCCTTGAATAAAGGTGTCAGTTTTTGTGCCAGTTAAAAGGGTAAAACCTATTTCTATATCTTGTTTCTGGCAAAGGAGGTCTCATAATGTAAATGCTCACCCCGAGCCCTCAGTACTCTGATAGTGCGCTGTTTTTGAGTTGAACGCCTTTTGGCGTTTTCTGGTCCAACACCAGTGGAGACTAGGCTCTAAGAAAAGCTGTCTCGGGTGTGGACCAATCAATTTCAAGGACAGTGCTGTTGTCTATGTAGGTTATGAAAAATTGATGAAAATAATGAAAATTAATTGGAATTTGGAAATTGCATAATTTATATGAAATTACATAATTTAGTGTAATTATGCGCATAAATTACGCTAATTCGAGAGATAATCTGAATAATTATGCGAGTGGGTATGGTTATTATAATGCAGGTCGTTATGATAATCGGGCCTAGCCTCGGTGACGAAGGTTGGGTTATCAATTGGAACAATGCAATTAATCGTAAGCAGTTATGCAGGTGTTGTGAGCGTGAATGAGGGAGTCAACTCGGCTCCGTTGTTAAACTCCGTATTATCAATAAGGATACGATTATTCTCGCTTAAACGTTTATTGATCATGTGTGTAAGTGTGCTTATGATAGGTTCCCCAGAGTTCAGATCTCAATCGCAGAACAATTATTATGCAGAATCACGGAAAAAAATCACACACAATCTTACTGCTTTAATCAATTTATTTTCTAGCTAAACTTTAATTTTTGGATAATATGAGAACTCTCAATCTCGGAATTTCAACACAGCATTAACACGGTAACCATCACGATTGCGTTGTTTCACTTTGATAACGGCACCTGTGGTTAATTCCCGACACGTAATGCAATTAATCGGTTGTTGAGAGAGAGATTAAAACATGCATACTATTCTACCAAACCCTTAACTCTATCATATGCAAATTCGTATACTTGAATTGTTACACAACACAGCACTTGGTCATTGATCATACGCGACCCTTAATGCATATTCTTGTCACGTTATTAACCAGTAGGACGATTGATTATTATGCTACGCTGCTCATGTGAAAATACACTCAAACCATTATTATTCCTAAAGGCACAAATATGCGTTCATAGATTCGTCATGTTCGTTCATGGATATCAGCAAGATTATGCAATAAAAAAACGAACGACTCAAATACTCCCAAGTGACCGTATCCACGCAATGATTTCCTTTGAGATTCTTATCTTGGACCAATCTTTTAATTAATTGCGTCCGGATCCCTGACAGGGAAACCGGTTGCACACGCTATTCACCCCTCCGTGAGCGGCGCTCCGTTGAAGGTGCCAAGAATTAATCTGTATTGATGGATCAGTTGGTAACTTTTGCGATTAGAAATACAGCCCCAACAAAATATTAACGAGGAAAATTACGAACACTCTTATGAACGACGGATTGTTCACTCGGTCGTTGCGAGGCTCTCACAGTCACGGATGGTTTAATGACTTGAGGTTCTCGGATTTTGTTAATGACCCGTGTGTGTGTTGAGTGGTATGAATGATGAAAGAGTAGGCCAATGTTCAGAATCGATTCTTTGCGTCAAGCGGACGTCTGGTTTGTCGTGTAGTGGGGGGCAGTGTATCATACGTATCAGTTGATTCTCGTTTCGGTGGTTGGTTCGGACTCAGCTGACGTCGGTTGACGAGTTGACAGGTTGATACGTTAAATTTTGATTTAAAGCTTTCGTGACTGCAGTAATTCATATTCTTAGTTCTTTCGGTAAAGTCACGTTGAAGGGAAACAACAAAATAATAAAATATATATGAAACAATAAAAATTCTCACGACGTTTCGACCATAACACAAACGGTCGTCTTCAGGTGTGTTGGTTTGCATAAATTTATTTTTAAACGGTGCATTTATTTATTTATAAAAAAAACGTTAGCGCCACGTGCAGCGATTTGGCAGTTTATTTAGGACTAGTCCATCTATATTCTGAAAAGAGGAGGGGGGAGACGAATTTTTTTTGTATGCTGTCTGAAAGCCACTATAAGCGTGAACAATCAATTAAGACCTGAAATGGTTTATCAAATCTTTCCAATGATTGCTAAGATAGAATCCATCTTCTCGGTTGAAATTGTCTCTGTGCTTGTATATGTGGATAGCCTCATGAACGAATCTCTCATGGTAGCCAGATGGCTTACAAAGAACCTCTGTCTTGGAAAAGTCAATGGCATGTGAGCCTACTGAATTATAACAATGATCTGCCACGGCCGAGGTGTTGGTCCTACCGTGTTTAAGGTCTGCTTTGTGTTCACGAATGCGGTCCGAGACATGGCGTTTGGTTTCTCCAATGTAACTACTACCACAGAGGCAACTTAGTTTGTAGACACCAGGGTATTGTATGTCCGGAATCACATCTTTTCCAGACGGAACCAGATCACGGATTTTATGTAATGTGTTGAAACGGACCTGGATGTTGTGTTTATTCAAGATTTTGGAGATCCTTTTTGTGATCCCCGCAATGTAGGGTAAAGTGATGGTTTTGAAAGGCTCCTCACTCTGTCTACAGGAAAGCTACCCATACGGATGCTTATCTGAAACCGGATTCCCACCACCATCCATCACAGAAGAATTCTCTCATCAAGACTCTGTATCATAGAGCCCAATGCATATCCGACCAGGAACACATAGGCAGTGAACTCAAGCACGTACACCAAGCTCTTAAGGCTAATGGTTACTCCGACTATACAATCCGCAAAGCTATCACTCAAACCATGAAGAAGGACCCTCTTGAGGAGCCTTTCAAAACCATCAGCGAGCGCGATGCCGATTACACGCGTTGAATAAAAAGCAAGGGACAAGTCCTTACTTACTAACAACTCCTTAATAACAACTCCTTACTAACAACTCCTTACTTACTAACAATTCCTTACTAACAACTCCTCACTTACTAATAACTCCTATCATTCTCCTCACCGCCTTCCACTCAAGCCATCAACTCTCCTTACTACAGGTAAAGTGAAGTTCAATGATCATTTATTTCATTTATGCAATTTATTTATTGTGTTTCTTCGTTTTTTTGTATGATTTTATGCATGTAATTACTGTGAACTTCGTGTAAAAATGCTTTATAATGAGAGATTTATCGTGTCTGGAACCACTTAATGTCATTTACATTCATTCTTATGGGGAAATTAATTCGGTGTTTGAACAAATCGGTGTTCGAATGGCCTTCTGGAACGAATTAAGTTCGATCTCCGGGGTACCACTGTAGACATGTAAGTCATGTGTTATTCTAGATTTGAAGCTTTCGTGACTGCAAGGATCCATACTCTTTGGTTCTATTCGGTAAAGTCACGTAGGTAAAAATAAAATAACAAAAAATCACGACGTTTCGGCCACAACACAAGTGGCCTTCATCAGGTGAAGGGACTGGACTGTCCAGAGGATAGCGTTGGAGTGAAGACAGCAAGCCCAGGTCACGTCCTTTAAGCTGTGTGGGAGGAAACAAAAAAACGCCTTGACAAAGGAATTAGCATAACATGATGTACTGGACCGGCACGGTGGGGGGGGGGGGGTTTACATAATGTTGGTGTGAGGGGAAATAAGCTGCTGTGAAAGTTTGGGATACCACTACTTGTATAAAAATACTGTACCATTGAAAATTAGTTTAATGTTTGGTTTGATTTAGAACATCTTTCCAATGATTGCTTAATTTGAAACCATCCTCTCAGTTGAAATTGTGTCTGTGTTTGTAAATCTGAATTGCCTCGTGGACAAATCTCTGATAAAAACCCGTGGGTTTGCAGAGAACCTTGGTATCGGATAAAACTATATCGTGATCACCCACAGCGTTGTAACAGTGATCAGCTACGGCAGAAGAATTCGTTCTGCCGTGTTTCAAATCTGATTTGTGCTCGCGAATTCGGTCAGAGACATGTGGTTTCGTCTCCCCGATATATCAGTCACCACAGGTGCAGCTCAATTTGCAAACTCCGGGGTACTGTAAGTCAGGAACGACATCCTTCACGGATGGGATCAGGTCACGGATTTTGTGTACTGTATTGAACCGGACCAGGATCTTGTGTTTGTGTTATTGTGTATATATTAATTCCTCTGTGCATCGATACTGACGTGTAGATGGTGTGGATATTCTTTTTTTCTCTCTGCAGCTGTCGCTTCGTCTGCAGAATTGGTCTGATGGAGCAAAGGCACTCGGCGCGGCTCGGTGCAAAAAGGCAACAATGCGACTGGTGTGGATACAGCACGGATCGTCCTGAACATTTTACACAGCACCAGAGAACTCACACACAAGAGAAACCCTCCAAGTGCAGTGTGTATAGGAAGACGTTTGCACAATCATCTGCTCTTGTAAAACACCAGACAACACACACGGGAGAGAAACCCTTCAAGTGCAGTGTGTGTGGGAAGGCGTTTGCACTTTCATCTATTCTTGTAGAACACCAGAGAACACACACGGCAGAGAAACCCTTCAAGTGCAGTGTGTGTGGGAAGGCATTTTCATATTCATCTGTTCTTGTGGCACACCAGAAAACACACACGGGAGAGAAACCCTTCAAGTGCAGTGTGTGTGGGAAGGCATTTGCACAGTCATCTACTCTTGAAAGACACCAGAGAACACACACGGGAGAGAAACCCTTTAGGTGCAGTGTGTGTGGGAAGGCATTTGCACGTTCATATGCTCTTGTAGCACATCAGAGAACACACACGGGAGAGAAACCCTTCAAGTGCAGTGTGTGTGGGAAGGCGTTTGCACGGTCACCACATCTTCAAAGACACCAGACAACACACACGGGAGAGAAACCCTTCATGTGCATTGTGTGTGGGAAGGCGTTTGCACAGTCATCTACTCTTGTTGCACACCAGAGAACACACACAGGAGAGAAACCCTTAAGGTGCAGTGTGTGTGGGAAGGCATTTGCACAGTCATCTACTCTTGAAAGACACCAGACAACACACACGGGAGAGAAACCCTTCAAGTGCAGTGTGTGTGGGAAGGCGTTTGCACAGTCACCACATCTTCAAAGACACCAGACAACACACACGGGAGAGAAACCCTTCAAGTGCAGTGTGTGTGGGATGGCGTTTGCACGGTCACTACATCTTCAAAGACACCAGAGAACACACAAACATCAGAAGATCCACAAGGAGTGGAGTCTGAAATCAGCTTGTGAAAGTCAAAGTGCCGCAATGAGCCCATCCCTCATCAAACAAGAAATGGAAGAAAATCCCAGCTTGGACACTTTTAAAGGTATCAAGGTGAAATATGAAGAGGTGAAGGTGAAATGTGAAGAAGTGATGGTGAAGAGCGAAGAAGTGAGGGTAAAATGTGAAGATGAAGATTCGACTCCAAAGTCGGACCTTCACATCGATGGAGGCAACGTGAAGCAGGAGGAGAATTCTGACTATGAGGCAGAGCGAGGCAACTCCCAGCAGTTTGTGGAAGTGGAGGTGTGGGTGGACTTCCTCCGAGACAATACAAAGTCAAATGGAGACCCGGTAGATGTGTAAGCTTGAGACGATGTCGCTCCAATAGATGCACCTTTGTCACAGGCCTTTAATGACAAGATTGTGAACTTGAACACTCAATTCCTAGGTTCAACCTGCAGGGTAAGAATGGCCAGTTCTTGTGGACCTGTGGGTTGGGTAGATCTCTAACCAGGAGCGAGAGCCAATAAGCTCCCAAGCATTCGCTATGTTATCATAATTGCATTTATATGGTGCTTGCTTAATCGCCTCGGCAATTCGGAGTTTTGTATCGTATCTCGTTTCAAACACTCGAAGAGCATCCCCAAGTAGCAGCTGCCCCTGTGTGGCACAAGGTGGTGGCCCTGCACCGGCCTGCATGTGGACAAGAGCCTGTCAGTAGGGGGCGATCATTGACGTGGCATCTCCGTTGTGCAGTTTCTGGATGTTTGGAATTACCCCAGTTTTGACCGTGACACCAACATGCAATGACCTGTGCGTTTTGAATGGCACAATAGTATGTTGTACATATGTAGTGGTGTTACAGGACAAACGCACATCGGTTAGAGCTAGCACCCTTGGCTTACCCGCAGGGGGCTGTGGGCTTTGGATCCCCCGCGCCCCTCCCAACGGGTGGGGGCTGCGGGGTGTGCCGTGATCCCTCAGAACCCCGCCCCTCGGTGGGGAATTGGTATAAAAGATGGGGAGCCAGAGAGATGGGGGCAGTGTTCGCGAGCCCAAGTCCGAAGACCCAGTTGAAGAATGAAGACCGGCTAGATAGACACTGGAACTCCTCTGACCCGCTGTCCTTCTCAGGGCCGGGCAGCGCAAGCCAGCGGTGTGACCCCAGAGCCTCAGAGTCGATGTCCTTCTAAGGGCCGGGTCTGTGTGGCTGGTGGTCGGGACCTGAGCCTTGGCTGGGCCAGGTCAGGTAGCTTCCCTTAGAGCCCTTAGCGGAGGAACTGGTGGATAGGCAGATAGCCTGGGGTATATTCCAGAATAGTACGGGTGAAGGGGCCGTTACCCCTTCAAGTATTGTATACGTTGCCCTGTGCTAAGTTACAATAAAGTGTTGCCTCCACTTCGCCGTCTCTGTCGAGTGAGAACCCACTACACATACACTGTTAATCGGACGGTGCGTATTATTTTAAATAACTTGTTAATGCGATGTAACCTGATGCAGTATATTTCAGTGCAGTAATTAAATTTGGTTAATTGACTGTCTGATTGTGTGCGTACATGTAACATTTTGTCTATAAGGGTCAAACATTTAATACGTGATGTTAGGATAAAGTGTGTGTTTTGGAAGTAAGCTGTACAGATAACTCAGGTGAGACCCGTTGTGCTTGTGATACAGGTCAAAGAATATTTTTTGTGTTTGCAGGAAGCATCTGCCTCTGCAGCAACTCATTGTCTTTGAAACAGGGAGCACACTCGGAGCATTCATCAATTACAAGGCATACCACTTAAAAGATACACGTAGAGGAGATACATTCTCTACAACACGGATTATAATTTTGTATTAGGTGTTGACGTAGATTTTGTCTAACTTGAACTAGAAATGGTCCTTGCCGATTAACGTCTGGATGTTGACAACCAAGGGTTGAAGCAAGCCGGACCGCCTGCGGAGCCCCTCACAACCATTTACGGCCTTGGGCCAGGAAAGTCACCAAAAAAGTTGCACACGAACGACGCATTCACTCAAGCACCCGGTGCTCAGTTTTGAAGTTTTAAAATGAAAAACTTAAAATTGTATTAATTTTAGAATTAATTAAAAGCTTGCATAATTTTACATCTGGAAGACTTAATTGAAAACGACATTTCATGTGAATTTTCTCTCGTCGTGAAGAAGATGGCCTTGCCGGGGATTCGGTTCGATGCGGTCTTTCACCTGGTTGGGATCTCGGGATCGAGATGAGGCGACACAGAGCTGGCCGTGCCAGAAGTCCGCCGTCTGCAGATCGATTCCAACGTGATCGAGCGTCTGTCCCTGCGCCTCCGTCGTTCATGCAGGGGGCTAGTAGGTTTGCAGCGCCCCCTGCATGAAAACGACAAAGTGCAGCGTTCATCACAGTTAAATTAGTGCGTTTTATATACATGTCATTCTTCGTCTGCCTGTTTGTTCACGCGCTTGCGAGAGATTTGTCTCTCTAACGGCGGGGTTTAAGTAAAAAAAATTGCCAGGTACCACACCGTAAGCCCCGCGGTTGGCAAGCACTTCCTTTTTCACCTCCGTCACCTGTAAATTAGTTTAATTGGCGATTTTGTGCGACATTTCGTTATTTATTTAGTTTTGCTGCCCGCCGCGGGATAAAGAGGGCAATTGTGCCCCTACCAACGCACACACGGTCGCTAAAAATTTCATTCGCGTTAAAAATGCTTAAAAATACAACGCTGAGGTTCATTCTTCACAGTCTTATGTCCCCCCCCACCCCAATGCGTGCAGTTACTGGGTTAAAGTCCGTAGATAATATTAGAGCGCTTAAGATATCATTGCACCACGGGTGGAGAGAGTGGCCCAGCCCCCAGCCTGGCAATGTGTCACCTCCTCCGGCTGGGCAATCTTGGCGAGGCCGCAGGCTCTGCACGGGACTAGGCCTCACCACGGCAATGTAAGGTTCAGTTTTATTCAATCTTTCGCGAAGAACTCAGGTTTATTGTTTACTATTATGAAACAAATAAGCTGGCAAATATTACAATAATAATGCTTGTGTGCAGAAAATTTATATTTCATTATTTGGTTGCTAAATATTTTCTTTTTTAGCTGTGTTTTTATGACGCTGCGACGGTGTACTGCCAGTCTGTGCTGTTGCCTGCTGCATGCTCATTAATTAACGTCAGTGCACTGGCACTCTATTATCTACACTGATAATTTGGCTTTTGGGCATTGAGTGTATGCCAGTCTATAATCTGTTGCCTGCTTTTTTACCTCAGTGTACTGGCAGCCTTTCATGTCGACTGTCTCCTGCTTTTTCAGCTGCTGACCGTATAGCCAGCTTTTTATGTCGACTGTAGCAATGCTTATGTCATTGAGTCGGTGTACTGGCAGTCTATAATCTAGACTGTAGCCTGCTTCTCAACTCACCTGTGCGTACTGCTGCTCTTTAATGTACACTTATTTCAGATTATTTCTTCAATGCATTTCTATTTCTATTGCGCACGTCACGCTATTTACTGATACGTAGTTCTGCGATGCTGATTAATATGTTATACTGCTAAATACGTTGCACTTTCTTAGTTACAGCCCATTGCATTTAATCTATCATTTTGTTACATTCGTGGAACATCACCCATTAAAGATTTGCCGTACCACACCTATACTTTCCACCAAAGCGGGGAGCACGCTGGGAGGTTCAATGCCCCAAATATTGTTGACCTTGCTTTCTTACGGTGGGTGAGGAACATTGTGAGAGAGACATTGTTCTTCCATACCAAGAAAACCATCGCACGATATCCTGACACTAACAGAGCATACGATGCCTTACAATAACACATTTTCCTGTCGCAAGACCAAGATGGGTACCACGTCAAGATTCCTCCAATTACAAAGCTGCAGGACAAAGACATCCTCACAAAACTGTCTCCTCTAAAAAAACTTCTATTCCTTCGTGATTATGACAGAGGAGGAACCACATTATGGTGCGCCAACCTCTTTCACCAGTATGTTGTCGATGAGTATGCCAACATTGAGAGTGAGCGCCTTCTTTACATTCACCTGAATCAAAACCACCTGTGTGTGAACAGTATGCTCATCTCTGGGACGCCATCAATGCCGAAGGAGATGCAAACGGTAACAATGTGGGCTGATTAGTTATTGTGCCTTCATCCTTCACAGCTCCACCAAGATACATGCATGAGAAGACTCAGGATGCCATGATGTACATCAGCCAATATGCCACTCTCCATCTCTTCATCACCTTCACTTGCAATCCCAAATGAAAGGAGATCCAAGTTTACCTTTATCCATTCCAAAAGTCACCAGACAGACATGACATCTTAGCGAGGGTCTTAAAACTCAAAGTTTATGACCTCATAATGCTTATTACGACCAACTTAGGCGGCGTCTTTGGATAGACAAGCAGTAACTTGCACACCATTGGGTGGCACGAACGTCGTCTTCCTCATGCTCACATTTCGCTATGGATAGGAAACAATTCATGCAAGTTACATTGACACATTTATCAGTGCTGAGCTACCTCACCCCCATCAAGACCCTGCCCTTTTTCTACGTGGTCTGCAACCAAATGGTCCATGGACCATGTACCCAGTTCCATCCAAATACGCCATGTATGCAAGACCACAGGTGTACCAAGAGGTATCCACGGAACTACTTGCAAGACACTCAGTCGGCCCGTGATGGCTATCCTCTATATCGTCGCAGAAATACTGAGCATGGTGGATTTCAAACACCGCTCAGACCTGCCACTAACTCGCTAATTAAGGTTCACAACCGGTGGATCGTTCCCTACTGCCCTGTGCAAGATCTTCCAGGCCCACTTTAATGTGAAATTCTGCTATTCTAAAAAAAGCCATCAAATATGTTTGCCAATACATCAACAAAGGCTCTGACATGGCTGTCTTTGCCTTACAAAACAGAGGTGCAAAGTGTGCCAGAACTCAAACTTTTCTTCCAAGGAACATACATCGGCAACACTGAGGCCATTTGCATAATTCTTGGCTTCCCCATCCATGACCGTTCCCCCACAGTCGTCCATTTGGCAATTCACCTCCAAAATGGCCAACGCATTTACGTCACCAAAGGAAATGCCCAACCACAGGCCCTGGCTCCACAAGATACCACCCTTGTGGCGTTCTTGGTTTCGTACCCAAGTGACCCATTTGCTGCCAACCTGCTCTACCATTAAGTTCCCTCCCACTATACATGGACTGCTAAATAAAAAAATGGAAGCGACGTGCTGCTGACGGTGAATCGGATGCCTTAGGACGAGTCTACACAGCTCATCCCAACAATCGGCAGTGCTACTTTCTCCCAATGCTTCTCCATGTTGCCAAAGGGCACAAATCTTTCCAAGACCTATAAACAGTGGAGCGAGTTGCCTGCCAAACATACAGGGAAGCTTGCAACCTTCGTGCAATTCTTGCTCATGATCACCATCTTCATGAAGCTATGACACAAGCTTCTGTTGGTCAGTCCCCCTTCCAACTGACATTGCTCTTCTGCACGAATATTCAAGTTTGCAGCCCATCTAACCCCATGTGACTCTGGCAAAAATACAGAGGGCATGAATGAGGATATCCTCCACGGAGCTCAAAGACAAAACACAAACCTGGACGTCAACTTTTCTGATGTCATCTTCAAACAGGCCCTCATCCTCCTTCACGACAAACTGCACTCCATTGCTGGAAAATACTTCACGTCTATGGGACTACCAACAACCTACAGGGACAACCTGCATGCCCTTGCTCAAGAGATCCTCAGTTTAACACGTAGGCTTTCGCGACCAATATTATTCATAATAAAGGTTTTTGGGTTAGATCGCGTTATTTATAAATGTCGTAATCCTCCACCACCCGACACGGCCAATCAGCAAAAAAAGTGTCACGTTGACAAAAGACAAATAATTCACTACTTTAGCCCACCGGTGTGTTGAAGAGTGAATCCACAACATTTACAGTTTGAGTACGACGTTTCGCTGGTAATTACATCCAACATTATCGGGCAATTCGCCAGAATGGTAAAGCCCTCGCTTGCTCCCGGTTTTAAATAGAGCAGCAGGGTGACGTCATCATTTAACTCGTATCAGGTGCAGTGATTTGAGGCGGAGGGGGGGTATTGTAATTATATAATCGATTAGTAATCAATGGTTATGATTAGTAATGAGTTGTAGATTAGTAATTAGTTGTAATGTGTGTTAGTGATTATATGCTATGTTAGTAATCCGTTAATTAGTATGTGTTTCTCCTATAAGGAATTGTAATGTGTATTATTTAATAATACGCTTCCAGGCCACACTAAGCCTGGTAAGTTTTGATGTGATTTCTCTATTCACTAAGGTTCCAGTGAATGAATCGCTTAAATTACTTGATACACTAGTAAAGAATACCGGTTTACCAAAAGATATTCCGAAACTTGCTGACCATTGTTTAAATAACACTTACTTCTTATGGAGAGGGGATTTCTTTAAACAAAAGGAAGGAGCAGCAATGGGCTCTCCTTTATCCCCTGCTATAGCAAATTTGTACATGGAAAACTTTGAAATAAGAGCACTTGCCTCGAGCACATTAAAACCATCCTTTTGGTTTAGATATGTGGATGACACTTTGGTTGTCTGGCCACATGGTAAAGATGCACTTAATGATTTTCTAAATCATCTCAATGCACAAAACCCGGCCATCCAGTTCACCATGGAAATGGAGG
This sequence comes from Petromyzon marinus, assembly GCF_048934315.1. NCBI lineage: Eukaryota > Metazoa > Chordata > Hyperoartia > Petromyzontiformes > Petromyzontidae > Petromyzon > Petromyzon marinus. The sequence goes on from NC_133750.1 coordinate 5,951,030, forward strand.
TGAATAACACAATCCCATTCCTAGATATTTTGCTTGGACATGGCCTAAACGGTAAAATTACACAGCGTTTACAGAAAGCAAACGCACACTGATGCCTATCTGAATGCAAATTCACATCATCATCCAGCTCAAAAATCCTCTCTTATCAAGACGCTCATACATCGGGCTAAAACAGTGTCAGATGGTGAGAGTCTAGTGAGAGAGATTAAACACGTTAAAGACGTACTACGACAGAATGGCTACAATAATGCTCAAATTAACAGCACTGAATGCCAAATCACGATCGCAAAGCAATACTGCTGAAAGCGATCAGATTGTTAAAACAATAAAAATTCCATATATCTCAGGAGTAACTGACAAATTAGCCCGTGTTTTGCAAAAGCAAAACATTACAGTAAGATTTGGTACAGTACACAAAATTCAAAAACTAGTATCTTGCACTAAAGACGCATTACCTAAACTATCAACAGAAGGTGTATATCGGATTAATTGTTTATGTGGCAGATGCTATATTGGACAGACGGGACGTAACATCAGCGAAGACTAAAAGAACATCAGAGAAATATTAAATTATCTCAAACACAACTGTCGGCAGTGGCAGAACATGCTTGTAAACAAGGACACTCAATTGATTTTGATGTTGCAGTGTTGTGTAAAACTAATTACAACTGGCAAAGACTAATTATAGAATCCATTTAAATTGAGAGGAATAAAAATAACTTTAATCGCTCTGACAGCTACAGGCTTAGTGCGGCCTGGAAGCGTATTATTAAATAATACACATTACAATTCCTTATAGGGTTAACACATACTAATTAACGGATTACTAACAAAGCATATAATCACTAACACACATTACAACTAATTACTAATCTACAACTCATTACTAATAACCATTGACTGATTACTAATCGATTATATGATTACAATACCCCCCCTCCGCCTCAAATCACTGCACCTGATATGAGTTAAATGATGACGTCACCCTGCTGCTCTTTAAAACCGGGAGCAAGCGAGGGCTTTACCATTCTGGCGAATTGCCCAATGATGCTGGATGTAATTACCAGCGAAACGTCGTACTCAAACTGTAAATGTGGATTCACTCTTCAACACACCGGTGGGCTAAAGTAGTGAATTATTTGTCTTTTGTCAACGTGACACTTTTTTGCTGATTGGCCGTGTCGGGTGGTGGAGGGTTACGACACATTTAGAAATAACGCGATCTAATCCAAAAACCTTTATTATGAATCAAGACATCCTACGTTAACTATGCTATTATGCTTTACAGATTCTTAAAATTTTTTATGGAAAATTACCCAAAGCTGATGGATGCACAAATAGAAGCCTACACGGAAATCTTGGAAGACATTGAGACTACAAATCGAGTCATTTTTTTTCCTTGAGGCACCTGCCAGGACTGGGAAGACCTTTGTTTTCAAACTGCTCCTCGCTAAGGCTCGCAAGAGAGAGAAAATTGCTCTAGCTGTGGCATCATCGGGGATTGCTGTGTAAGTCGATGTGTGTGTACGTCCAAGTGTGCATGTCAGTCCATGTGTGTGTGTCAGTCGCTGTATGTGTTAGTCCATGTGTGTGTGTCAGTCGCTGTGTGTCAGTTGATGTGTGTACGTCGATGTGTATGTATGTTAGTCCATGTGTGTTAGTCCATATTTGTGTAAGTCAATGTGTTTGTGTGAGTCTGTGTAACTGCATGTGTGTGTATCTAAAGTCCATGTCTGTGCGAGTCCATATGTGTGTGCAGGCCAATGTGCGCGAGTCTATGTGTAGAGGAGTAATATGGGGATGTGACGTCATGCTGGCTGTCCAGCGCGATGACATCATGGGTTGTGACGTCGCGCGCGCTGGGCGAGGCGACGACGTCACGTCTCCTCTAGGTACTTAAGGGGGTCACTGTGGGCGCCCGGGATAGAGAGCGGTTGAAGAGCCAGCCAGGGGTAGAGCTCAGGGAGTCTGGAGTTGTTGGCTGAACCCCCGATCCGACTCGAGGGAGGGAGCCCTGGAGCTAGCCGAGCTAGGAACAGACAGAGTGAAGGTTCGTGTGAAGGACCTCGTGAAGGACCCCTACCCCTGCGGAAGTTATCCGAAGCCCTTAACTGAAGACCTACCTCGGCGCCGTCATTTGCACCTCAACATATGTGTGAGTCCATGTGTGTGTAAGTCGATGTGTATGTGCGAGTCCATGTGTGTGTAAGTCGATGTGTATGTGCGAGTCCATGTGTGTGTAAGTCGATGTGTATGTGCGAGTCCATGTGTGTGTAAGTCGATGTGTATGCGTGGGTCCATGTGTGTGTAAGTCGATGTGTATGTGTGTGTAAGTCGATGTGTATGTGTGAGTCCATGTGTGTGTAAGTCGATGTGTATGTGTGAGTCCATGTATGTGTGAGTCCATGTGTGTGTAAGTCCATGTGTGTGTAAGTCGATGTGTATGTGTGAGTCCATGTGTGTGTAAGTCGATGTGTATGTGTGAGTCCATGTGTGTGTAAGTCCACACACACATGTCCGGCAAAACAACCCCCTACCTCCTCGCGGTGCCGGAAGGGCAACTCTGTCGTGGACAGTGCTGTGGGGGGAGATTCAATTTTGATTGGCTCCTCCCATCATGGCATATGTGTCCATCACAGGGGCTAAACGGGGGCTCTGGACGGGTGCAAGGGGCTGGTAACCCCTCCACCTTCAATTAATTACCACGAAACCACGAGTTAAACTGAAATATGTAACAAATAAGCTTGTGCCGGAGGCCCCGGGGGGCCAGGCGTCTATGACGTCTCCTGGCCAAACCCCAATTGGCGGAGCCAGGAGATTGAATACCTACCCTCGGGGCTACTCCAGAAACAACGAAAAGCCACTACGGGTGGCCACGTGGAATGTTCGAACGCTCACTGCAGAGGAGAGGCTGCCACTCCTCTGTCGGGAGCTGGACCGGTACCGCCTGGATCTATGCGGCATTCAGGAGGTCCGGTGGACCGGCTCTGGCTCCTGCCACCATGAGGGGTGGACAGTCCTCTACTCGGGGCAGCAGACTGCCAAACAACAGGGTGTGGGTCTTCTTTTGAACAAAAGAATGAAGGGGGCGTGGGAGAGTGGCGGTGAGGTGTGGGAAGCTGTAAGCCCCAGGCTACTTTGGGCTTGCCTTCCCATCAACCGGAGGCGAGGAATGGTGGTCGTGGTTACTTATGCCCCCACCGAAGATGAACATCCGTGGAGGGATGCAGGCAAAGCCGATGAGTCAGATGCCTTCTATGACCTCCTGTCACAGGTGCTGGCTAAAGTGGCCCCTCGGGATAGAGTCATCATGTTGGGTGACTTCAATGCCCGAGTAGGTCATGATACTGGCACCTGGTCTGGAGTGATTGGAGGGCATGGGCCAGATCAGCTCAATAACAACGGTAGGAGGCTGCTAGATTTTTGTGCAGCCCATGGGCTTGTAATTACCAACACGCTGTTCCGGCATCGGCGCATCCACACAAAATCATGGATGCATTCCGGGTCCAAGCAAGAACATCTGCTGGACTACATAGTGACGGACCAGCGGATGCAAGCCCATGTCCTTGACACCAGGACCTACCGTGGAGCTGATCTGCCCTCTGACCATCGACTAGTCATCTGTAAGATGCGCCTGCCATTCTTCCACTCCGGTGGTGGGTGTACAGCCAGGACCCCATTCCAACATAAAGTGGCCTGGTCTCAATTATCTGATGAAAGTTGCAAGCGAGAATTTCATCATCGCTTGCGGCTGGGATTGGCATCGTCCCCGACTCCTCCTGATGTCGAGGGTAAATGGGCGAGGTTTAGGACTGTGACTCATGCAGCTGCAATGGCTGCTTTGGGTACGCGGTCCAGACCTCCCCAGAGACCCTGGCTGACAGAGGAGGTGTTCAGGATGGTTGAGAAAAAGCGACAGGCCCACTGTCATCGGCTACAGAATCCCACGTCAGAGAATGAGGAGGCTTACCGCAGCATTCACTCGGAGGTTCGGAGAGCCATGAGGCGCTGCAAGGATGGGTGGTGGTCGCGGGTTGCTGAGGAGATGGAGTCTGCCTCAGTGGCCCGTGATCACAAATCTCTATTTAACTCCATCAAAAAAGTAACCTGCAGCGCCACACCTATTACCATCATTAGGGGAAAAAACGGTGATCCAATCTCCGACCCCCAGGAACAGGTTCGCAGATTTGCTGAGCATTTCTGTGAGGTCCTGGGGGAGGGAAAATCTCACAGCCAGGAAAACATCGTGGCACAAGGTGAGGATGACCCTGCTGAGGCTGCGGTGCCTCAAATATTGGAAGAAGTCACCCCCTGTGAGTGGCTGGCTGAGGTGCCATCTGCTGAGGAAGTATTGAAGGCGATCCGGAGTCTGAGACCAGGAAAGGCAGCGGGCAGAGATGATCTCCCAAGCGAAATGCTGAGGGAGGGTGGCGTTTGTGCACAGACTGCCCTATATGACATCATAACAACAGTCTGGACCAGTGGACGGGTTCCGCAGGATTGGAAGGATGACCTGGTGGTCCCCCTTTTTAAGAAGGGGGACCGCACAGACTGTAACAAGGGGCATCTCACTCCTCAGTGTGCCGGGAAAGGTTCTAGCAAGGATTATTCAGCATCGCCTTGCCAGGCACGCTGAGGAGAGGCTTGCGGAGCCCCAATGCGGTTTCAGGAAAGGGCGGTCCTGCACAGATGCCATATTTTCTGTCCGTCTGCTACAGCAGAGGTGTAGGGAATTCCAACAAGACCTACATCTCTGCTTTATTGACCTGGTCAAGGCCTATGATACCATCAGTAGGCCTGGGCTCTGGGTCGTTCTTCGTGCTTTTGGAGTACCTGACCCTCTGCTCACGATCATTAAGGACCTTCATGATGGTGAGCGGGCACGGGTAAAACTACATGGCTCCCACATTATTTAACATCTATTTTGACCACGTAGTTCGTGAAGCCTTCAATAGCCGTACCGGGGGAATCTCCATATGGTACAGATATAATGGGAGGCTAATCGATGCCCGGGTGCGGTCAAGGGATGGCTCCCTATTGCTCAACCACGTTATGTATGCTGATGACTTGGTAATAGCTGCTCAGTCAGAGGACGAGTTGGAGACGCTGCTGCTGAGACTGGAGCGTGCCACTAAGAGGTGGGGCCTTACCATCAGCCCCACCAAAACTAAGCACCTGCCTGGGTATTTTGTACCATCGGACACTCCACCCCCACAACTCCCAATCGGTGATGGGGCAGTTGTGGAGAGAGTGGAGAGTTTCCCATACCTGGGCAGTGTGCTTATGACTGGCTCCAGTTTAACAGCAGAGGTCTCACTCCGAATCAGTCGAGCGGCAATATCTTTTCATCGGTTGCGTAACGCTGTGTGGAAGCTACCTGGTCTGTCGCTCCGCACTAAGCTTCAGGTCTTCTCGGCCACGGTCATTCCCTCCCTTCTCTACGCTTGCGAAACGTGGACCCCCCTAATGGAACATCTTCACCAGTTAGAAACATTTAGGCTGGCCTGCCTACGATCCATCCTGGGTTTAACCAGACTGGATTGTGTGAGGAGCTCACAAATCCTTGAAAGATCTGGGCAGGGTCCCATCGGTGAGCTCCTCCGGCAGGCAAGGCTGCGATGGCTGGGTCATGTAGCCCGCATGCCCAGCCACCGCATGCCGAAGCAGCTTTTGTTTGGCCGGATTGAGGGGGCTAAGCGGGCGCGGCACGGGCTAAAGAAGAGATGGAGTGAAGTGGTACAGGAGGACGTGGAGCTGAGTGGACTTGCCGATGACTGGTACCAGCGGTGTCAAGATCGGCCTCTGTGGAGGAGGCTCGTGAAGGATGCTACTGGGCAGTTGGAGGCAGTCGCCCTCCAACAACAACGGAGGGTGGAGGAGCGACAGGTGGTGCATCAGCCAGTAATCTCAGTCAGTCGACCCGTGGCACCTGGGTCTGCCCAGTGACCTCCTGCCAGCGGGGTTCGACACTTCACGTGGCCTCACGGTGCACATAGCCTGGCACAAGCGTCGTGGTGACGTCACCACCACTTAGTGGCGAATGGCGGTTGTTGTTGTTGTAAGTCCATGTGTGTGTAAGTCGATGTGTATGTGTGAGTCCATGTGTATGTGTGAGTCCATGTGTGTGTAAGTCGATGTGTATGTGTGAGTCCATGTGTGTGTAAGTCGATGTGTATGTGTGAGTCTGTGTGTGTAAGTCGATGTGTATGTGTGAGTCCATATGTGTGTAAGTCGATGTGTATGTGTGAGTCCATGTGTGTGTGTAAGTCGATGTGTATGTGTGAGTCCATGTGTGTGTGTAAGTCGATGTGTATGTGTGAGTCCATGTGTGTGTGTGAGTCCATGTGTGTGTCTCTTAGTCGATATGTGAAAATCCATGTGTGCTTTGGTCCATGTGTGTGAGAGTCTACGTGTGTGTGTATGAGTCCATGTGTCTAAGTCCATGTGTGTGTGTCTTTTTCGCCCAGGCAACGCCGGGTACTTCCCGCTAGTACTCTTATAAAAGCGCGCAACTTCATCTATCTGTGACGAACGCAGCACTTTGTCGTTTTCATGCATGAACGACGGAGGCGCAGGGACAGACGTTCGATCACGTTGGAATCCATCTGCAGACGGCGGTCTTCTGGCATGGCCAGCTCTGTGTCGCCTTATCTCGATCCCGCGATCCCAACCAAGTGAAAGTCCGCATCGAACCGAACCCCCGGCAAGGCCATCTACTCCACGACGAGAGAAAATTAACACGAAATGTCGTTTTCATCTAAGTCTTCCAGATGTAAAACGATATAAGCTTTTAATGAAGAAATAAAATTATCTAATTAAAAAAAATATACAATTCAAAGTTGTTTAATTTTAAAACTGAGCACCGGGAGCTTGAGTGAATGCGTTGGTCGTGTGCAATTTTTTTGGTGACTTTCCTGGCCCAAGGCCGTAAATGTTTGTGAGGGGCTCCGCAGGCGGTCCGGCTTGCTTCAACCCTTGGTTGTCAACATCCAGACGTTAATCGGCATGGACCATTTCTCCTCCTAGTTCGCCAACATATAAGACGTCATGCAAAATTACAATGAGTGTTGTTGTGGAGAATGTATCTACTAGATGTGCTCTGCCTTGTAACCAAATACAAATCTGAACCAAAAATGCATTTCGAATGTGCTCTTAAAATTATCTCCTTGCTATGAAGCAGATCAGCAGACACGACATCTTTCATTTATCCATCTCTCCACGAAACAAAGGAATGTTTAACACAAACTATAACTAGCACAGCCTTCTGGGAGTGCATCATTGATTCAGTGCAAGCCACCTGTGGACCCTTATTGGTGCACAGCCTCTCAACAGCAGCTGGGCTTGCTTCAACCGATGGTTTCGAACATCCAGACGTTAATCAGCAAGGAGCATTTCTAGCCCTAGTTAGACAAAATCTACGTCAACACGTAATACAAAATTATAATCCGTGTTGTAGAGAATGTATCTCCTCTACGTGTAACTTTTAAGTGGTATGCCTTGTAATTGATGAATGATCCGAGTGTGCTCCCTGTTTCAAAGACAATGAGTTGCTGCAGAGGCAGATGCTTCCTGCAAACACAAAAATACCCTTTGACCTGTATCACAAGAACAATGAGTCTCACCTGAGTTATCTGTACAGGTTACTTCCAAAACACACTTTGTCCTAACATCACTTATTCAATGTTTGACCCTTATAGACAAATTGTTACATGTATGCACACAATCAGACAAGTATTCTAAATTATTGAGTAATTTTAACAACAGTATTACTGCACTGAAATATGCTGTATCAGGTTACATCGTATAAACAAGAAGCTATTTAAAAAAATACGCACCTTCTGCTTAAGAGTTTATGTACAACATACTATTGTGTCATTCAAAATGAGTAGGCCGTTGCATGCTGGCGTCTGCGTCAAAATTGATCAAATTCTAAACATTACCTACAAACTCCACAACTAAGATGCCACATCAAACATCGCCCCCTACTGACAGGCTCTTGTCCACATGCAGGCCGGTGCAGGGCCACCACCTTGTGCCACACAGGGGCAGCTGCTACTTGGGGATGCTCTTCACGTGTTTGAGACGAGCTACGATACAAAACTCCGAGTTGCCGAGGCGATTAAGCAAGCACCATATAAATGCAATTATTAGAACATAGTGAACGCTTGGGAGCTTATTGGCTCTCGCTCCTGGTTAGAGATCTACCCAACCCACAGGTCCACAAAGACTGGCCGCCCTTACCCTGCAGGTTGAACCCAGGAATTGAGTGTTCAACTTCACATTCTTGTCATTAAAGGCCTGTGACAAAGGTGCATCTATTGGAGCGACATCGTCTCTGGCTTACACATCTACCGGGTCTCCATTTGACTTTGTATCGTCTCGGAGGAAGTCCACCCACACCTCCACTTCCACAAACTGCTGGGAGTTGCCTCGCTCTGCCTCACAGTCAGAATTCTCCTCCTGCTTCACGTTGCCTCCATCGATGTGAAGGTCCGACTTTGGAGTTGAATCTTCACATTTTACCTTCACTTCTTCGCTCTTCACCATCACTTCTTCACATTTCACCTCTTCATATTTCACCTTGATACCTTTAAAAGTGTTCAAGCTGGGATTTTCTTCCGGTTCTTGTTTGATGAGGGATGGGCTCATTGCGGCACTTTGACTTTCACAAGCTGATTTCAGACTCCACTCCTGGTGGATCTTTTCATGCTTTTGAGTTCTCTGGTGTCTTTTAAGATGTGGTGACCGTGCAAACGCCTTTCCACACACACTGCAACTGAAGGGTTTCTCTCCTGTGTGTGTTCTCTGGTGAATTACAAGAGCAGATGACTGTACAAACGCCTTCCCACACACACTGCACTTGAAGGGTTTCTCTCCTGTGTGTGTTCTCTGGTGTCTTACAAGAGCAGATGAAAGTGCAAACGCCTTCCCACACACACTGCACTTGAAGGGTTTCTCTCCTGTGTGTGTTCTCTGGTGTTTTTTAAAAGCAGATGACCATGCAAATCCCTTCCCACACACACTGCACTTTAAGGGTTTCTCTCCTGTGTGAGTTCTCTGGTGCTGTGTAAAAATTCCAATGTGATCCGTGCTGTATGCACACCGGTCGCATTGATGCCTTGTGGTACTGAGCTGTGCCGAGTGCCTTTGCTCCATCAGACAAATTCTGCAGAGGAAGCGACAGAAGAAGCGACAACTGCAGACAGAAAAAAAGAATATCCACACCATCTACACGTCAGTATCGATGCACAGAGGAATGCATAAATACATAGTAACACGTGACTAACATGTCTATACTTAGATTTAAAGCTTTCGTGACTGCAGGGATTCATATTCTTGGTTGTTTCGGTAAAGTCACGTAGAAGGGAAACAATTGTTTCCCTTCTACGCGTCCAGAGTGAACACCGCCACGCGTCCAGAGTGAACACAGCCACGCGTCTAGAGTGAACACCGCCACACGTCTAGAGTGAATACCACCACGTGTCCAGAGTGAACACCACCACGCGTCCAGAGTGAACACCACCACGCGTCCAGAGTGAACACCGCCACGCGTCCAGAGTGAACACCGCCACGCGTCTAGAGTGAACACCGCCACGCGTCTAGAGTGAACACCGCCACGCGTCTAGAGTGAACACCACCACGCGTCTAGAGTGAAGACCGCCATGCGTCTAGAGTGAACACCGCCACACGTCTAGAGTGAATACCACCACGTGTCCAGAGTGAACACCACCACGCGTCCAGAGTGAACACCGCCACGCGTCCAGAGTGAACACCGCCACGCGTCTAGAGTGAACACCGCCACGCGTCTAGAGTGAACACCACCACGCGTCTAGAGTGAAGACCGCCATGCGTCTAGAGTGAACACCGCCACGCATCTAGAGTGAACACCGCCACGCGTCTAGAGTGAACACCACGCGTCTAGAGTGAACACCACCACGCTGTTGACAAGCCTCACCTCGTTGTTGTTGTGGGCAGGTCGCTTCTGAAAACAAGAGCGGTATAGCAGCTCAACGCGGGCTTGGCCTGGTAAAAAAAGTTAAATAAAAACTGTGTGAATATTTAAAATAAAACAAAGTTACAAAGTGGCCAGCCGTGTGAAGAGAAATTCAACTTTAAGCAAGAGAATTAAAGTGAATGCGATCAGGCGAGGGCAGGAGGCAAAGCCCCGCGTTGTAAAGTTCCAACCTGGACATCGCTTCCATGCTCGCTGGTACTCAGTTGACATCCCTACGAGAGAGAGAGAGCGAGGCTCTACCTCGGTAAACAACAACCACCACCGTTTTGTATTTACAAGAGGTGGTCCTTTTTTGAGGTGCCGTTTTGTATGTGTAAGATGTGCGTGTTTAAGCTGCCGCTCTCGCTCTGGCCCCTCCCCCCCTTCAACTTTATTTCCTATTTAAGCTTCTGTTCATCCCTCCGACCCCCCCAGCCCCTCTCTCTCTCTCTGCCTCCCTGTCCGTCTTTCCTCCCTCCTTACCTCTTGGTGGACTTGTATATGTATTTCTACTGACCGTGTACCTCGTATTTTTCATTCTATCTATGCTGGTGTGTGCTATCCAAAGATTGAACACGAAATTTAACACTCCTCTGAAATTCGTGGTCTGCCAGGAAGTGTCTTAACTGTGCTGTTGGCCTGACTGGATGTGCTTCACATGTTTTTTCAGGTTTGTTGAATTCTCGTCTCTCATCTTTTTGTTGTATTTACCTCCGTGATTTGTTCTTGACACCTGATGAAGATCGCTTGCGTTGTGATCGAAACGTCGTGATTGTTTTTTTTATATATAATTTTTCTTGTATTTGTACATACGTGACTTTACCGAAACAAACAAGAGTAATTTTATGCAGTCACGAAAGCTTTAATACTTTATTAACAACCACCACCACAACCACCACAACAACCACTACCACCACAACAACCACTACCACCACAACCACTACCACCACTACCACCACAACCACAACCAACAACAACCGCCATTCGCCACTAAATGGCGGTTACGTCACCATGACGCTTGTGCCAGGCTATGTGCACCCTGAGGCCACGTGAAGTGTCGAACGCCCGCTGGCAAGAGGTCACGGGGCAGACCCAGGTGCCACGGGTCGACTGACTGAGATGACTGGCTGATGCACCACCTGTGCCCCCTACTGTGCCAACCTGCTGTGCTTTAGCCACCCGGCGCTCCGCTCGTAGTTATGAGCGTCGCTCCTCCGCCCTCCGTTGTTGTTGGAGGGCAACTACCTCCAACTGCCCAGTAGCGTCCTTCACGAGCCTCCTCCACAGAGGCCGATCTTGACACAGCTGGTACCAGTCATCGGCAAGTCCACTCAGCTCCACGTCCTCCTGTACCACATCACTCCAGCTCTTCTCTAGCCCGTGCCGCGCCCAGTTAGCCCCCTCAATCCGGCCGAACAAAAGCTGTTTCGGCATGCGGTGGCTGGGCATGCGGGCTACATGACCCAGCCATCGCAGCCTTCCACGCCGGAGGAGCTCACCGATGGGCCCTTGCCCAGATCTTTCAAGGATTTGTGAGCTCCTCACACAATCCAGTCTGGTTAAACCCAGGATGGATCGTAGGCAGGCCAGCCTAAATGTTTCTAACCGGCGAAGATGTTCCATTAGGGGGGTCCACGTTTCGCAAGCGTAGAGAAGGGAGGGAATGACCGTGGCCGAGAAGACCTGAAGCTTAGTGCGGAGCGACAGACCAGGTAGCTTCCACACAGCGTTACGCAACCGATGAAAAGATATTGCCGCTCGACTGATTCGGAGTGAGACCTCTGCTGTTAAACTGGAGCCAGTCATAAGCACACTGCCCAGGTATGGGAAACTCTCCACTCTCTCCACAACTGCCCCATCACCGATTGGGAGTTGTGGGGGTGGAGTGTCCGATGGTACAAAATACCCAGGCAGGTGCTTAGTTTTGGTGGGGCTGATGGTAAGGCCCCACCTCTTAGTGGCACGCTCCAGTCTCAGCAGCAGCGTCTCCAACTCCTCCTCTGAATGAGCAGCTATTACCAAATCATCAGCATACATAACGTGGTTGAGCAATAGGGAGCCATCCCTTGACCGCACCCGGGCATCGATCAGCCTCCCATTATATCTGTACCATATGGAGATTCCCCCGGTACAGCTATTGGAGGCTTCACGAACTACGTGGTCAAAATAGATGTTAAATAATGTGGGAGCCAGAGGACATCCCTGTCGCACCCCAAGGTGTACAGGGAATGGCTCTGACTCCCGGCCACGTAGTTTTACCCGGGCCCGCTCACCATCATGAAGGTCCTTAATGATCGTGAGCAGAGGGTCAGGTACTCCAAAAGCACGAAGAACAACCCAGAGCCCAGGCCTACTGATGGTATCATAGGCCTTGACCAGGTCAATAAAGCAGAGATGTAGGTCTTGTTGGAATTCCATACACCCCTGCTGTAGCAGACAGACAGAAAATATGGCATCTGTGCAGGACCGCCCTTTTCTGAAACCGCATTGGGGCTCCGCAAGCCTCTCCTCAGCGTGCCTGGCAAGGCGATGCTGAATAATCCTTGCCAGGACCTTTCCCGGCACACTGAGGAGTGAGATGCCCCTGTAGTTGTTACAGTCTGTGCGGTCCCCCTTCTTAAAAAGGGGGACCACCAGGGCATCCTTCCAATCCTGCGGAACCCGTCCAGTGGTCCAGACCGTTGTTATGATGTCATATAGGGCAGTCTGTGCACAAACGCCACCCTGCCTCAGCATTTCGCTTGGGAGATCATCTCTGCCCGCTGCCACCACAACCACCACCACTACCACCACAACCACCACAACCGCGATGAGAATTTCTCACCTGGGATTTCAGTGTACGCACGAGCGGCAACTTCCCGTTACTTCGTGACGTCGCAGCAGGTGACATGACGTCACTTGCGAGCTACGATAACACTCCCCTCCCACAATGAGCGGCTCTATAACGAATAAATTATGTTAATGAGCCCGGCCCATTTGTCAAGGGGTGGGGCGCGGGTGCTGAACCCGTCGCAACTCGCGACGGCTTGCACGGATACATTATGTTAATGAGCCGCCAGTCACTGGGCGTGGCTTTGCCCAAATAAGGATGGTACTTGAACAGATAACAGAAGTGACCCAACCAGATGATGACGTCACTAGCTTGGTACGCCTCCCCCTGGCGTTTCACGCCGATGAGGTAATGCTGAGTGGTGACGTCACAGAGCGGGGTTGGCGTTTAAGTTGATTTAGATTCATTTTCCATTGCTCCGTCCCGTGAACAGAGACCCCTTGGGTGTGTGAGCTCAGCAACAACAACGTGGACATTATTGCGTGTACACTGTGTGTGTGTGTACACTGTGTGTGTGCAGTGTGTGTGTATGCAGTGTGTGTGTGTGCAGTGTGTGTGTGTGCAGTGTGTGTGTGTGTGCAGTGTGTGTGTGTGTACACTGAGTGTGTGTACACTGAGTGTGTGTACACTGTGTATGTGTGTGTGCAGTGTGCACACTGTGTGTGTACACTGTGTGTGTGTATATTGTTGGGGGCACAATCATCTCAGTCAGTCGACCAATGGCAACTTTTCATCAATTTATTATTTTTCAACTCTTTTTTAAATTTAACTTATTATTTTATATATTGTTGTTTGTTTCCTATCTACGTGACTTTACCGAAAGAGCCAAGAATATTTATTATCATCAGCTGCGCCACGCTGTGTGGGAGCTCCCTGGCCTGTCGCTCCGCACGACGCTGCGTGGAGCCCTCTGCATGGAAGTTCTCTCAGGCTGATTGAGGCGAGCCGAGTGGAGGCGCATTGTATTTTGACTTAAAACTTTCGTGACTGCAGGAATTAATATGCTTGGCTCTTTCGGTAAAGTCGCGTAAATAAAAATAAAAAAATGTTACATTAAGTAAAAATAAAATTTCAATCGAATTGACAATTTAAATAATACAAATGAAAAAAAATTTTACTTTTGAAAATTTGTGTTTTCTATTTAAGTGAATTTTTTGCCGAAAGAACCAAGAATATGGGAGCGCATTCTCTATTTATTGCAGAGGTTCAAGGTTCAAATCCGACAGGCACATCTGGCTACCCCGCCGTTGTTGTGGTGTAAACTCACGCGGAGACGAGATTCTCTTTAAGGGCTACTGCCAGTTTAACAAAGTCGCCTGCGGAGGGAGGAGCCGGTAGGAACGTCGGGTTGCTCGGTCAATGGCCAGGGTCAACGGCACCACCACGTGGTGATGCGTTCAGCAACAATATGCCCCACTAAATTTTGATTTAAAGCTTTCGTGACTGCAGTAATTCATATTCTTAGTTTTTTCGGTAAAGTCACGTTGAAGAGAAACAACAAAAATAACAAAATATATATAAAACAATAAAAAATTCTCACGACGTTTCGACCATAACTCAAACCGTTTGAGTTATGGTCGAAACGTCGTGAGAATTTTTTATTGTTTTATATATATTTTGTCAAACCGTTTGAGTTATGGTCGAAACGTCGTGAGAATTTTTTATTGTTTTATATATATTTTGTTATTTTTGTTGTTTCTCTTCAACGTGACTTTACCGAAAAAACTAAGAATATAATGTGCCCCACTGTGAGGGCGGGCACAAGCCGGCGTGAGTTGGTGAAACGTTGAGTTTTATAAGGGGGGCACCACGGGGTGTCCAGCCCCTCCCCACCCAGCCCCTCCCCACCCAGCCCCTCCCCACCCAGCCCCTCCCCACTCAACCGTCCCACCCCTCCCACCCCCCACCCAGCCCCTCCCCACCCAGCCCCTCCCCAACCAGCCCCTCCCCACCATCCCCTCCCCACTCAGCCCCTCCCCACCCAGCCCCTCCCCACCCTCCCCACCCAGCCCCTCCCCACCCAGCCCCTCCCCAACCAGCCCCTCCCCACCATCCCCTCCCCACTCAGCCCCTCCCCACCCAGCCCCTCCCCACCCTCCCCACCCAGCCCCTCCCCACCCAGCCCCTCCCCACCCAGCCCCTCCCCACTCAACCCTCCCACCCCTCCCACCCCCCACCCAGCCCCTCCCCACCCTCCCCACCCAGCCCCTCCCCACCATCCCCTCCCCACCAGCCCCTCCCCACCCAGCCCCTCCCCTCCCTCCCCGCCCAGCCCCTCCCCTCCCCACCATCCCCTCTCCACCCAGCCCCACCCCTCCCATTTTTGTATGCACGACGGACGGACACAACAATCCCCTGTGGGCTGGTGGTGTAACCAGGAGGTCCCTACCAGTTTATTACGCACCACGCTCGCGTCCAGTATCACCGGATCGCACGCGAGGTAGACGCTTCTACACGAGGTCCCTCCCGTGGACCGTCCCGGTACTCGCTTAGCCCCTCGGCCCATCCTCACCCAAGCTCCCCACTAGCCCTACTCTTTCCTCGGCCTAGGGTCTCGGTGCCGAGCGGCGTGTCGTCCGTCCGGCGTCTTCCGTCTCCTCGAGACTCCCGTTCCCTGGACTCCCCACGACGACCCCGACCCCCCCCCCCCCCCCTGGCCCGGGGTCCCCTTTAAGTACCCCTCTCCTCTTGGTAACATGACGTCACCCTGTGACGTAATCCCGTTCTCTCCTGCCGATGCCCTCACTTCCTCCCACTACTCCTCTGCACCAGTAACATTCACCAAAATATGCGCAGCCTGTTTAACGGCAGATGCAAAACGTAGCGTTGTGTCATTCGCTACGCACGGGTCATTGCATGTTGGTGTCACGGTCAAAATTTGAGTAATTCCAAACATCCAGAAACTGCACGAATTGGGGTTGGGGGTGGGGGGACATAAGACTGTGAAGAATTAACCTCAGCGTTGTGTATAGATATATATTTTTTTTAAAGCATTTTTTAACGCGAATGAAATTTTTTTTTAGCGACCGTGTGTGCGTTGCTAGGGGCGCAATTGCACGCTTTGTCCCGCGGCGGGAGGCAAAACTAACTAAATAAATAAAGAACGACATATCGCACAAAATCGCTAATTAAACTAATGTAAAGGTTCATAATAACGGTTTTTGGGTTAGATCGCGTTTATTTATAAATGTGTCGTAACCCTCCACCACCCGACACGGCCAATCAGCAAAAAAAGTGTCACGTTGACAAAAGACAAATAATTTACTACTTTAGCCCACCGGTGTGTTGAAGAGTGAATCCACATTTACAGTGGGCTAAAGTAGTGAATTATTTGTCTTTTGTTAACGTGACACTTTTTTTGCTGATTGGCCGTGTCGGGTGGTGGAGGGTTACGACACATTTATAAATAAACGCGATCTAACCCAAAAAAAACCTTTATTATGAATAATATTGGTCGCGAAAGCCTACGTGTTAAACAAATGTAAAGGTGATGGACATGAAAAAGGAAGTGCTTGCCAACCGCGGGGCTTACGGCGTGGTACCTGGCAAAAAATGTTTTACGTAAACCCCACCATTAGAGAGACAAATCCCTCGCAAGCGCTTGAACACAGACAAAAAAAATGACACATATATAAACACCCAGCTCTGTCATTCTGTCATTCTGTGAATGTGATTAACGCCACACGGATTGGTTGAAGTGCGTCACGTGATCGCGAGCAAGCAGCCAACCAGAGGTGCGCCCCTCCCAAACATGTACGCCCCCGGATTGGTTGAAGTGTGTCACGTGACCGCGAGCAAGAGACGGGTGAGTGAGAGTGAGGCAGAGCCGTGCTCCGTCCACTGCTGCCCTGAGGGAGAGCCGTGCTCTCTCCGCTGCTGCCCTGAGGGAGCCCCGTGCTCTCCACTGATGGCTACCTCAGGCTCGCGCTCCCGGGGTGCGCTCCGTCGCTTTAAGATCTTTCTCTGTTCATATTTTGTTTGTTGCGGTTGCACCCGACTCAAGAGCCGCGTGGCTCACAGGGCTCTACCTCATCAATGAAACTTGAAGCTTGAAACCTAAGACCCCCTTAAGAGCTTCCAAATAATCCCAACAGTTCTTTCACTGATTAGTAAGTCATAGCTCTTAGAAGCGAATGCAAATATCACAACTAAAGTTTAAATACATTTTCATTCATTCACGTCCAAAAAGAAATGTAGAGTGAAAGTGAAAGCGGCGTAAAGCCGCTCTTTTTCGACTTCTTGAAAGTTCTCAAGGACAGCAAAGCCGTTCGCGTTGTTTTCAAGTTGTTTTAATCGTAATTCACGATCACACGTACATCCGATAGTGTCTCAAGACATTAAGTTAATAAGTAGTTGAAAGTGAGCTCTTTACAAATTAAATCTGACAAACAATGCACACAGTTCTAATTACATCAGTACTGTAGGTTTTTTTGGTGCTTAAATCCACTGCTGGATTAAGGCTCACCGCACGATGTGCGAGTGGATCCTAACGATTTACTTGACCAGCCTGTAGGGGGCGCTACAGGCTGTGGTTGTTGGAAGGAAGCCGCAGGTTGTGGTTGTTGGGGGGTGCCATAGGCGTCCCCCCTTATTGGTGCACAGCGCCTCAAGAGCAGCCGGGCTTGCTTCAACCGATGGTTACGAACATCCAGACGTTAATCAGCAAAGGGGCATTTCTAGTGCTAGTTAGACAAAATCTACGTCAACACGTAATACAAAATTATAATTCGTGTTGTAGAGAATGTATCTCCTCTACGTGTAACTTTTGAGTGGTATGCCTTGTGACTGATGAATGATCCGAGTGTGCTCCCTATTGCAAAGACAATGAGTTGCTCCAGAGGCAGACGCTTCCTGCAAACACAAAAATACCCTTTGACCTGTATCACAAGAACAACGGGTCTCACCTGAGTTATCTGTACAGTATACTCTTTGGTTCTATTCGGTAAAGTCACGTAGGTAAAAAATAAAACAACAAAAATCACGACGTTTCGGCCACAACACAAGCGGCCTTCATCAGGTGAAGGGACCAGGCTGTCTGGAGGACAGCGCTGGAGTGAAACACAGCCAAGCTCAGACCGCGACCTTTAAGCTGTGTGAGAGTAATTAAGGTGCCTTGACAAAGGAATTTAGCATAAAAATTTTGCATTTTAATAGGCGGACTTAGCATGATGAAAGGTAGGGAGGGGGTCGACCTGTGCAGGCTGGCGAGGTGGCACGGCAGTGTCCACATGCTGGTGGTGTGAAAAGGGGATTTTAAGCTGCGAAAGTTTGGGGTACCACTACTTGAAAAATATACTGTACCATTGAAAAATTAGTTTAATGTTTGGTTCGATTTAGAACATCTTTCCGATGGTTGCTTAATTTGAAACCATCTTCTCGGTTGAAATTGTGTCTGTGTTTGTCTAGAATTATCTGTACAGGTTACTTCCAAAACACACACTTTGTCCTAACATCACTTATTCAATGTTTGACCCTCATAGACAAAATGTTACATGCACGCACACAATCAGACAAGCATTCATTCTAAATTATTGACAGTTATTTTAACAACATTTTATTACGGCACTGAAATATGCTGTATCAGGTTACATCGTATTAAATATGCACCGTCTGCTTAACAGTGTATGTACAACAAACTATTGTGTCATTCAAAACGAGTAGGCCATTGCATGCTGGTGTCTGGGTCAAAATTGATCAAATTCTAAACATTACCTACAAACTCCACAACTGAGATGCCACATCAAACATCGCCCCCTACTGACAGGCTCTTGTCCACATGCAGGCCGGTGCAGGGCCACCACCTTGTGCCACACAGGGGCAGCTGCTACTTGGGGATGCTCTTCACGTGTTTGAGACGAGATACGATGCAAAACTCCAAATTGCCGAGGCGATTAAGCAAGCACCATTTAAATGCAATTATTAGAACATAGTGAACGCTTGGGAGCTTATTGGCTCTCGCTCCTGGTTAGAGATCTACCCAACCCACGGGTCCACAAAGACTGGCCGCTCTTACCCTGCAGGTTGCACCTAGGGATTGAGTGTTCAACTTCACATTCTTGTCATTAAAGGCCTGTGACAAAGGTGCATCTATTGGAGCGACATCGTCTCTGGCTTACACATCTACCGGGTCTCCATTTGACTTTCTATTGTCTCGAAGGAAGTCCACCCACACCTCCACTTCCACAAACTGCTGGGAGTTGCCTCGCTCTGCCTCATAGTCAGAATTCTCCTCCTGCTTCACGTTGCCTCCATCGATGTGAAGGTCCGACTTTGGAGTTGAATCTTCATCTTCATATTTTACCTTCACTTCTTCGCTCTTCACCATCACTTCTTCACATTTCACCTCTTCATATTTCACCTTGATACCTTTAAAAGTGTTCAAGCTGGGATTTTCTTCCGGTTCTTGTTTGATGAGGGATGGGCTCATTGCGGCACTTTGACTTTCACAAGCTGATTTCAGACTCCACTCCTGGTGAATCTTTTCATGCTTTTGAGTTCTCTGGTGTCTTTTAAGATGTGGTGACCGTGCAAACGCCTTTCCACACACACTGCAACTGAAGGGTTTCTCTCCCGTGTGTGTTCTCTGGTGAATTACAAGAGCAGATGACTGTACAAACGCCTTCCCACACACACTGCACTTGAAGGGTTTCTCTCCTGTGTGTGTTCTCTGGTGTCTTACAAGAGCAGATGAAAGTGCAAACGCCTTCCCACACACACTGCACTTGAAGGGTTTCTCTCCTGTGTGTGTTCTCTGGTGTTTTTTAAAAGCAGATGACCATGCAAATCCCTTCCCACACACACTGCACTTTAAGGGTTTCTCTCCTGTGTGAGTTCTCTGGTGCTGTGTAAAAATTCCAATGTGATCCGTGCTGTATGCACACCGGTCGCATTGATGCCTTGTGGTACTGAGCTGCGCCAAGTGCCTTTGCTCCATCAGACAAATTCTGCAGAGGAAGCGACAGAAGAAGCGACAACTGCAGACAGAAAAAAAGAATATCCACACCATCTACACGTCAGTATCGATGCACAGAGGAATGCATAAATACACAGTCACACGTGACTAACATGTCTATACTTAGATTTAAAGCTTTCGTGACTGCAGGGATTCATATTCTTGGTTGTTTCGGTAAAGTCACGTAGAAGGGAAACAATTGTTTCCCTTCTACGTGTCCAGAGTGAACACCACCACGCGTCCAGAGTGAACACCGCCACGCGTCCAGAGTGAACACCGCCACGCGTTTAGAGTGAACACCGCCACGCGTCTAGAGTGAACACCGCCACGCGTCCAGAGTGAACACCGCCACGCGTCTAGAGTGAACACCACCACGCGTCTAGAGTGAATACCACCACGCGTCCAGAGTGAACACCGCCACGCATCTAGAGTGAACACCGCCACGCATCTAGAGTGAACACCACCACACATCTAGAGTGAACACCGCCACGCGTCTAGAGTGAACACCGCCACGCGTCTAGAGTGAACACCACCACACGTCTAGAGTGAACACCGCCACGAGTCTAGAGTGAACACCGCCACGCGTCTAGAGTGAACACCGCCACGTGTCCAGAGTGAACACCGCCACGCGTCCAGAGTGAACACCGCCACGCGTCTAGAGTGAATACCACCACGCGTCTAGAGTGAACACCGCCACGCGTCTAGAGTGAACACCTCGTTGTTGTGGGCAGGTCGCTTCTGAAAACAAGAGCGGTATAGCAGCTCAACGCGGGCTTGGCCTGGTAAAAAAAGTTAAATAAAAACTGTGTGAATATTTAAAATAAAACAAAGTTACAAAGTGGCCAGCCGTGTGAAGAGAAATTCAACTTTAAGCAAGAGAATTGAAGTGAATGCGATCAGGCGAGGGCAGGAGGCAAAGCCCCGCGTTGTAAAGTTCCAACCTGGACATCGCTTCCATGCTCGCTGCTACTCAGTTGACATCCCTACGAGAGAGAGAGAGCGAGGCTCTACCTCGGTAAACAACAACCACCACCGTTTTGTATTTACAAGAGGTGGTCCTTTTTTGAGGTGCCGTTTTGTATGTGTAAGATGTGCGTGTTTAAGCTGCCGCTCTCGCTCTGGCCCCTCCCCCCCTTCAACTTTATTTCCTATTTAAGCTTCTGTTCATCCCTCCGACCCCCCCAGCCCCTCTCTCTCTCTCTGCCTCCCTGTCCGTCTTTCCTCCCTCCTTACCTCTTGGTGGACTTGTATATGTATTTCTACTGACCGTGTACCTCGTATTTTTCATTCTATCTATGCTGGTATGTGCTATCCAAAGATTGAACACGAAATTTAACACTCCTCTGAAATTCGTGGTCCGCCAGGAAGTGTCTAACTGTGCTGTTGGCCTGACTGGATGTGCTTCACATAATGTTTTTTCAGGTTTGTTGAATTCTCGTCTCTCATCTTTTTGTTGTATTTACCTCCGTGATTTGTTCTTGACACCTGATGAAGATCGCTTGCGTTGTGATCGAAACGTCGTGATTGTTTTTTTTATATATAATTTTTCTTGTATTTGTACATACGTGACTTTACCGAAACAAACAAGAGTAATTTTATGCAGTCACGAAAGCTTTAATACTTTATTAACAACCACCACCACAACCACCACAACAACAACCACTACCACCACAACAACCACTACCACCACAACCACTACCACCACTACCACCACAACCACAACCAACAACAACAACAACCGCCATTCGCCACTAAGTGGCGGTTACGTCACCATGACGCTTGTGCCAGGCTATGTGCACCCTGAGGCCACGTGAAGTGTCGAACGCCCGCTGGCAAGAGGTCACGGGGCAGACCCAGGTGCCACGGGTCGACTGACTGAGATGACTGGCTGATGCACCACCTGTGCCCCCTACTGTGCCAACCTGCTGTGCTTTAGCCACCCGGCGCTCCGCTCGTAGTTATGAGCGTCGCTCCTCCGCCCTCCGTTGTTGTTGGAGGGCGACTACCTCCAACTGCCCAGTAGCGTCCTTCACGAGCCTCCTCCACAGAGGCCGATCTTGACACAGCTGGTACCAGTCATCGGCAAGTCCACTCAGCTCCACGTCCTCCTGTACCACATCACTCCAGCTCTTCTCTAGCCCGTGCCGCGCCCAGTTAGCCCCCTCAATCCGGCCGAACAAAAGCTGTTTCGGCATGCGGTGGCTGGGCATGCGGGCTACATGACCCAGCCATCGCAGCCTTCCACGCCGGAGGAGCTCACCGATGGGCCCTTGCCCAGATCTTTCAAGGATTTGTGAGCTCCTCACACAATCCAGTCTGGTTAAACCCAGGATGGATCGTAGGCAGGCCAGCCTAAATGTTTCTAACCGGCGAAGATGTTCCATTAGGGGGGTCCACGTTTCGCAAGCGTAGAGAAGGGAGGGAATGACCGTGGCCGAGAAGACCTGAAGCTTAGTGCGGAGCGACAGACCAGGTAGCTTCCACACAGCGTTACGCAACCGATGAAAAGATATTGCCGCTCGACTGATTCGGAGTGAGACCTCTGCTGTTAAACTGGAGCCAGTCATAAGCACACTGCCCAGGTATGGGAAACTCTCCACTCTCTCCACAACTGCCCCATCACCGATTGGGAGTTGTGGGGGTGGAGTGTCCGATGGTACAAAATACCCAGGCAGGTGCTTAGTTTTGGTGGGGCTGATGGTAAGGCCCCACCTCTTAGTGGCACGCTCCAGTCTCAGCAGCAGCGTCTCCAACTCCTCCTCTG
The DNA here is from genome assembly GCF_048934315.1 of Petromyzon marinus. Lineage (NCBI taxonomy): Eukaryota > Metazoa > Chordata > Hyperoartia > Petromyzontiformes > Petromyzontidae > Petromyzon > Petromyzon marinus. The sequence goes on from NC_133750.1 coordinate 5,973,570, forward strand.
AATGAGCAGCTATTACCAAATCATCAGCATACATAACGTGGTTGAGCAATAGGGAGCCATCCCTTGACCGCACCCGGGCATCGATCAGCCTCCCATTATATCTGTACCATATGGAGATTCCCCCGGTACAGCTATTGGAGGCTTCACGAACTACGTGGTCAAAATAGATGTTAAATAATGTGGGAGCCAGAGGACATCCCTGTCGCACCCCAAGGTGTACAGGGAATGGCTCTGACTCCCGGCCACGTAGTTTTACCCGGGCCCGCTCACCATCATGAAGGTCCTTAATGATCGTGAGCAGAGGGTCAGGTACTCCAAAAGCACGAAGAACAACCCAGAGCCCAGGCCTACTGATGGTATCATAGGCCTTGACCAGGTCAATAAAGCAGAGATGTAGGTCTTGTTGGAATTCCATACACCCCTGCTGTAGCAGACAGACAGAAAATATGGCATCTGTGCAGGACCGCCCTTTCCTGAAACCGCATTGGGGCTCCGCAAGCCTCTCCTCAGCGTGCCTGGCAAGGCGATGCTGAATAATCCTTGCCAGGACCTTTCCCGGCACACTGAGGAGTGAGATGCCCCTGTAGTTGTTACAGTCTGTGCGGTCCCCCTTCTTAAAAAGGGGGACCACCAGGGCATCCTTCCAATCCTGCGGAACCCGTCCAGTGGTCCAGACCGTTGTTATGATGTCATATAGGGCAGTCTGTGCACAAACGCCACCCTCCCTCAGCATTTCGCTTGGGAGATCATCTCTGCCCGCTGCCACCACAACCACCACCACTACCACCACAACCACCACAACCGCGATGAGAATTTCTCACCTGGGATTTCAGTGTACGCACGAGCGGCAACTTCCCGTTACTTCGTGACGTCGCAGCAGGTGACATGACGTCACTTGCGAGCTACGATAACACTCCCCTCCCACAATGAGCGGCTCTATAACGAATAAATTATGTTAATAAGACCGACCCATTTGTCAAGGGGTGGGGCGCGGGTGCTGAACCCGTCGCAACTCGCGACGGCTTGCACGGATACATTATGTTAATGAGCCGCCAGTCACTGGGCGTGGCTTTGCCCAAATAAGGATGGTACTTGAACAGATAACGGAAGTGACCCAACCAGAGGTGACGTCACTATCTTGGTACGCCTCCCCCTGGTGTTTCACGCCGATGAGGTAATGCTGAGTGGTGACGTCACAGAGCGGGGTTGGCGTTTAAGTTGATTTAGATTCATTTTCCATTGCTCCGTCCCGTGAACAGAGACCCCTTGGGTGTGTGAGCTCAGCAACAACAACGTGGACATTATTGCGTGTACACTGTGTGTGTGTGTACACTGTGTGTGTGTGTGTACACTGTGTGTGTGTACACTGTGTGTGTGTGTGCAGTGTGTGTACACTGAGTGTGTGTACACTGAGTGTGTGTACACTGTGTATGTGTGTGTGCAGTGTGCACACTGTGTGTGTACACTGTGTGTGTGTATATTGTGGGGGGCACAATCATCTCAGTCAGTCGACCAATGGCAACGTTTCATCAATTTATTATTTTTCAACTTTTTTTTAAAATTTAACTTATTATTTTATATATTGTTGTTCGTTTCCTATCTACGTGACTTTACCGAAAGAACCAAGAATATGTATTATCATCAGCTGCGCCACGCTGTGTGGGAGCTCCCTGGCCTGTCGCTCCGCACGAAGCTGCGTGGAGCCCTCTGCATGGAAGTTCTCTCAGGCTGATTGAGGCGAGCCGAGTGGAGGCGCATCGTATTTTGACTTAAAACTTTCGTGACTGCAGGAATTAATATGCTTGGTTCTTTCGGTAAAGTCGCGTAAATAAAAATAAAAAAATGTTACATTAAGTAAAAAAAAAATTTCAATCGAATTGACAATTTAAATAATACAAATGAAATAAAATTTTACTTTTGAAAATTTTTGTTTTCTATTTAAGTTAATTTTGCCGAAAGAACCAAGAATATGGTAGCGCATTCTCTATTTATTGCAGAGGTTCAAGGTTCAAATCCGACAGGCACATCTGGCTACCCCGCCGTTGTTGTGGTGTAAACTCACGCGGAGACGAGATTCTCTTTAAGGGCTACTGCCAGTTTAACAAAGTCGCCTGCGGAGGGAGGAGCCGGTAGGAACGTCGGGTTGCTCGGTCAATGGCCAGGGTCAACGGCACCACCACGTGGTGATGCGTTCAGCAACAATATGCCCCACTAAATTTTGATTTAAAGCTTTCGTGACTGCAGTAATTCACATTCTTAGTTTTTTCGGTAAAGTCACGTTGAAGAGAAACAACAAAAATAACAAAATATATATAAAACAATAAAAAAAAATTCTCACGACGTTTCGACCATAACTCAAACCGTTTGAGTTATGGTCGAAACGTCGTGAGAATTTTTTATTGTTTTATATATATTTTGTTGTTTCTCTTCAACGTGACTTTACCGAAAAAACTAAGAATATAATATGCCCCACTGTGAGGGCGGGCACAAGCCGGCGTGAGTTGGTGAAACGTTGAGTTTTATAAGGGGGGCACCACGGGGTGACCAGCCCCTCCCCACCCAGCCCCTCCCCACCCTCCCACCCCCCACCCAGCCCCTCCCCACCCAGCCCCACCCAGCCCCTCCCCACCCAGCCCCTCCCCACCATCCCCTCCCCTCCCCTCCCCACCCAGCCCCTCCCCTCCCTCCCCGCCCAGCCCCTCCCCTCCCCACCATCCCCTCTCCACCCAGCCCCACCCCTCCCATTTTTGTATGCACGACGGACGGACACAACAATCCCCTGTGGGCTGGTGGTGTAACCAGGAGGTCCCTACCAGTTTATTACGCACCACGCTCGCGTCCAGTATCACCGGATCGCACGCGAGGTAGACGCTTCTACACGAGGTCCCTCCCGTGGACCGTCCCGGTACTCGCTTAGCCCCTCGGCCCATCCTCACCCAAGCTCCCCACTAGCCCTACTCTTTCCTCGGCCTAGGGTCTCGGTGCCGAGCGGCGTGTCGTCCGTCCGGCGTCTTCCGTCTCCTCGAGACTCCCGTTCCCTGGACTCCCCACGACGACCCCGACCCCCCCCCCCCCCCCCCCTGGCCCGGGGTCCCCTTTAAGTACCCCTCTCCTCTTGGTAACATGACGTCACCCTGTGACGTAATCCCCTTCTCTCCTGCCGATGCCCTCACTTCCTCCCACTACTCCTCTGCACCAGTAACATTCACCAAAATATGCGCAGCCTGTTTAACGGCAGATGCAAAACGTAGCGTTGTGTCATTCGCTACGCACGGGTCATTGCATGTTGGTGTCACGGTCAAAATTTGAGTAATTCCAAACATGCAGAAACTGCACGAATTGGGGTGGGGGGTAGGGGGACATAAGACTGTGAAGAATTAACCTCAGCGTTGTGTATAGATATATATATATTTTTTAAAGCATTTTTTAACGCGAATGAAATTTTTTTTAGCGACCGTGTGTGCGTTGCTAGGGGCGCAATTGCGCGCTTTGTCCCGCGGCGGGAGGCAAAACTAATTAAATAAATAAAGAACGACATATCGCGCAAAATCGCTAATTAAACTAATGTAAAGGTTCATAATAACGGTTTTTGGGTTAGATCGCGTTTATTTATAAATGTGTCGTAACCCTCCACCACCCGACACGGCCAATCAGCAAAAAAAGTGTCACGTTGACAAAAGACAAATAATTCACTACTTTAGCCCACCGGTGTGTTGAAGAGTGAATCCACATTTACAGTGGGCTAAAGTAGTGAATTATTTGTCTTTTGTTAACGTGACACTTTTTTTGCTGATTGGCCGTGTCGGGTGGTGGAGGGTTACGACACATTTATAAATAAACGCGATCTAACCCAAAAACCGTTATTATGAATAATATTGGTCGCGAAAGCCTACGTGTTAAACTCATGTAAAGGTGATGGACATGAAAAAGGAAGTGCTTGCCAACCGTGGGGCTTACGGCGTGGTACCTGGCAAAAAATGTTTTACGTAAACCCCACCATTAGAGAGACAAATCCCTCGCAAGCGCTTGAACACAGACAAAAAAAATGACACATATATAAACACCCAGCTCTGTCATTCTGTCATTCTGTGAATGTGATTAACGCCACACGGATTGGTTGAAGTGCGTCACGTGATCGCGAGCAAGCAGCCAACCAGAGGTGCGCCCCTCCCAAACATGTACGCCCCCGGATTGGTTGAAGTGTGTCACGTGACCGCGAGCAAGAGACGGGTGAGTGAGAGTGAGGCAGAGCCGTGCTCTCTCCACTGCTGCCCTGAGGGAGAGCCATGCTCCGTCCACTGCTGCCCTGAGGGAGAGCCGTGCTCTCTCCGCTGCTGCCCTGAGGGAGCTCCGTGCTCTCCACTGATGGCTACCTCAGGCTCGCGCTCCCGGGGTGCGCTCCGTCGCTTTAAGATCTTTCTCTGTTCATATTTTGTTTGTTGCGGTTGCACCCGACTCAAGAGCCGCGTGGCTCACAGGGCTCTACCTCATCAATGAAACTTGAAGCTTGAAACCTAAGACCCCCTTAAGAGCTTCCAAATAATCCCAACAGTTCTTTCACTGAATAGTAAGTCATAGCTCTTAGAAGCGAATGCAAATATCACAACTAAAGTTTAAATACATTTTCATTCGTTCACGTCCAAAAAGAAATGTAGAGTGAAAGTGAAAGCGGCGTAAAGCCGCTCTTTTTCGACTTCTTGAAAGTCCTCAAGGACAGCAAAGCCGTTCGCGTTGTTTTAAAGTTGTTTTAATCGTAATTCACGATCACACGTACATCCGATAGTGTCTCAAGACATTAAGTTAATAAGTAGTTGAAAGTGAGCTCTTTACAAATTAAATCTGACAAACAATGCACACAGTTCTAATTACATCAGTACTGTAGGTTTTTTTTGGTGCTTAAATCCACTGCTGGATTAAGGCTCACCGCACGATGTGCGAGTGGATCCTAACGATTTACTTGACCAGCCTGTAGGGGGCGCTACAGGCTGTGGTTGTTGGGGGGTGCCGCAGGTTGTGGTTGTTGGAGGAAGCCGCAGGCTGTGGTTGTTGGGGGGTGCCATAGGCGTCCCCCCTTATTGGTGCACAGCGCCTCAAGAGCAGCCGGGCTTGCTTCAACCGATGGTTACGAACATCCAGACGTTAATCAGCAAAGGGGCATTTCTAGTCCTAGTTAGACAAAATCTACGTCAACACGTAATACAAAATTATAATTCGTGTTGTAGAGAATGTATCTCCTCTACGTGTAACTTTTGAGTGGTATGCCCTGTGACTGATGAATGATCCGAGTGTGCTCCCTATTGCAAAGACAATGAGTTGCTCCAGAGGCAGACGCTTCCTGCAAACACAAAAATACCCTTTGACCTGTATCACAAGAACAACGGGTCTCACCTGAGTTATCTGTACAGTATACTCTTTGGTTCTATTCGGTAAAGTCACGTAGGTAAAAAATAAAAGAACAAAAATCACGACGTTTCGGCCACAACACAAGCGGCCTTCATCAGGTGAAGGGACCAGGCTGTCTGGAGGACAGCGCTGGAGTGAAACACAGCCAAGCTCAGACCGCGACCTTTAAGCTGTGTGAGAGTAATTAAGGTGCCTTGACAAAGGAATTTAGCATAAAAATTTTGCATTTTAATAGGCGGACTTAGCATGATGAAAGGTAGGGAGGGGGTCGACCTGTGCAGGCTGGCGAGGTGGCACGGCAGTGTCCACATGCTGGTGGTGTGAAAAGGGGATTTTAAGCTGCGAAAGTTTGGGGTACCACTACTTGAAAAATATACTGTACCATTGAAAAATTAGTTTAATGTTTGGTTCGATTTAGAACATCTTTCCAATGGTTGCTTAATTTGAAACCATCTTCTCGGTTGAAATTGTGTCTGTGTTTGTCTAGAATTATCTGTACAGGTTACTTCCAAAACACACACTTTGTCCTAACATCACTTATTCAATGTTTGACCCTCATAGACAAAATGTTACATGCACGCACACAATCAGACAAGTATTCATTCTAAATTATTGCCAGTTATTTTAACAACATTTTATTACGGCACTGAAATATGCTGTATCAGGTTACATCGTATTAAATATGCACCGTCTGCTTAACAGTGTATGTACAACATACTCTTGTGTCATTCAAAACGAGTAGGCCATTGCATGATGGCGTCTGGGTCAAAATTGATCAAATTCTAAACATTACCTACAAACTCCACAACTAAGACGCCACATCAAACATCGCCCCCTACTGACAGGCTCTTGTCCACATGCAGGCCGGTGCAGGGCCACCACCTTGTGCCACACAGGGGCAGCTGCTACTTGGGGATGCTCTTCACGTGTTTGAGACGAGATCCGATACAAAACTCCAAATTGTCAAGGCGATTAAGCAAGCACCATTTAAATGCAATTATTAGAACAGTGAACGCTTGGGAGCTTATTGGCTCTCGCTCCTGGTTAGAGATCTATGCAAACCACAGGTCCACAAAGACTGGCTGCTCTACCCTGCAGGTTGCACCTAGGAACTGAGTGTTCAACTTCACATTCTTGTCATTAAAGGCCTGTGACAAAGGTGCATCTATTGGAGAGACATCGTCTCAGGCTTACACATCTACCGGGTCTCCATTTGACTTTGTATTGTCTCGGAGGAAGTCCACCCACACCTCCACTTCCACAAACTGCTGGGAGTTGCCTCGCTCTGCCTCATAGTCAGAATTCTCCTCCTGCTTCACGTTGCCTCCATCGATGTGAAGGTCCCCTTTTGGAGTTGAATCATCTTCATATTTTACCCTCACTTCTTCGCTCTTCACCATCACTTCTTCACATTTCACCTTCACCTCTTCATATTTCACCTTGATACCTTTAAAAGTGTTCAAGCTGGGATTTTCTTCCGGTTCTTGTTTTATCAGGGATGGGCTCATTGCGGCACTTTGACTTTCACAAGCTGATTTCAGACTCCACTCCTGGTGGATCTTTTCATGCTTTTGAGTTCTCTGGTGTCTTTTAAGATGTGGTGACCGTGCAAACGCCTTCCCACACACACTGCAACTGAAGGGTTTCTCTCCTGTGTGTGTTCTCTGGTGTCTTACAAGAGCAGATGAAAGTGCAAACGCATTCCCACACACACTGCACTTGAAGGGTTTCTCTCCCGTGTGTGTTCTCTGGTGTTTTTTAAAAGCAGATGACCATGCAAATTCCTTCCCACACACACTGCACTTGAAGGGTTTCTCTCCTGAGTGTGTTCTCTGGTGTTCTACAAGAGTAGATGAACATGTAAACGCCTTCCCACACACACTGCACTTGAAGGGTTTCTCTCCTGTGTGAGTTCTCTGGTGCCGTGTAAAATGTCCAGTATTATCCGTGCTGTATGCACACCGGTCACATTGTTGCCTTATGGTACCGAGCTGCGCCGAGTGCCTTTGCTCCATCAGACAAATTGTGCAGAGGAAGCGACAGAGGAAGTGACAGCTGCAGACAGAAAAAAGAATATCCACACCATCTACACGTCAGTATCGATGCACAGAGGAATGCATAAATACACAGTAACACATGACTAACATGTCTATACTTATTAATATATTCATGATATAGTGAAAAAGTTTCTCAAATTCATCAGATGGGCTGTTATGGCACACAATGAGAGGGTGAATGGTCATAAATATGCCTGGAAGCCCTAGTATCTTCAAAATGAATGTTAACCCAAAACTCCGAGCACACAATTTCGGCTGTCTGGATACAAAATAAATATTAATTAAAGCTAAATTCAGCTGACATAGCAAAGGGTGTTGAAAATAAAACTATTTGTTTTATGCAGAAATGCATAAATGAATGTTCAATCGTAACTTAGAGGTGTGAAGCCAGCCAGGCTCACGATGTCCATGCATGCTGGGGATGAACAGATCTCACTTCAGCTGCATGTGTGTGCTGTGTTGACTGTTTCCATTCTTACAAAGAGTTCCAGAGGAAAACAAAAACAAACTATTGTTGTGATATAACCTCCGTGTTCAACAGAGTTAACAGACTTTAGTGAAAACACAATATTGACACTGTCACACACTGGGATGGTTCACAGGTGGTGGTGTGTCCAGACCCATGCCTGGCCACCTTCATCCGCTCAGTATTAATGCTTCCTCACTCCACCAAGTAATTAATTGAGGATCAATCAACATCGCCGAGGCTGCCTGTCTCTCTCTCTCTCCCCGTGGTGAGATGTTAACAACCTCTACTGGCATACAGGAAGTCGTGGGTTCGATCCCGATCCTGACGCCTGCTGGATATTTGGAGTTTGCGTGTCTCTCTCTCTCTCCCCGTGGTCGCGTGGATTTCCCTCCGGATCCCCCGCTTGTCCCCACTCCAAATGCAGAGTGAACACTGCCACGCGTCTAGAGTGAACACCGCCACGCATCTAGATTGAACACCGTGTTGTATATGTGGGTGTGTGAAAATTGATGAAAAATTCTGAAAATTAAATGAAATTTAAAATTTGCATAATGAATCAGAAATTATGTTAATGTATATAATTATGCGTATAAATTATGCTCATTCGAGAGGTAATCGTATTAGTTTATACGAGTGGGTGTGGTTATGTTAATGAATCAGAAATTATGTTAATGTATATAATTATGCGTATAAATTATGCTCATTCGAGAGGTAATCGTATTAGTTTATACGAGTGGGTGTGGTTATGTTAATGAAAGCCTTTACGATAATGAGGCCCCGCCTCGTTGACGAGGTGGGGTTATCAATCGGGATAATGCAATCAATCGTATGCAGTTATGCTAGTGTCAAGAGTCAACTCGGCTTCGTGGTTTAACTTCGTATTATCGATCAGGATAATTCAATGATTCTCGCTTTAGCATTTACCGAGTATGGATTAGAGTGTGTATGTTAGGTCACCAAATTCATATCTCATCGCAGAACCAGATCTTATGCATAGATTTCAGGAAAGAATCACACGACCACTTCTGCATTAATCAATTTATTTCTAATTAAACCTTAACTCTAAAAGATACAACTCTCTGCTTGGAATTACAACACAGTATCAACACAGTCTCATCAACGACTGCGTGGTTTCACTTTGACACCAGCACCTGTGGTTAATTCCGCGAGCTGTTGGTGAGAGAGAGAGAGAGTCGTTACAACATGCATATGCTAATCTAAATAAAACCTTAACTTTATCATAAATGATTATACTTGAATTGTTCACGCAGTACCACACTTATTCATAGATCCATAAGCAACCCTTATCACGTTGTTAGCACATTAGGTCACGGAACAGTTGAGTATTCTGTAGAGTACGCGATTACGTGCGCGATCAGTAACGAGAAGTACTTAAAGATTATATGACGATATTAATACAAAAAAGGCGATCAAAACCAGTTATTATTCCCAAAGGCACAAATATCTCAACAGATCCATCGGGTAGATTATATGATTACCGCAATGGCTTAGGGTGAGGGGGTGCGGTGGGGTGTGCTCTCTCCCCTGATATCCTTATCTTGGACTAACGTTTAATTAATTGTGAACCAGATCGCCTGATAAGGAAGCCGGTTGGATATGCTATCCCCTCCCACGTGAGCGTAGCTCCGTGGTGAAGGTGTCAAGGATTCATTCGTATTGATGGATCGGTTGGTACTTATGCGATTAGAAGTACAGCCCCAAAAAAAATATTAAGGAGGAAATATTACGAATATACTTATAAACGACGGAGTGTTCACTCGATATGCCGCGATGCCTTCACAGCCACTGATGGCCTATGGGCTTGAGTATTGGCTTCTGGTTAAGGACCCGTGTATGTTTGAGTGATGTGAATTGTTTTGAATGGTCAGTGTTTGGAGTTGAGTCTTTAGGTCAAGCGAACGCCTGATTTGTCGTGTAGTGGAGCAGTGTGCGTCATACATATCAGTTGATTAGGCTCGGCCCACACTGGTTGACGTAGGCTGACCAGCTGACACGTTGTTGTAGTTGCGATGGCGTACACAGCACGCTCGTAGCGTGCGCGGGAGGGGAGTCGGCTTGGCAGCTGCGCAATCGGCGCTGGCGATGCACGTTCGTAGCCTCGTCGCTAAACAGCGAGCCTCGCTACTCTGGCGATGGTAGAGGCTTCTTCTGTGTCTGCAGGAATGAGTTGGGCTGGCAAGCTGGTCTTGTTAGCTTGCTGATGAGTTGGGTTGATAAGCTGGCGAGCGGGAGCCGCTCCGATGAGTTGAGCCCTGATGGGTGTTGAGCTCCTTGCTGGTGAGCTGAGGAGCTGAGGAGCTGAGGAGCTCCGTTGAGGAGCTCCGTTGATGAGTTCCCCCGAACTGATGATGAGTCGAGCCGACCCGCCGGTCGCAGCTCGCTCCTGAGCCGACCCACCGGTCGAACTCTTGCTGATGAGATGGCGAGCTCAGCTGATGGGCTCAGCTGAGCTGGGCTCAGCCGAGCCGAACCGGACTCCGATGAGCCGGCCGAACTGAACTTTCAATGCGGCAGCGTCCTCTTTTATGCCAAAATCCTTCTTCTTGACTCCTCCCCACAAGGTGGGGCTTCTTTTGGATTTATCGGTGTATCGTGGTCTGGAGCGTGTGTCCGTCTGTGTGTCCGTCTGTGTGTCCTTGTGTGCGTCATTTACGGCCTTGTTCTATTGATTTCCATAGACCGTCAAAAAACAGCAGGTGTTACAAATCGTCTCAAGGCGTCTTTGTCTGTGTGGCACAACCTTGAGGGAGGCGGGATTCTCCCCTGTGTGACCGACTCTCACGGCTTCCCAGACCCAGGCCCCCTCTTTTCATACGATCAAAAACAACAGGCGTTTCAAATCATCTCACAGGCGTCTTTGTCTGTGTTGCACAACCTGGAGGGAGGGGCGATGTTCCCTCATACGACCTTTACCGACGCACGGAGAAATGGTTCAGTTTTTTTTTAAGTAACATTTTCATCACAGACTCACAGTTATGATTCTGCACGTGACTTGAGGTCTGCTGTGTTTGCTGTGTCAGTCTTCCATCGTGGCGCTTGACTTTAGCTCCAGGGAAAGTGCTCTCTTAAGCGTATGTATACTCATCATGTACGGCAGGGAGACAAAGGCGGCCGGGAGACATTATTTTTCCTTGGCCCCCGGTTTAACATCGCTCAAGTATCTGCAAGGCCATGCCAGCGGGACATAGCTCATGGCGCCTTTAACTGAAATTCCCTGTCCCACTCTCTCGCTGTCTGTCTCAGTCTCTGCCCCACACTCTCTGCCCCATTATCGTGCAACTGCGAGCTTTAGCACAGACACCCGATGGGGTCTCTCCCGCCCTCGCTTCAGGGCCGCGCCTTTATCTGCTTCTCGGTCTACACACGCCGTTCATCTCAAGCTCTCCTCTCCAGTCCTCATTAATTTCGTAATTTCGTCTGGCTGTGGTGGAGGAGTGTTATCTATCGGTTCTCAGCCTTGTGAGCGCAGGTGGCTGTAATAATGAGTTGGCTCGTGTCTTTGGCGTGCCGAGGTCAGCTTGGCAAGGATACCCGCAGGCGCCTCTCCCGCTCCCACTTCAGGCTGCTCTGACTTACGTGGTGTTTTTTTTTCCTAACCTTAAATTAAAACTGCATTCTTATTTGCTTATGTCTGGAGGTTAGAGAATTCGTTTTGACTTCAGTAAAATTCCGTGTTTGTCATACGCTTTGGTCAGGTTGTACAGGAACTTATTAAAGATGAATTACCATTCAGTATTGGATGAGCAAATGGGCAATAGTTCATTGCTATGGCTCGTAGCCTTGTCTCCAATTGGAGCGAGCACGAGGATCGATAGTTTAGCCTCCTCCTGTGGTCGAATTTCGAACTTTAACTAAGCAATGCGGTGTAACTGGATGATCTTTTTGACTTGCCTATGTCTGTGGCTACTGTGAACTCTCCGCGACCCTAGGCTCCGCTTACGTCACCCTGCAGCTTGCCGTGCTGCGCTGTCTGCTTCATTATTTTAATTTCAAAACAACGGCCCGTGCTGAGGTTGGGGGAGGTTGTCCTTGGAGCCTATTATTTATCGCATTTATTTATTTAATTATAAGGCGGATAGTGTTAGTATCAACGCTCTGTGTGATCATGCCTTGCAATCTCCCCAACCCAATTATTTCCAAGGTCTGCTTCTGAGCTCGTTAGCACGCTCTTATCTCCGCTTTCACACGCTACGGGAGGGCAAGGCGTCTTTTTGGCTTGCGTGTTGTTTTTCAGTTTACTATGCTCTTATGTGTTTTAGTCATTAAAAAAACATATAGGTGTATCGGTTAATTTCTTGTTAATATTAATTTTGGAAAAAGGCGCATATCCAACACCGCCACGCGTCCAGAGTGAACACCGCCATGCGTCCAGAGTGAACGCCGCCACACGTCTAGAGTGAACACCGCCACACGTCTAGAGTGAACACCGCCACGCATCCAGAGTGAACACCACCACGCGTCTAGAGTGAACACCACCACACGTCTACAGTGAACACCACCACGCATCCAGAGTGAACACCACCACGCGTCCAGAGTGAACACCGCCACGCATCCAGAGTGAACACCGCCACTCGTCCAGAGAGAACACCACCACGCGTCTAGAGTGAACACCGCCACACGTCTAGAGTGAACACCGCCACGCATCCAGAGTGAACACCACCACGCGTCTAGAGTGAACACCGCCATGCGTCTACAGTGAACACCGCCACGCTGTTGATAAGCCTCACCTCGTTGTTGTTGTTGTGGTCCACACCAAGGGTCGGCTTTCTTTTGAGCCTCGACCCAATTGGTGCTCGACCAGATGACGCCAAAAGGCGTACCCAACCCTTGGTGTGGACCAATCAGTTTCAAGGACAATGCATATATTATCATAGTATGTTTTTTGTTTGCATTTTGACTTGCAGGTATTGTGGTTAATAATAAATGTGGTTAATGCAGACATGAATCCTCGGAAAAAGGTTTCAGTTTTGTTGCCAGAAAAAAAAGGGGAAAAACCCTATTATTATATTTTGGTACTTGCAAAAGAGGTCGAATGATGTAAACATGCCCCATTCATTTGATTTAAAACTAAAGGCAACCGCCCACCATGGTTTGATCCTTTGATTACAAAGCTCATGAAAACTAGGGACAAGGCTTGGGCATGTGCTCAGAAAGGTAATTTGGTCAATGACTGGCTAGAATACAGGATTTTAAGGAATAGATGCCTCAAAAAAATACGGCATGCACAAAAATGCCTACTTTTCCTCCACTCTCCTGGAATCACATGGCAACGCCAGAATCTTCTGGAAAACAATCAAATGTATCGAAAAGGCATCCAAAACAGAAAATATGCCCGTTGAGCTTAACCGAAATGGGGAATATTTTTCAGATCCCCAAAAAATAGTTGACAATTTTAACCTTAATGTTTCTGAAGCTGGTAATCTTTTTGATAATGTGTTGGGAGTCACCCCTGCTCATGCAAATTCCTACACCCCTGTACAAACATTAAATGAATTTAGTTTCCAGCCAATCCACGAAAGTAATGTTCTGAAACAACAGTAATACCTCAAATGGTCATCCTCTACCGGAGCAGATAGTTTTCCCATCTTTGCTCTACTAACTGTTGGTCACCTAATATACAAACTTATTGCCCATATTTTCAACCTGTCCATCAAAGAAGCACCAAAACAATCTGGGTTCCGAAAAAAATACAGCACATCTGCTGCATTAGACTCTCTGAATCACATTTACAGTAGCCTTGAAAATAAGCAGTACTGTGCCAGTCTTTTTCTTGACCTGTCCAAAGGTTTTGATAAAGTCGACCACAACACCCTGCTTAGTAAATTAAGTTGCCTCGGTTTTTCCGAAAACGCAGTAAAATGGTTAAAAAATTACCTCTTTTCTCGCACCCAAATTTTATTCACAGATGGTTGGAGGTCAAACAGTGCTAAGATAACAAAAGGGGTTCCACAGGGTTCCATCCTCGGCTCCCTCTTGTTCTCTCTTTACTTCAATGACTTGGGCACTGACCTGGATCATTCCAGGGTATTTTTTTTTGCAGATGACACGATTCTGATTACTGCTGGCCGCTCTCCAGATGACGTGATTGCTAAGCTCCAGGGTGATTTCAACAAACTACAACATCAGCTTGTTGCTCTTAAACTAGTCCTGAATACCTCCAAAACCAAGGTGCTATGCTTCTCACCAGGACTAAAGCAGGAAGTTATTTTTCCCCAATTACATTCCTTGAATAATTATCAAATAGAACAAGTCAAGATCTATAAGTATCTTGGGGTCATCCTGGATTCAAAACTGAATTTTGAAGACCACATTGATTATATTGGTAAAAAGATTAAAAAAAATTTGGTTTTCTGTATCGACACAAGCACTGCTTCCCCCCAATGTTCCGTTTGGAATTGATAAAAGCTACCATACTGCCTCTACTTGATTACTGTGACATCGTGTATAAATCAGCCCCAAGTACTGTACTGAAGAAGCTTGATTCCATCTATCACTCGGCCTTAAGATTTGCATTGAACTGCCCATATAGGACTCACCACTGTGATCTCTACATTGGGTCAAACTTAACATCTCTTCATGTTCGACAGCTTGTGCACCAGATCTTATTTATTCACGATGTACTTACAAAAAATTCCGCAGACTACCTACTGGATCTCCTCTCTGTTTCAAAGAACAAATTTGACCTCAGGTCTTCGCTCATTTACCAGCTTCACATTCCCTATTGCCGTACAAAAACTGGAGGAAGGGCCTTTGCTATTGATGCCCCCAGGGTCTGGAATGCTATTGCCAATAAACTGCAACTTGAATCACTACCTATGAGATCTTCACTCAAAACTGCTCTAGAGGAGTTGTACAACCCTAGCTGCCACTGCTATTCAGTGGCCTAAAATATGGCTCTAGATTTTGGTGTTATAATTTATTTATGTAGTTTATTGTTAAAAATTCGGTCACAGTCCCTATGATCACTGTTACATTGGATTTATGGCTTTTATTTTGGTGATTTCGAAAAGGTTTTTTTGTTTTGGCCATGTTTTTGTTTATTGTAGTACGGAGTTAGACTGATGGCCTTAATCTTAGTTGTCTTGTGGTTGTTGTTGTTATTTGACTTGCATCCCACTAGGATTTTTGCACACAGCGTTGGTGTGCGGTGCTATTTCAGGAATATTTTGATATTTTTTTCCTGTATTTTCTGTTTGCACAGTCACACAAAGTCACTTTAAGATGTTTTCTTGTTCGTGTTGTTTGTTTGTTGCGGTTGCACCCGATTCAAGAGCCGAATGGCTCACAGGGCTATACCAAATAAATAAACCATGAACTAAGTTCCATTCCCGCTCGTGGCCAACACCGCCAGTGACGATTTTCTGAACCGGTCCTGAGCCTCCCCTACGTCGACTCGGCCTCAAACGAGTACCCGGTGCGGTGTGTAAACATCGCCACTAGGGAGACAAAGGCGGCCGGGCGTGGTGCTGGCCACCAACCCCCTCGTGTGCCGTCCCACCCTTAATAGGTGCTCGCTAACAGCACTTGCCTTACAGTCTGTTAAGGCTATACAGGGCATCTTTGTCTTTGTTAGGTGCTCACTAACAGCACTTGCCATGACATTCTGTGCAGGCTATATGGGGGATCTTTGTCTTTGTGTTGGGAGCAATTTTGAGTGGCGTGTAGCCGTGGGAGCTGAACGGGCGCATGCTGCTGCTGACAGTCGTTGACTACAGTGGGACAGACGCTGATAGACACACACAGACAAGACAGGCGGACACAGACAAGAGGAACACAGAGACAGAGACGACATAGACAGGCAGAGAGAGACAGAGGCAAACAGACGGACAGAGAGATGTTGAACACACTTAACTCGCTCCATTGAAAGAGATTCCTCGATCTCTGCCCATCCCCGGAAGTCGTTCAAGTTTCTATTTCATTGTGTGTGGTGTGTACGTGTAAGCAATGTGGGATATCGATGTACACAGCTATGAACAAGATCAGCAGACAAGACGTCTTTCAGACTCTTTGGTTCTTTCGGTAAAGACACGTAGGTAGAAAAAAAAAAATCACGTTTCGATCGCAACACGAGCGGTCGTCCCCAGGCGAAAACATCCAGACATTGTCACGTGAGCTATGGCATAAGTCACGTGAGCTACGTCACGTGACAAAGATAAGGTGACCCCCCCCCCCCCCCCCGTGGCTCGCCCCGCTCAGCTGAGCATCGTTTTAATGCGGTGGGATCACGCGAAATTGATTTCTGTAAGACGAAGGTACTTTGAAAACCCACTGGCTATACTCCTTTATATAAGCGCACAACTTCATCTGTCTGTGATCAACGCTGCACTTTGTCGTTTTCATGCAGGGGGCGCTGTAAACCTACTAGCCCCCTGCATGAACGATGGAGGTGCAGGGGCAGACGCTCGATCACGTTGGAATCCATCTGCAGACGGCGGTCTTCTCGTACGGCCAGCTCTGTGTCGCCTCATCTCGATCCCGCGATCCCAACCAGGTGAAAGACCGCATCGAACCGAGCCCCCGGCAAGGCCATCTACTTCACGACGAGAGAAAATTCACACGAAATGTCGTTTTCAATGAAGCCTTCCAGATGTAAAATGATATGAGCCCTTCATGGCTGCTGACGATTGGTTGGGGAGAGGCCAGGACATGGCCCATCCGGTGAAATACTCCACCCCAACCAACAGGTTTAGTTTAGTTTCATTTAGTTTAGTTTCATTTATATTGGTGTAGCCCTAAAATTTTGATTTATATATATTTTATTATTTTATCGTTTCCCTTCAACGTGACTTTACCGAAAGAGCTAAGAATATGGTATAGCCCTGTGAGCCATTCGGCTCTTGAATCGGGTGCAACCGCAACAAACAAAAAAAACCAAAAACATGAAGAAGAAAATTTCGATTTAAAGCTTTCGTGACTGCAAGGATTCATCTTCTTTGGTTATTTCGGTAAAGTCACCACGTAGAATGAGACAGTCTCGTCCCTTCACCTGATGAAGGCCACTTGTGTTGTGGCCGAAAAGTCGTGATAATTTTATTGTTATTTTCTTTTATTAATTTATTATTTTATTCTCATTCTACGTGGTGACTTTACCGAAAGAACCAAAGAAGATGAACAAGAAAACATCTTACAGTGATTATGTGACTGTGCAAACAGAAAATCCAGGAAAAAAACATCAAAGTATTCCTGAAATAGCACCGTACACCGACGCTGTGTGTAAAAATCCCAGTGGGATGCAAGCCAAATAACAACAACAACAAGACAACTAAGATTTAGGCCATCAGTCTAACTCCGTACTACAATAAACAAAAACATGGCCAAACCAAAAAACTTTTAGAAATCACCAAAATATAAAGCCATAAATGCAATGTAACAGTGATCACAGGGACTGTGACCGAATTTTTAACAATAAACTACATAAATAACATGTAACACCAAACCCTAGAGCCACAGCTGGCTGCATGAGTCACTCCACAAACAACAGGAGCATCGGTCAGAGTATCAAATTTTTCAATGCACCTTTAAGATCAGCACGCTAAATCAAAATACAGATAATACTTTGCAGCGGTCATCCGGAGCGAAACATTTTATTTTATTTTAGGCCACTGAATATCAGTGGCAGCTAGGGGTGTACAACTCCTCTAGAGCAGTTTTGAGTGAAGATCTCATAGGTAGCGATTCAAGTTGCAGTTTATTGGCAATGGCATTCCAGACCCTGGGGGCATCAATAGCAGAGAAAACTTATTACCTCGCGGGGTAGCTGGAAATGGGCCCAAAATATCCAGCGCGACAATATCGTTCAACGCGGGAGACGCGAATGGATTGCAAAGGCGGGCAAGGTGGTCTCGCTGGCGGCTTACGGCGAGCACATTCAGTGCAACCGTGCAGGAGGTCGGCCAGAAAAAGAAAAAAAAACTCCAGTTGGAGGGCAGCCGGCGTTTTGTGGACTCACAAATGAAGTAAGCGCGCGTGGGTGGCCCAAACAATTTTTCCCCGGCAGGGACGTGGGCACGGCAGGTTCGAACTCCCGCGAGTCGCCATCGCACATCGTGAGGAGGCCGTGCCGTGTGACTCCCTAGCGCGGCGGCGTAAGCCGAGGAGGGAGACGTCTTCCATGTGAAGATGTCCCCGGACGTCAGGACTTAGGACCAACAGTGCGTCTTATGCAACGGGCGCGCTCGAACGCCGCCCGGCCATCAATGACCGGACCAGCTGTGGCAGCGAATGACGGAGGCAATCCTTGGTCAGGAGGCTTACGTCGCCCTGAAGCCACATTTCCCGACGAGAGGCATTACCGTGCCGAATACCCTTCTGGTAGACAACGGTAAGTTGATAGTCTTGAAGGACCTCCAGCCATTCGTGACAATTGGCCCCCGACGGCTGATCATGCTGAAGCGCTGCGTGGTCCGAACGTACTGCAAAGTGTCTACCGTAGAGATATGGCCGGTAGTGCTGGACAAGGAAAACAATGGCGGGTAGTTCACGACGGGTTATGCAATTCCGATTTAAAGCTTTCGTGACTGCAAGGATTCATCTTCTTTGGTTCTTTCGGTAAAGTCACGTAGAATGAGAATAAAATAAAATTCTCACGACGTTTCGGCCACAACACACCAACATCATGCTGATCCCACAGTTACATGCTAATTTAAATGTAAACTCCCCTCCCCCCTCCTCCCGTCCTAAGCTCGTTCGCTCTCCGTGGTGTTGATCCCTAACACCAACATCATGCTAATCCCCCCAGTTACATGCTAATTTCTGACTTTAACATCCTGCTAATACAACACATTAACACAGCTACTGTTGATATGTAAACTCCTTTGTCAAGGCGCTCTGTTCCTCCCACACAGCTTAAAAAGACGCTGCCAAGCTTGGCAGTGTCCACTCAAGCGCTGTCTTCTGGACAGTCCTGTTTCTTCGCCTGAGGACGGCTGCTTGTGCTGTGGACGAAATGTCGTGAGAAATTTTATTTCCTTATTTTATTTTATTATTTTATTCCCATTCTACGTGACCTTACCGAAAGAACCAAAGAAGGGTTATGCAATAGCGCAATTCTGCGGGGGCAGCACACGGCTGCCATAGGCTATGACGTGCTCCACACCGTCGACCGACTGTGACAACCTCCCTCCTATGCCAGTACAGGGCAGTCCCCGACTTATGATGGAGATGCGTTACGACGACCCCCATCGTAAGTCGAAAATATCGTAAGTCGAAAATGGCCTCGCCCTACCCCGGGAGTCTTAAAGAATGGTGATAATTTAGCAAAGCAGAGCAAGTTACAGTACCGTACTGTATAAATGCTGTATGTATTTATTAATTACAATACTGTATTGCACAGTAAAATTTAAAGTAAAAAAAAAACAAGGTAAATTCGTAGACTACCTATATGAACTGCAATTTCATGGAAAGTTTTTTCACGAAACAATCCTCCTATCTGCTATTAAAAAAAACTTTTAACGTGCATTGAACGTATCGTTTCGTGATAATCCTGAAAATGAAATCGCTAAAGCTACGTATCATACACGCGTTGAACGTATTGTAACATATCATATTCTACTGTACTCGCCAAGATTCTGTCCGTCGTCTGCATACTTGAACGATGTTTAGGTTGTTGATGGCCACATTAACTTAGAGTTGTCGGAAGAGGAGGATGGCGATGATCACGTTGCAGTGTCGTACCTCGTCGCACGCTGCAGCGTTTGCCTGCCGCGCGAAATAAAAAATATATTTAACAATTTTGTCATATCGCCATCGTAATATCGAAATATCGTAAGTCGGGGACTACCTGTACTACTGGCGTCGGTGTCTAAAGTGAATGGCACAGTCAAGTCGGGATGTCGCAAGGGAGGAGCACCAATCAGGGCCTTACGGTTGGCATCAAAGGAGGCCTGTTCAGCATCCCCCCCCCCCCAACTGAATTTCGCGCCTTTTGCCGTCAAAGCATGGAGGGGCTTGGCCATGGACGCGAGGCCAGCGACAAACCGGCGATAATAATGAGGCAAAGCCCACAAAACTGCGCACATCATCCTCAACGGAGGTGGGGACGGGCCGAGAGCGGACGCAGTCGGTCTTTTCGGGGTCAGTAGCAATGCTGTAGCGACTGACGGTGTGGCACGAGTAACGGCTAGCGCATGAGGTAGCGTTTTTTTTTTCACGCGGTTTAACTTTTAAATCCGCTGCCCGCCTCTTTGAGGAGGACCGCCCTCGATCGGTCGAGATGGCCACCGAAAGCTCGGCTGAAAACGATGACGCCGTCGCGGTAAATCGGGGCAGCAGTCCCACGGGAATCCCAGCGAGGACCGATTCCATCAGGCGTTGGAGCGTCGCCGGTGCCGAGTGCAGTCCCATGGGGAGCCGATTAAGCTCAGCGAGGCCCTGCGGAGTGCGGAAGGCCGTCTTCGGTTTGGAAGCGTCGTCGAGAGGCAACTGCCGAAACCCGGGTAATGGGTCTAAAGTCGAGAAGTAGCGCGCGCCTGGGCGTCCAGCCACTCATCCACGTGGGGGGGGTGGGGGCGCTGGATAAGCGTCTGCTACCGAGACTTTATGAAGCTTCCGGAAAACCAACGCAGAAGCGAAGGGCACCGTCGTTGCTTTTTAACCAAAACAATTTGGCGCTCCCCACGGGCCGGTGGGGCGGCGAGGTCACATCCGCCACCAACTCGTCGTCAGCGGCTATCCGCACGTGTCCCCTCTCGGCCCCGGCTGAAGCCAAGCAGATTTTGTCTGATTGGCGCAGCGTCACCCGTGTCAACGAGGTGACCGAGTGGCTTGGTGCAGCCGATGTCAAATTTACCCATGCTGGAGGCATCGGTCGAAGTCCTGCTGGAGCGCAATTTCGGACGCTGCAATGGCAACAGGTCCGTCCCTTCCGAACAAAGCGCGTCAATCCGCTGCGTATCAGAACGTGAACGCGGGCCGGGGGGCAGGGAACGTCCCCCAAACGTGACCCACCACAAGGGCCGGTGAAGCATGGGCAAGCACCGTGCCCTGGGGAATAGCCGTGGTCCTCGACCCCGCATTCAAGACCCCGAGTGAACGGTTCACTATCAGCCGATGCGAACGTCTGCGCCCCGACAAGATCTAACCCGCGCGCCTATGCCGCGTTGGACGGACCCAGCAGCACACCTTCAGCAAGCGCTGATCCGACGCAAAGAGGTTTCCGGAACCGGAGAGGGACTGGCATTTGACAGCCGGCCGGGACACGAACCGTGCGAGACGTCTGAACCGTGGCAAGCGCAGTGCGCAAGCGAGTGGGTGAGGGCAAGAGAGCCATGCGTCGGCCAGAGGGGAGCCCGATACACCCTTGGCCCTTTCCGAACATAGATGGACTCTCGGCCGTGGCAGATCACTTTTATAATTCAGTAGGCTCACGTGACATTGACTTCTCCAGGACAGAGGTTCTTTGCAAGCCATCGGGCTACCATGAGAGATTCGTTCATGAGGCTGTCCACGTGTACAAGCACAGAGACAATTTCAACCGAGAAGATGGATTCTGGCTTAGTAATCATTGGAAGGATTTGATAAACCATTTCGGATCTTAATTGATTGTTCACGCTTACGGTGGCTTTCAGACAGCATACATTAATTTTTCGTCTCCCCCCTCCTCTTTTCCGAACATAGATGGACTCGTCCTTATAAGTAAACTGTCAAATCGCTGTCCGTGGTGCTAACGGTTTTTAAATAAATAAATAAATACAAACCGCCACTTCTTTCAAATGTTTCTTGCCGTTGGTTTTCACACCTGATGATGACTGTTTGTGTTACAGTCGAAACGTCGTGATAACTTTAGTGTTTTATATATTTTATTATTTTATTGTTTCCCTTCAACGTGGCTTTACCGAAAGAACCAAGAATATAGATGAACTCGTCCGTCTGAACAAAGCTCGTCGCTCTCCGTGGTGCTAATCCCTCACGCCAACATCATGCTAATCCCCCAGTTACATGCTAATTTCTGACTTTAACATCCTGCTAATCCAACACATTAACACAGCTACTGTTGATATGTAAACTCCTTTGTCAAGGCGCTCTGTTCTTTCCACACAGCTTAAAAAGACGCTGCCAAGCTTGGCAGGGTTCACTCAAGCGCTGTCTTCCGGACAGTCCTGTTTCTTCACCTGAGGAAGGCTGCTTGTGTTGTGGCCGAAACGTCGTGAGAAATTTTATTCTGTTATTATTATTATTTTTATTATTTTATTTCCATTCTACGTGACTTTCCCGAACGCAATTTAACATCGCCGATGCGGATCTGGGCGTCGATCCTGCCAGTTGTCCCCAATGAACCCCCATTGGCGGCAAAGCACGGCACATCAACAGTCCGCGCGGGGACGACACTCGTCGGGCAAGATGTTACGGACGACGTCCGAGACGATGGCCACCGACGCTCCCGTGTCGACCAGCATCCGGACGTCAACCCCCTCAAATGGGACCTACGACGGCGGATGATCCCCGCGGCCGGAGCGACGACCCTATGGGCCAACTCGGACCGCTGACCCGGTCCGAGCGCCCCGTCGATTACCCAACCCCTTCGGATCCCCCCCCCCCCCCCATCCGACGCACGGCCACCCTGTGCGGTGTGAAGGTGCCCGGATCCGGCGTGGAGCCGAAGGCGGGTGAGGCGCTGGAGGAGGAGGAGGAGGAGGAGGAGGAGGAGGAGGAGGAGGAGGCGGCCTGGCGATCAGCCGCGGGTGCCGGTCGTCGTCCGCGTCGCCGGCGGTCCCGCCGAGCAGGCCTGGTCGTGGACCGGGTCGTCCCCGTGAGCCGCGGGTGCGCCAGGGAGCGCCTGGCAGCCCGCACGGAGTCGAAGCCGTCGGCGGCATCCGCTCTCTTCCTGGTGCCCGAGCGGCGCCCGGAGGGACGCGGCCAACCTGGCCAAGGGCGTCCCGCGGTGTGGACCGATCGGCCGGAGGGGCCGCGGTGAGGGCGGCGAGAGAGGGGCCCTCGTCGCCCCGGCGCGGCCCGGGGGAAGGGCGCGGAGCGCCGCGACCTCCGGCCAGCCGCCTCATCTCCGCGTGAGAGATGAGGTGGCGCCGGAAGGCCGCACGGCCGCCACCTGCCGCGGAAAACGCCTTCGACGCAGGCGGGCGGGCGGGCGGGCGGGCGGGCGTTGCTGCACGCTGGCAGCGCGTCTCCCTTCCGTGCCTCCGTGTCCGCTTCCGACACTGGATGTCGTGGGTTTGTGGTAAGCCGGGGACGAATCTTGGGAGGCGACACTTTTATTCAATCCCCCGTATAGCCTTAACAGACTGTAGGGGCAAGTGCTGTTAGCGAGCGGCACCTATGAAGGCCGGAACGGTGCACGAGGGGGTGGGTGGCCAGCACCACCCCCGACCGCCTTTGTCTCCCCAGTGGCGATGTTTACTACACACCGCACCAGGTACTCATTTGAGGCTGAGTCGACCTAGGGGAGGCCCGGGACCGGTTCAGATAATCGTCACCAGTGGTGTTGGCCGTGAGCGGGAATCGAACCCGGGTCGCCAGGTTCATAGCGCAGCGTAGCGCTAACCGCTACTACACTACCGCTCCCCACAAGATGAACACTGCAGCACAGCCCCCCGGTCTCACACAGGGCAACGGGCCTTCTAACTAACCACGGCCTAGGGAGGTACTGCCTCCGGCATAGTGTGCCCTATCACGGGGCTACGGCTCTCTGGGTCCTCCGGCTACAAGTGCCCCAGGGGAGGCTGCACCGACCTGACCCAGCCAGGGTGCGGTTCCGACCACTGGCCCACTCGGACCCGGCACTCGCAAGGACGTCGGGCCGGGGGTTCCCAGGGTCTCACCACTGAGCCACACAGAGTCCCGGCCCTGACAAGGGCAGCGGGGCTAGGGGTCCCAGGGTCCTAGCTAGCCGGTCTTCTTGCTTAGGTCGTGGACTGGCCCCGAGCCCTTCCGGGGGGGTCCGGCTTTGATGCCCAGTGCCGGTGCGTCAGCCCCTGGCCCCGCCTACCTTCCAGAAAGTTCCAGAGGGGGCTCCGGGGGATCCCAGGACACCCCGTAGCCCCCACTGCCTGCTGGATCTCCTCTCTGTTTCAAAGAACAAATTTGACCTCAGGTCTTCGCTCATTTACCAGCTTCACATTCCCTATTGCCGTACAAAAACCGGAGGAAGGGCCTTTGCTATTGATGTCCCCAGGGTCTGGAATGCTATTGCCAATAAACTGTAACTTGAATCGCTCCCAATGAGCTCTTCATTCAAAACTGCTCTAGAGGAGTTGTACACCCCTAGCTGCCACTGCAATTCAGTGGCCTAAAATAAAATGAGATGTTTCGCTCCGGATGACCGCTGCAAAGTATTATCTGTATTTTGATTTAGCGTGCTGATCTTAAAGGTGCATTAAAACATTTGATACTCCGACTGATGCTCATGCTGTTGTTGTGGAGTGACTCATGCAGCCAGCTATGGCTCTAGGATCTGGTGTTACAAGTTATTTATGTCGTTTATTGTTAAAAATCCGGTCACAGTTCCTATGATCACTGTTACATTGCATTTATGGCTTTATTTTGGTGATTTCTAAAAGTTTTTTGGTTTGACCATGTTTTTGTTTGTTGTAGTACGGAGTTAGACTGATGGCCTTAATCTAAGTTGTCTTGTTGTTGTTGTTGTTATTTGACTTGCATCCCACTGGGATTTTTGCACACAGCGTCGGTGTACGGTGCTTTTTTCAGGAATATTTTCCTGTTTTTTTTTCCCTGGATTTTCTGTTTGCACAGTCAACACGTAGTCACTTTAAGATCACATCGTTAGACCTCCTTTGCCAGTACCAAAATATAATAATAGGGGTTTTCCCCCTTTTTTTCTGGCAACAAAACTGAAACCTTTTTTTACGAGGATTCATGTTTGCATTAACCACAATACCTGCAGTCAAAATGCAGGTATTGTTGGTGTGGACCAATCAGTTTCAAGGACAATTCATATATTATCATAGTATGTTTTTTGTTTGCATTTTGACTGCAGGTATTGTGGTTAATGCAGTAACATGAATCCTTGTAAAAAAAAGTTAAAGTTTTGTTGCCAGAAAAAAAGGGGGAAAACCCCTATGATTCACTTTAAGATGTTTTTTTTCCTGTTCGTGTTTTGTTGTTGTTGTTGTTGCGGTTGCATCCGATTCAAGAGCCGAATGGCTCACAGGGCTACACCAGAATAAATGCAAACTACGAAACTAAGCTACGAGAGGGGGCTCCGGTGGATCCCAGGACACCCCGTTGCCCCCAGCTGCTTCGGCGGCTGGGGATATCGCCACTGCCCCTGCTGTACCGCGTCCGCCCCCTGCTGGTAAGTGCCCGCAAAGCCATTCGCAGCGCTGCATTGGCATTGAGCTGCCGCTGGGGGTCACGCTGTTCGCGTGCTCGACCGCCGCCGCTCGCCGGAAGCTTCCCTTCGCTGCTGCCGCTGCTGCTGCTGCCTCGCGTGTCGTCGCGTGTCGCGTGGCCCCATCCCACGCACAACTTTGGAAGCCCCTAGAGGCATCTTCTTTGGGTCTTTCGGTAAAGTCACCACGTAGAATGAGAATAAAATAATACATTGATAAAATAACAACAATAATATTCTCACGACGTTTCGGCCACAACACAAGCGGCCTTCATCAGGTGAAGGGACGAGACTGTCTGGTAGGACAGCGCTGGAGTGAGAAAGCCACGTTCAGATCACGACCTTTAAGCTGTGTGAGAAGAAACAAAGCGCCTTGACAAAGGAATTAGCATATAATTTAGCATTGAAATGGCTGAGTGATTAGCTTGTGACTGGTCACAGAAATGGCTATGTTAAAGCATACACATCCGCAAAGGCACCCCTTGACAAAGGAATTAGCATAGAATTTAGCATTGAAATAGCTAAGTTAAAGCATACACATCCGCAGAGGCACCCCTAGAAGCAGTTGCATTTGGAGGCTTGCCCTGCCCTGCCCCCCAACTCTGATGAAGACCGCTTTGTGTTGCGATCGAAACGTCGTGGGGTTTTATTTTATTTTGTGGCGTCTATAAAGTTGTATCAGCGTTGTTTATAAAGTTGTAGTGTAGTGTTGTCTAAAAAGTTGTATCAGTGTTGTCTATAAAGTTGCATCAACGTTGTCTATAAAGTTGTATCAGTGTTGTCTATAAAGTTGTATCAGCGTTTATAAAGTTGTAGTGTAGTGTTGTCTATAAAGTTGCATCAGTGTTGTCTATAAAAGTTGTATCAGCGTTGTTTATAAAGTTGTAGTGTAGTGTTGTCTAAAAAGTTGTATCAGTGTTGTCTATAAAGTTGTATCAGCGTTGTCTATAAAGTTGTAGTGTAGTGTTGTCTATAAAGTTGCATCAGCGTTGTCTATAAAGTTGTAGTGTTGTGTTGTTTATAAAGTTGTATCAGCGTTGTCTATAAAGTTGTAGTGTGGTGTTGTCTATAAAGTTGTATCAGCGTTGTTTATAAAGTTGTAGTGTAGTGTTGTCTAAAAAGTTGTATCAGTGTTGTCTATAAAGTTGTATCAGCGTTGTCTATAAAGTTGTAGTGTAGTGTTGTCTATAAAGTTGTAGTGTAGTGTTGTCTATAAAGTTGTATCAGTGCTGTCTATAAAGTTGCAGTGGAGTGTTGTCTATAAAGTTGTAGCGTGTAGTGTTGCTAATAAAGTTGTATCAGTGTTGCACATGGCCTGGCACAAGCGTCGTGGTGACGTCACCGCCACTTAGTGGCGAATGGTGGTTGTATTGTATTAGTCTTTTGATTTAAAGCTTTCGTGACTGCAGGGATTCTTCTTGGTTCTTTCGGTAAAGTCACGTAGAAGGGAAACAATAAAGTAATAAAATATTTTAACAATAAAATAATACGTGACTTTGCCGAAAGAACCAAGAATATGTATTAGTACTCTTTGTTTTATTTGGTAAAGTCACATAGTATGAATCCTTGCAGTCACGAAAGCATCAAATCTGGAATATGTATTAGTGTTGTCTATAAAGTCGTAGTGTTGTCTATAAAGTTGCATCAGTGCTGTCTATAAAGTTGTAGCGTGTAGTGTTGTCGATAAAGTGTGTATCAGTGTTGTCTATAAAGTTGCATCAGTGCTGTCTATAAAGTTGTAGCGTGTAGTGTTGTCTATAAAGTTGCATCAGTGTTGTTTATAAAGTTGTATTGTATTAGTGTTGTCTATAAAGTTGTATTGTATTAGTGTTGTCTATAAAGTGTGTATCAGTGTTGTCTATAAAGTTGTATTGTATTAGTGTTGTCTATAAAGTTGTAGCGTGTAGTGTTGTCTATAAAGTTGTAGCGTGTAGTGTTGTCTATAAAGTGTGTATCAGTGTTGTCTATAAAGTTGTATTGTTTTAGTGTTGTCTATAAAGTTGTAGCGTGTAGTGTTGTCTATAAAGTGTGAATCAGTGTTGTCTATAAAGTTGTATTGTATTAGTGTTGTCTATAAAGTTGCAGCAGTGCTGTCTATAAAGTTGTAGCATGTAGTGTTGTCTATAAAGTGTGTCAATGTTGTCTATAAAGTTGTATTGTATTAGTGGTGTCTATAAAGTTGTAGCGTGTAGTGTTGTCTTTCAAGTGTGTATCAGTGTTGTCTATAAAGTGTGTGTCAGTGTTGTCTATAAAGTTGTATTGTATTAGTGTTGTCTATAAAGTTGCATCAGTGTTGTCTATAAAGTGTGTATCAGTGTTGTCTATAAAGTGTGTGTCTGTGTTGTCTATAAAGTTGTATTGTATTAGTGTTGTCTATAAAGTTGTAGCGTGTAGTGTTGTCTATAAAGTGCGTGTCAGTGTTGTCTATAAAGTTGTATCGTATTAGTGTTGTCTATAAAGTTGTAGCGGCTACCGCGGGTGACGTCACGCGGTAGACATTTTCTGCTTCTTCTGTGGAGGCCGCCGTAGTGAGCGGCGCTCCGCGCGAGGTGGAGGAGGAGGTGGAGGAGGAGGTGGGGAGACAAAGGTGG
Source organism: Petromyzon marinus (assembly GCF_048934315.1). Lineage (NCBI taxonomy): Eukaryota > Metazoa > Chordata > Hyperoartia > Petromyzontiformes > Petromyzontidae > Petromyzon > Petromyzon marinus. The sequence continues at coordinate 6,001,413 of NC_133750.1, forward strand.
TCGTGGCGAGAGAGAGATACAAAGGCGGTCGTGGCGAGAGAGAGGAGAGCGAGAGACACAAAGGCGGCCTGGGGGGGGGTGAGTGAGGGTGGTGGTGTAGGAGAGACAAAGGCGGTCGAGGAGGGGAGTGGTGGGGGGGAGGAGAGACAAAGGCGGTCGAGGAGGGGGGAGGAGAGACGAAGGGGACCGCGGGACGAGGCCCCGAGGCTGCGATGCTGGCGCCTGGACCGCGAGTGAAGAGGTGAGACACATACAGTACATACAGTCCACACATACAGTATACACAGTCCATACAGTACACACATACAGTATACACATGACATACAGCACACACATACAGTATACACATAGTACATACAGTACACACATACAGTATACATACGGTACATACAGCACACACACAGTATACACACAGCACATACAGTACACACATACAGTATACATACAGTACACACATACAGTATACACACCGTGCATACAGTACACACATACAGTATACACACAGTACATACAGAACACACATGCAGTAAGCATACAGTACATACAATGCATACAGTACACACATACAGTATACACAGTACATACAGTCCGCACATACAGTATACATACAGTCCATACAGTACACACATTCAGTATACACACAGTACATACAGTACACATACAGTACACACAGTACACATACAGTATACACACACGGCGCACACATACAGTATACAACCAGTGCATACAGTACACATACAGTATGCATACAGTACATACAGTGCACACAGTGCGCACATACAGTACATAAGTTCATATACAGCATGCACGTACAGTATACACAGTACATACAGTGCGCACATAAGTATACACACCGTACATACAGTGCGCCTGCGCCACACATACAGTATACAAACAGTACGTACAGCGCATATACAGTACATACAGTGCGCATGCGGTACAAATACAGTATGCATACAGTACACGCATGCAGTATATACAGTGCGCGCATGCAGTACACATAAGTATACATACAGTACACACCCGCAGTACACAGCTACAGTATACATACAGCACACAGCTACAGTATACATACAGTACACATACAGTATACATACAGCACACAGCTACAGTATACATACAGCACACAGCTACATTATACGCACAGTACACAGCTACAGTATACGTACAGTACACATCTGCAGTATACGTACAGTACACACCTGCAGTATACGTACAGTACAGTAGACAGTACACATGTAGAGTCTACATGCAATACACCGACAGTATACATCCAGTATACACCTACAGTCTATACACAGTGTACAGCTACAGTCTATATATACAGTACACATACAGTATACATACAGTGCACATCTACATTCTATATATACAGTACGTGGCTACAGTATACACAGTACACACCTACAGTCTATATACAGTACACAGCTACGGTCTATATACAGTACACACCTGCAGTATATACATACAACACACATACAGTCTATATACAGTACACGCGTACGCAATGCATACAGTACACAGATACAGTATGCGTACAGTACACGCATGCGGTCTATGTACAGTACAAAGCTGTTATACAGTATGCAGTACACATCTACAGTCTATATACAGTACACAGCTACCGTGTACATACAGTACGCAGCTACAGTCTATATACAGTACACAGCTACAGTCTATATACAGTACACAGCTACAGTCTACATACAGTACACAGCTACCATATACATACAGTACACAGTTGCAGTCTATATACAGTACACAGTTTCCGTATACATACAGTACACAGCTACAGTCTATATACAGTACACAGCTACAGTCTATATACAGTACACAGCTGCCGTATACATACAGTACACAGCTACAGTCTATATACAGTGCACATCTGTCTATATACAGTACACAGCTAGTCTATATACAGTACATAGCTGCAGTCTATATACAGTACACAGCTACAGTCTATATACAGTACACAGCTACAGTCTATATACAATACACAGCTACAGTCTATATACAATACACAGCTACAGTCTATATACAGTACACAGCTACAGTCTATATACAGTACACAGATTCAGTCTATATACAGTACACTGCTGCAGTCTATACAGTACACATCTGCAGTCTATATACAGTACACAGCTGGTCTATATGCAGTATAAATACAGTACACACAGTACAGTATATAGACAGTACACAGCTACAGACAGTGAGACACACGCACGCACACGCACGCGCACACACAGACACAGACACACACGGACACACACACACACAGATACACACACACACAGATACACACGCGCAGATACACACGCAGATTCACACACGCACAGATACACACACGCACAGATACACACACGCACAGATACACACACGCACAGATACACACACGCACAGATACACACACGCACAGATACACACACGCACAGATACACACACGCACAGATACACACACGCACAGATACACACACGCACAGATACACACACGCACAGATACACACACGCACAGATACACACACGCACAGATACACACACGCACAGATACACACAGACAAAGATCCCCCATATAGCCTTAACAGACTGTCGGGGCAAGTGCTGTTAGCGAGCACCTATGAAGGCCGGAACGGTACACGAGGGGGTGGGTGGCCAGCACCACCCCCGACCGCCTTTGTCTCCCCAGTGGCGATGTTTACACACCGCACCAGGTACTCATTTGAGGCTGAGTCGACCTAGGGGAGGCCCGGGACCGGTTCAGATAATCGTCACTGGTGTTGGCCGTGAGCGGGAATCGAACCCGAGTCGCCAGGTTCATAGCGCAGCGCGCTAACCGCTACTACACTATCGCTCCCCCTACAGATACACACATACACACGCACAGATACACACACATACACACGCACAGATACACACACAGGTACACACACACACACAGCCACACACACAGATACACACACAGACACACGCACAGACACACACGCACAGATACACACGCACAGATACACACGCACAGACACACACACAGATACACAGACACAGATACACACGCACAGACACACACACAGATACACAGACACACACACAGATACACAGACACACAAACAGATACACACGCACAGACACACACGCACAGATACACACACACAGACACACACACACAGATACACACGCACAGTTGCACACACGCAGATATACACACACAGACACACACACAGATACACACACAGATACACACACAGATACACACACAGATACACACACACAGATATACACACACAGATACACACACAGCTGTACCCCCCACTGTGCCAGACTAGGTACAGGAGGTCACGGGACAGACCCAGCAGGTGCCATGGGTCGACTGACTGAGATGACTGTCTGATGTACCACCACACTGTGCCAACTTGCTGTGCTTTATCCGCCCGGCGCTCCGCTCGTTGTTGTGAGGGTCGCTTCTCCGTTGTTTCTGGAGGGGCGACTGCCTCCCAGCTGCCCAGCAGTCGTCTCAAGGTGCACCTAGCCTGGCACACTGGCCCAGCCGTAGGCAGGGCCAGCCTCAATGTTTATGTGGTGCAGTGGTGTGAGTCTATGGGTGGCAGTGCAGAGTCTATGGGTGGCAGTGCTGAGTCTATGGGTGGCAGTGCTGAGTCTATGAGTGGCAGTGCTGAGTCTATGGGTGGCAGTGCTGAGTCTATGGGTGACAGTGCTGAGTCTGTGGGTGGCAGTGCTGAGTCTATGGGTGGCAATGCTGAGTCTATGGGTGGCAGTGCTGAGTCTATGGGTGGCAGTGCTGAGTCTATGGGTGGCAGTGCTGAGTCTATGGGTGGCAGTGCTGAGTCTATGGGTGGCAGTGCTGAGTCTATGGGTGACAGTGCTGAGTCTATGGGTGGCAGTCCTGAGTCTATGGGTGACAGTGCTGAGTCTATGGGTGACAGTGCTGAGTCTATGGGTGGCAGTGCTGAGTCTATGGGTGGCAGTGCTGAGTCTATGGGTGGCAGTGCTGAGTCTATGGGTGACAGTGCTGAGTCTATGGGTGGCAGTGCTGAGTCTATGGGTGACAGTGCTGAGTCTGTGGGTGGCAGTGCTGAGTCTGTGGGTGGCAGTGCTGAGTCTATGGGTGGCAGTGCTGAGTCTATGGGTGGCAGTGCTGAGTCTATGGGTGGCAGTGCTGAGTCTATGGGTGGCAGTGCTGAGTGTATGACAGTGCTGAGTCTATGGGTGGCAGTGCTGAGTCTATGGGTGGCAGTGCTGAGTCTATGAGTGGCAGTGCTGAGTCTATGGGTGACAGTGCTGAGTCTATGGGTGGCAGTGCTGAGTCTGAGTGGCAGTGCTGAGTCTATGGGTGGCAGTGCTGAGTCTATGGGTGACAGTGCTGAGTCTATGGGTGGCAGTGCTGAGTCTATGGGTGACAGTGCTGAGTCTGTGGGTGGCAGTGCTGAGTCTATGGGTGGCAGTGCTGAGTCTATGGGTGGCAGTGCTGAGTCTATGGGTGGCAGTGCTGAGTCTATGGGTGGCAGTGCTGAGTCTATGGGTGGCAGTGCTGAGTCTATGGGTGACAGTGCTGAGTCTATGGGTGGCAGCGCTGAGTCTATGGGTGGCAGCGCTGAGTCTATGGGTGGCAGTGCTGAGTCTATGGGTGGCAGTGCTGAGTCTATGGGTGGCAGTGCTGAGTCTATGGGTGACAGTGCTGAGTCTATGGGTGGCAGTGCTGAGTCTATGGGTGACAGTGCTGAGTCTATGGGTGGCAGTGCTGAGTCTATGGGTGGCAGTGCTGAGTCTATGGGTGGCAGTGCTGAGTCTATGGGTGGCAGTGCTGAGTCTATGGGTGGCAGTGCTGAGTCTATGGGTGGCAGTGCTGAGTCTATGGGTGGCAGTGCTGAGTCTATGGGTGGCAGTGCTGAGTCTATGGGTGGCAGTGCTGAGTCTATGGGTGACAGTGCTGAGTCTATGGGTGCCAGTGCTGAGTCTATGGGTGGCAGTGCTGAGTCTATGGGTGACAGTGCTGAGTCTATGGGTGGCAGTGCTGAGTCTATGGGTGGCAGTGCTGAGTCTATGGGTGGCAGTGCTGAGTCTATGGGTGGCAGTGCTGAGTCTATGGGTGCCAGTGCTGAGTCTATGGGTGGCAGTGCTGAGTCTATGGGTGACAGTGCTGAGTCTATGGGTGGCAGTGCTGAGTCTATGGGTGGCAGTGCTGAGTCTATGGGTGACAGTGCTGAGTATGTGGGTGGCAGTGCTGAGTCTATGGGTGGCAGTGCTGAGTCTATGGGTGACAGTGCTGAGTCTATGGGTGACAGTGCTGAGTCTATGGGTGGCAGTGCTGAGTCTATGACAGTGCTGAGTCTATGGGTGGCAGTGCTGAGTCTATGGGTGACAGTGCTGAGTCTATGGGTGGCCGTGCTGAGTCTATGGGTGACAGTGCTGAGTCTATGTGTGGCAGTGCTGAGTCTATGGGTGGCAGTGCTGAGTCTATGGGTGACAGTGCTGAGTCTATGGGTGGCAGTGCTGAGTCTATGACAGTGCTGAGTCTATGACAGTGCTGAGTCTATGACAGTGCTGAGTCTATGGGTGGCAGTGCTGAGTCTATGGGTGGCAGTGCTGAGTCTATGACAGTGCTGAGTCTATGGGTGACAGTGCTGAGTCTATGGGTGGCAGTGCTGAGTCTTTGGGTGGCAGTGCTGAGTCTATGACAGTGCTGAGTCTATGGGTGGCAGTGCTGAGTCTATGGGTGACAGTGCTGAGTCTATGACAGTGCTGAGTCTATGGGTGGCGGTGCTGAGTCTATGGGTAGCAGTGCTGAGTCTATGGCAGTGCTGAGTCTATGGGTGGCAGTGCTGAGTCTGGGTGGCAGTGCTGAGTCTATGGGTGGCAGTGCTGAGTCTGGGTGGCAGTGCTGAGTCTATGGGTGACAGTGCTGAGTCTATGGGTGGCAGTGCTGAGTCTGGGTGGCAGTGCTGAGTCTATGGGTGACAGTGCTGAGTCTATGGGTGGCAGTGCTGAGTCTATGGGTGACAGTGCTGAGTCTATGGGTGACAGTGCTGAGTCTATGACAGTGCTGAGTATATGGGTGGCAGTGCTGAGTCTATGGGTGGCAGTGCTGAGTCTATGGGTGACAGTGCTGAGTCTATGACAGTGCTGAGTCTATGGGTGGCAGTGCTGAGTCTATGACAGTGCTGAGTCTATGGGTGGCGGTGCTGAGTCTATGGGTAGCAGTGCTGAGTCTGGGTGGCAGTGCTGAGTCTATGGGTGGCAGTGCTGAGTCTGGGTGGCAGTGCTGAGTCTATGGGTGACAGTTCTGAGTCTATGGGTGGCAGTGCTGAGTCTGGGTGGCAGTGCTGAGTCTATGGGTGACAGTGCTGAGTCTATGGGTGGCAGTGCTGAGTCTATGGGTGACAGTGCTGAGTCTATGGGTGACAGTGCTGAGTCTATCACAGTGCTGAGTATATGGGTGGCAGTGCTGAGTCTATGGGTGGCAGTGCCGAGTCTATGGGTGACAGTGCTGAGTCTATGACAGTGCTGAGTCTATGGGTGGCAGTGCTGAGTCTATGGGTGGCAGTGCTGAGTCTATGACAGTGCTGAGTCTATGGGTGGCAGTGCTGAGTCTATGGGTGACAGTGCTGAGTCTATGGGTGACAGTGCTGAGTCTATGGGTGACAGTGCTGAGACTATGGGTGACAGTGCTGAGTCTATGGGTGACAGTGCTGAGTCTATGGGTGGCAGTGCTGAGACTATGACAGTGCTGAGTCTACGGGTGGCAGTGCTGAGTCTATGACAGTGCTGAGTCTATGGGTGGCAGTGCTGAGTCTATGGGTTGCAGTGCTGAGTCTGTTGGTTACAGTGCTGAGTCTATGGGTAGCGGTGTTGAGTCTATGGGTGACAGTGCTGAGTATATGGGTGACAGTGCTGAGTCTATATGTGACAGTGCTGAGTCTATGACAGTGCTGAGTATATGGGTGAAAGTGCTGAGTCTATGGGTGACAGTGCTGAGTCTATGGGTGACAGTGCTGAGTCTATGAGTGACAGTGCTGAGTCTATGGGTGGCAGTGCTGAGTCTATGGGTGACAGTGCTGAGTCTATGGGTGACAGTGCTGAGTCTATGGGTGACAGTGCTGAGTCTGTGGGTGACAGTGCTGAGTCTATAGGTGACAGTGCTGAGTCTATGGGTGGCAGTGCTGAGTCTATGGGTGACAGTGCTGAGTCTATGACAGTGCTGAGTCTATGGGTGACAGTGCTGAGTCTATGGGTGACAGTGCTGAGTCTATGGGTGACAGTGCTGAGTCTATGGGTGACAGTGCTGAGTCTATGGGTGACAGTGCTGAGTCTGTGGGTGACAGTGCTGAGTCTATGGGTGACAGTGCTGAGTCTATGGGTGGCAGTGCTGAGTCTATGGGTGACAGTGCTGAGTCTATGACAGTGCTGAGTCTATGGGTGACAGTGCTGAGTCTATGACAGTGCTGAGTCTATGGGTGACAGTGCTGAGTCTATGACAGTGCTGAGTCTATGGGTGACAGTGCTGAGTCTATGGGTGACAGTGCTGAGTCTATGGGTGACAGTGCTGAGTCTATGGGTGACAGTGCTGAGTCTATGGGTGACAGTGCTGAGTCTATGGGTGACAGCGCTGAGTCTATGGGTGACAGTGTTGAGTCTGTGGATGACAGTGCTGAGTCTGTGGGTGACAGTGCTGAGTCTATGGGTGACAGTGCTAAGTCTATGGGTGACAGTGCTGAGTCTATGGGTGACAGTGCTGAGTCTATGGGTGGCAGTGCTGAGTCTATGGGTGACAGTGCTGAGTCTGTGGCAGTGCTGAGTCTATGGGTGGCAGTGCTGAGTCCTATGGGTGGCAGTGCTGAGTCTATGGGTGGCAATGCTGAGTCTATGGGTGACAGTGCTGAGTCTATGACAGTGCTGAGTCTATGGGTGGCAGTGCTGAGTCTATGGGTGGCAGTGCTGAGTCTATGACAGTGCTGAGTCTATGGGTGGCAGTGCTGAGTCTATGGGTGACAGTGCTGAGTCTATGGGTGACAGTGCTGAGTCTATGGGTGACAGTGCTGAGACTATGGGTGACAGTGCTGAGTCTATGGGTGACAGTGCTGAGTCTATGGATGGCAGTGCTGAGACTATGACAGTGCTGAGTATATGGGTGAAAGTGCTGAGTCTATGGGTGACAGTGCTGAGTCTATGGGTGACAGTGCTGAGTCTATGAGTGACAGTGCTGAGTCTATGGGTGGCAGTGCTGAGTCTATGGGTGACAGTGCTGAGTCTATGGGTGACAGTGCTGAGTCTATGGGTGACAGTGCTGAGTCTGTGGGTGACAGTGCTGAGTCTATGGGTCACAGTGCTGAGTCTATGGGTGGCAGTGCTGAGTCTATGGGTGACAGTGCTGAGTCTATGACAGTGCTGAGTCTATGGGTGACAGTGCTGAGTCTATGGGTGACAGTGCTGAGTCTATGGGTGACAGTGCTGAGTCTATGGGTGACAGTGCTGAGTCTATGGGTGACAGTGCTGAGTCTGTGGGTGACAGTGCTGAGTCTATGGGTGACAGTGCTGAGTCTATGGGTGGCAGTGCTGAGTCTATGGGTGACAGTGCTGAGTCTATGACAGTGCTGAGTCTATGGGTGACAGTGCTGAGTCTATGACAGTGCTGAGTCTATGGGTGACAGTGCTGAGTCTATGACAGTGCTGAGTCTATGGGTGACAGTGCTGAGTCTATGGGTGACAGTGCTGAGTCTATGGGTGACAGTGCTGAGTCTATGGGTGACAATGCTGAGTCTATGGGTGACAGTGCTGAGTCTATGGGTGACAGCGCTGAGTCTATGGGTGACAGTGTTGAGTCTGTGGATGACAGTGCTGAGTCTGTGGGTGACAGTGCTGAGTCTATGGGTGACAGTGCTAAGTCTATGGGTGACAGTGCTGAGTCTATGGGTGACAGTGCTGAGTCTATGGGTGGCAGTGCTGAGTCTATGGGTGACAGTGCTGAGTCTGTGGCAGTGCTGAGTCTATGGGTGGCAGTGCTGAGTCTATGGGTGGCAGTGCTGAGTCTATGGGTGGCAATGCTGAGTCTATGGGTGACAGTGCTGAGTCTATGACAGTGCTGAGTCTATGGGTGGCAGTGCTGAGTCTATGGGTGGCAGTGCTGAGTCTATGACAGTGCTGAGTCTATGGGTGGCAGTGCTGAGTCTATGGGTGACAGTGCTGAGTCTATGGGTGACAGTGCTGAGTCTATGGGTGACAGTGCTGAGACTATGGGTGACAGTGCTGAGTCTATGGGTGACAGTGCTGAGTCTATGGATGGCAGTGCTGAGACTATGACAGTGCTGAGTCTACGGGTGGCAGTGCTGAGTCTATGACAGTGCTGAGTCTATGGGTGGCAGTGCTGAGTCTATGGGTGGCAGTGCTGAGTCTGTTGGTTACAGTGCTGAGTCTATGGGTAGCGGTGTTGAGTCTATGGGTGACAGTGCTGAGTATATGGGTGACAGTGCTGAGTCTATATGTGACAGTGCTGAGTCTATGACAGTGCTGAGTATATGGGTGAAAGTGCTGAGTCTATGGGTGACAATGCTGAGTCTATGGGTGACAGTGCTGAGTCTATGAGTGACAGTGCTGAGTCTATGGGTGGCAGTGCTGAGTCTATGGGTGACAGTGCTGAGTCTATGGGTGACAGTGCTGAGTCTATGGGTGACAGTGCTGAGTCTGTGGGTGACAGTGCTGAGTCTATGGGTGGCAGTGCTGAGTCTATGGGTGACAGTGCTGAGTCTATGACAGTGCTGAGTCTATGACAGTGCTGAGTCTATGACAGTGCTGAGTCTATGGGTGACAGTGCTGAGTCTATGACAGTGCTGAGTCTATGGGTGACAGTGCTGAGTCTATGACAGTGCTGAGTCCATGGGTGACAGTGCTGAGTCTATGGGTGACAGTGCTGAGTCTATGGGTGACAGTGCTGAGTCTGTGGGTGACAGTGCTGAGTCTATGGGTGACAGTGCTGAGTCTATGGCTGGCAGTGCTGAGTCTATGGGTGACAGTGCTGAGTCTATGACAGTGCTGAGTCTATGGGTGACAGTGCTGAGTCTATGACAGTGCTGAGTCTATGGGTGACAGTGCTGAGTCTATGACAGTGCTGAGTCTATGGGTGACAGTGCTGAGTCTATGGGTGACAGTGCTGAGTCTATGGGTGACAGTGCTGAGTTTATGGGTGACAGTGCTGAGTCTATGGGTGACAGTGCTGAGTCTATGGGTGACAGCGCTGAGTCTATGGGTGACAGTGTTGAGTCTGTGGATGACAGTGCTGAGTCTGTGGGTGACAGTGCTGAGTCTATGGGTGACAGTGCTAAGTCTATGGGTGACAGTGCTGAGTCTATGGGTGACAGTGCTGAGTCTATGGGTGGCAGTGCTGAGTCTATGGGTGACAGTGCTGAGTCTATGGGTGACAGTGCTGAGTCTATGGGTGACAGTGCTAAGTCTATGGGTGACAGTGCTGAGTCTATGGGTGACAGTGCTGAGTCTATGGGTGGCAGTGCTGAGTCTATGGGTGACAGTGCTGAGTCTATGGGTGACAGTGCTGAGACTATGGGTGACAGTGCTGAGTCTATGGGTGACAGTGCTGAGTCTATGGATGGCAGTGCTGAGACTATGACAGTGCTGAGTCTACGGGTGGCAGTGCTGAGTCTATGACAGTGCTGAGTCTATGGGTGGCAGTGCTGAGTCTATGGGTGGCAGTGCTGAGTCTGTTGGTTACAGTGCTGAGTCTATGGGTAGCGGTGTTGAGTCTATGGGTGACAGTGCTGAGTATATGGGTGACAGTGCTGAGTCTATATGTGACAGTGCTGAGTCTATGACAGTGCTGAGTATATGGGTGAAAGTGCTGAGTCTATGGGTGACAATGCTGAGTCTATGGGTGACAGTGCTGAGTCTATGAGTGACAGTGCTGAGTCTATGGGTGGCAGTGCTGAGTCTATGGGTGACAGTGCTGAGTCTATGGGTGACAGTGCTGAGTCTATGGGTGACAGTGCTGAGTCTGTGGGTGACAGTGCTGAGTCTATGGGTGGCAGTGCTGAGTCTATGGGTGACAGTGCTGAGTCTATGACAGTGCTGAGTCTATGACAGTGCTGAGTCTATGGGTGACAGTGCTGAGTCTATGACAGTGCTGAGTCTATGGGTGACAGTGCTGAGTCTATGACAGTGCTGAGTCCATGGGTGACAGTGCTGAGTCTATGGGTGACAGTGCTGAGTCTGTGGGTGACAGTGCTGAGTCTGGGTGACAGTGCTGAGTCTATGGGTGACAGTGCTGAGTCTATGGCTGGCAGTGCTGAGTCTATGGGTGACAGTGCTGAGTCTATGACAGTGCTGAGTCTATGGGTGACAGTGCTGAGTCTATGACAGTGCTGAGTCTATGGGTGACAGTGCTGAGTCTATGACAGTGCTGAGTCTATCGGTGACAGTGCTGAGTCTATGGGTGACAGTGCTGAGTTTATGGGTGACAGTGCTGAGTCTATGGGTGACAGTGCTGAGTCTATGGGTGACAGCGCTGAGTCTATGGGTGACAGTGTTGAGTCTGTGGATGACAGTGCTGAGTCTGTGGGTGACAGTGCTGAGTCTATGGGTGACAGTGCTAAGTCTATGTGTGGCAGTGCTGAGTCTATGGGTGACAGTGCTGAGTCTATGGGTGGCAGTGCTGAGTCTATGGGTGACAGTGCTGAGTCTATGTGTGGCAGTGCTGAGTCTATGGGTGGCAGTGCTGAGTTTTTGGGTGGCAGTGCTGAGTCTATGACAGTGCTGAGTCTATGGGTGGCAGTGCTGAGTCTATGGGTGACAGTGCTGAGTCTATGGGTGGCGGTGCTGAGTCTATGGGTGGCAGTGCTGAGTCTATGGCAGTGCTGAGTCTATGGGTGGCAGTGCTGAGTCTATGGGTGGCAGTGCTGAGTCTATGGGTGGCAGTGCTGAGTCTGGGTGGCAGTGCTGAGTCTATGGGTGACAGTGCTGAGTCTATGGGTGGCAGTGCTGAGTCTGGGTGGCAGTGCTGAGTCTATGGGTGACAGTGCTGAGTCTATGGGTGGCAGTGCTGAGTCTATGGGTGACAGTGCTGAGTCTATGACAGTGCTGAGTATATGGGTGGCAGTGCTAAGTCTATGGGTGGCAGTGCTGAGTCTATGGGTGGCAGTGCTGAGTCTATGGGTGGCAGTGCTGAGTCTATGGGTGACAGTGCTGAGTCTATGGGTGACAGTGCTGAGACTATGGGTGACAGTGCTGAGTCTATGGGTGACAGTGCTGAGTCTATGGGTGGCAGTGTTGAGTCTATGGGTGGCAGTGCTGAGTCTATGGGTGGCAGTGCTGAGTCTGTGGGTGACAGTGCTGAGTCTATGGGTGGCAGTGCTGAGACTATGACAGTGCTGAGTCTACGGGTGGCAGTGCTGAGTCTATGACAGTGCTGAGTCTATGGGTGGCAGTGCTGAGTCTATGGGTGGCAGTGCTGAGTCTGTTGGTTACAGTGCTGAGTCTATGGGTAGCGGTGTTGAGTCTATGGGTGACAGTGCTGAGTATATGGGTGACAGTGCTGAGTCTATATGTGACAGTGCTGAGTCTATGACAGTGCTGAGTATATGGTTGAAAGTGCTGAGTCTATGGGTGACAGTGCTGAGTCTATGACAGTGCTGAGTCTATGGGTGACAGTGCTGAGTCTATGGGTGACAGTGCTGAGTCTATGACTGACAGTGCTGAGTCTATGGGTGGCAGTGCTGAGTCTATGGGTGACAGTGCTGAGTCTATGGGTGACAGTGCTGAGTCTATGGGTGGCAGTGCTGAGTCTATGGGTGACAGTGCTGAGTCTATGGGTGGCAGTGTTGAGTCTATGGGTGGCAGTGCTGAGTCTATGGGTGGCAGTGCTGAGTCTGTGGGTGACAGTGCTGAGTCTATGGGTGGCAGTGCTGAGACTATGACAGTGCTGAGTCTACGGGTGGCAGTGCTGAGTCTATGACAGTGCTGAGTCTATGGGTGGCAGTGCTGAGTCTATGGGTGGCAGTGCTGAGTCTGTTGGTTACAGTGCTGAGTCTATGGGTAGCGGTGTTGAGTCTATGGGTGACAGTGCTGAGTATATGGGTGACAGTGCTGAGTCTATATGTGACAGTGCTGAGTCTATGACAGTGCTGAGTATATGGTTGAAAGTGCTGAGTCTATGGGTGACAGTGCTGAGTCTATGACAGTGCTGAGTCTATGGGTGACAGTGCTGAGTCTATGGGTGACAGTGCTGAGTCTATGACTGACAGTGCTGAGTCTATGGGTGGCAGTGCTGAGTCTATGGGTGACAGTGCTGAGTCTATGGGTGACAGTGCTGAGTCTATGGGTGGCAGTGCTGAGTCTATGGGTGACAGTGCTGAGTCTATGACAGTGCTGAGTCTATGGGTGACAGTGCTGAGTCTATGGGTGACAGTGCTGAGTCTATGACAGTGCTGAGTCTATGGGTGACAGTGCTGAGTCTATGACAGTGCTGAGTCTATGGGTGACAGTGCTGAGTCTATGACAGTGCTGAGTCTATGGGTGACAGTGCTGAGTCTATGACAGTGCTGAGTCTATGGGTGACAGTGCTGAGTCCATGGGTGACAGTGCTGAGTCTATGGGTGACAGTGCTGAGTCTATGGGTGACAGTGCTGAGTCTGTGGGTGACAGTGCTGAGTCTATGGGTGACAGTGCTGAGTCTATGGCTGGCAGTGCTGAGTCTATGGGTGACAGTGCTGAGTCTATGACAGTGCTGAGTCTATGGGTGACAGTGCTGAGTCTATGACAGTGCTGAGTCTATGGGTGACAGTGCTGAGTCTATGACAGTGCTGAGTCTATGGGTGACAGTGCTGAGTCTATGGGTGACAGTGCTGAGTCTATGGGTGACAGTGCTGAGTTTATGGGTGACAGTGCTGAGTCTATGGGTGACAGTGCTGAGTCTATGGGTGACAGCGCTGAGTCTATGGGTGACAGTGTTGAGTCTGTGGATGACAGTGCTGAGTCTGTGGGTGACAGTGCTGAGTCTATGGGTGACAGTGCTAAGTCTATGGGTGACAGTGCTGAGTCTATGGGTGACAGTGCTGAGTCTATGGGTGGCAGTGCTGAGTCTATGGGTGACAGTGCTGAGTCTGTGGCAGTGCTGAGTCTATGGGTGGCAGTGCTGAGTCTATGGGTCGCAGTGCTGAGTCTATGGGTGGCAATGCTGAGTCTATGGGTGACAGTGCTGAGTCTATGGGTGGCAGTGCTGAGTCTATGGGTGACAGTGCTGAGTCTATGTGTGGCAGTGCTGAGTCTATGGGTGGCAGTGCTGAGTTTTTGGGTGGCAGTGCTGAGTCTATGACAGTGCTGAGTCTATGGGTGGCAGTGCTGAGTCTATGGGTGACAGTGCTGAGTCTATGACAGTGCTGAGTCTATGACAGTGCTGAGTCTATGGGTAGCGGTGCTGAGTCTATGGGTGGCAGTGCTGAGTCTATGGCAGTGCTGAGTCTATGGGTGGCAGTGCTGAGTCTATGGGTGGCAGTGCTGAGTCTATGGGTGGCAGTGCTGAGTCTGGGTGGCAGTGCTGAGTCTATGGGTGACAGTGCTGAGTCTATGGGTGGCAGTGCTGAGTGGCAGTGTTGAGTCTATGGGTGACAGTGCTGAGTCTATGGGTGGCAGTGCTGAGTCTATGGGTGACAGTGCTGAGTCTATGACAGTGCTGAGTATATGGGTGGCAGTGCTGAGTCTATGGGTGGCAGTGCTGAGTCTATGGGTGGCAGTGCTGAGTCTATGGGTGGCAGTGCTGAGTCTATGGGTGACAGTGCTGAGTCTATGGGTGACAGTGCTGAGACTATGGGTGACAGTGCTGAGTCTATGGGTGACAGTGCTGAGTCTATGGGTGGCAGTGTTGAGTCTATGGGTGGCAGTGCTGAGTCTATGGGTGGCAGTGCTGAGTCTGTGGGTGACAGTGCTGAGTCTATGGGTGGCAGTGCTGAGACTATGACAGTGCTGAGTCTACGGGTGGCAGTGCTGAGTCTATGACAGTGCTGAGTCTATGGGTGGCAGTGCTGAGTCTGTGGGTGACAGTGCTGAGTCTATGGGTGGCAGTGCTGAGTCTGTTGGTTACAGTGCTGAGTCTATGGGTAGCGGTGTTGAGTCTATGGGTGACAGTGCTGAGTATATGGGTGACAGTGCTGAGTCTATATGTGACAGTGCTGAGTCTATGACAGTGCTGAGTATATGGTTGAAAGTGCTGAGTCTATGGGTGACAGTGCTGAGTCTATGACAGTGCTGAGTCTATGGGTGACAGTGCTGAGTCTATGGGTGACAGTGCTGAGTCTATGACTGACAGTGCTGAGTCTATGGGTGGCAGTGCTGAGTCTATGGGTGACAGTGCTGAGTCTATGGGTGACAGTGCTGAGTCTATGGGTGGCAGTGCTGAGTCTATGGGTGACAGTGCTGAGTCTATGACAGTGCTGAGTCTATGGGTGACAGTGCTGAGTCTATGGGTGACAGTGCTGAGTCTATGACAGTGCTGAGTCTATGGGTGACAGTGCTGAGTCTATGACAGTGCTGAGTCTATGGGTGACAGTGCTGAGTCTATGACAGTGCTGAGTCTATGGGTGACAGTGATGAGTCTATGACAGTGCTGAGTCTATGGGTGACAGTGCTGAGTCCATGGGTGACAGTGCTGAGTCTATGGGTGACAGTGCTGAGTCTATGGGTGACAGTGCTGAGTCTGTGGGTGACAGTGCTGAGTCTATGGGTGACAGTGCTGAGTCTATGGCTGGCAGTGCTGAGTCTATGGGTGACAGTGCTGAGTCTATGACAGTGCTGAGTCTATGGGTGACAGTGCTGAGTCTATGACAGTGCTGAGTCTATGGGTGACAGTGCTGAGTCTATGACAGTGCTGAGTCTATGGGTGGCAGTGCTGAGTCTATGGGTGACAGTGCTGAGTTTATGGGTGACAGTGCTGAGTTTATGGGTGACAGTGCTGAGTCTATGGGTGACAGTGCTGAGTCTATGGGTGACAGCGCTGAGTCTATGGGTGACAGTGTTGAGTCTGTGGATGACAGTGCTGAGTCTGTGGGTGACAGTGCTGAGTCTATGGGTGACAGTGCTAAGTCTATGGGTGACAGTGCTGAGTCTATGGGTGACAGTGCTGAGTCTATGGGTAGCAGTGCTGAGTCTATGGGTGACAGTGCTGAGTCTGTGGCAGTGCTGAGTCTATGGGTGGCAGTGCTGAGTCTATGGGTGGCAGTGCTGAGTCTATGGGTGGCAATGCTGAGTCTATGGGTGACAGTGCTGAGTCTATGGGTGGCAGTGCTGAGTCTATGGGTGACAGTGCTGAGTCTATGTGTGGCAGTGCTGAGTCTATGGGTGGCAGTGCTGAGTTTTTGGGTGGCAGTGCTGAGTCTATGGGTGACAGTGCTGAGTCTATGACAGTGCTGAGTCTATGGGTGGCGGTGCTGAGTCTATGGGTGGCAGTGCTGAGTCTATGGCAGTGCTGAGTCTATGGGTGGCAGTGCTGAGTCTATGGGTGGCAGTGCTGAGTCTATGGGTGGCAGTGCTGAGTCTGGGTGGCAGTGCTGAGTCTATGGGTGACAGTGCTGAGTCTATGGGTGGCAGTGCTGAGTCTGGGTGGCAGTGCTGAGTCTATGGGTGACAGTGCTGAGTCTATGGGTGGCAGTGCTGAGTCTATGGGTGACAGTGCTGAGTCTATGACAGTGCTGAGTATATGGGTGGCAGTGCTGAGTCTATGGGTGGCAGTGCTGAGTCTATGGGTGGCATTGCTGAGTCTATGGGTGGCAGTGCTGAGTCTATGGGTGACAGTGCTGAGTCTATGGGTGACAGTGCTGAGACTATGGGTGACAGTGCTGAGTCTATGGGTGACAGTGCTGAGTCTATGGGTGGCAGTGTTGAGTCTATGGGTGGCAGTGCTGAGTCTATGGGTGGCAGTGCTGAGTCTGTGGGTGACAGTGCTGAGTCTATGGGTGGCAGTGCTGAGACTATGACAGTGCTGAGTCTACGGGTGGCAGTGCTGAGTCTATGACAGTGCTGAGTCTATGGGTGGCAGTGCTGAGTCTATGGGTGGCAGTGCTGAGTCTGTTGGTTACAGTGCTGAGTCTATGGGTAGCGGTGTTGAGTCTATGGGTGACAGTGCTGAGTATATGGGTGACAGTGCTGAGTCTATATGTGACAGTGCTGAGTCTATGACAGTGCTGAGTATATGGTTGAAAGTGCTGAGTCTATGGGTGACAGTGCTGAGTCTATGACAGTGCTGAGTCTATGGGTGACAGTGCTGAGTCTATGGGTGACAGTGCTGAGTCTATGACTGACAGTGCTGAGTCTATGGGTGGCAGTGCTGAGTCTATGGGTGACAGTGCTGAGTCTATGGGTGACAGTGCTGAGTCTATGGGTGGCAGTGCTGAGTCTATGGGTGACAGTGCTGAGTCTATGACAGTGCTGAGTCTATGGGTGACAGTGCTGAGTCTATGACAGTGCTGAGTCTATGGGTGACAGTGCTGAGTCTATGACAGTGCTGAGTCTATGGGTGACAGTGCTGAGTCTATGGGTGACAGTGCTGAGTCTATGGGTGACAGTGCTGAGTCTATGGGTGACAGTGCTGAGTCTATGGGTGACAGTGCTGAGTCTATGGGTGACAGCGCTGAGTCTATGGGTGACAGCGTTGAGTCTGTGGATGACAGTGCTGAGTCTGTGGGTGACAGTGCTGAGTCTATGGGTGACAGTGTTAAGTCTATGGGTGACAGTGCTGAGTCTATGACAGTGCTGAGTCTATGGGTGACAGTGCTGAGTCTGTGGGTGACAGTGCTGAGTCTATGGGTGACAGTGCTGAGTCTGTGGGTGACAGTGCTGAGTCTATGGGTGACAGTGCTGAGTCTATGGGTGACAGTGCTGAGTCTATCGGTGACAGTGCTGAGTCTATGACAGTGCTGAGTCTATGGGTGACATTGCTGAGTCTATGGGTGACAGTGCTGAGTCTATGACAGTGCTGAGTCTGTGGGTGACATTGCTGAGTCTATGGGTGACATTGCTGAGTCTATGGGTGACATTGCTGAGTCTATGGGTGACATTGCTGAGTCTATGGGTGACAGTGCTGAGTCTGACAGTGCTGAGTCTATGGATGACAGTGCTGAGTCTATGGGTGACAGTGCTGAGTCTATGGGTGACAGTGCTGAGTCTATGGGTGACAGTGCTGAGTCTATGGATGGCAGTGCTGAGTCTATGGGTGACAGTGCTGAGTCTATGACAGTGCTGAGTCTAGGGGTGACTGCTGAGTCTATGGGTGACAGTGCTGAGTCTATGGGTGACAGTGCTGAGTCTATGGGTGACAGTGCTGAGTCTATGGGTGATAGTGCTGAGTCTATGGGTGGCAGTGCTGAGTCTATGGGTGACAGTGCTGAGTCTATGGGTGACAGTGCTGAGTCTATGACAGTGCTGAGTCTATGGGTGACATTGCTGAGTCTATGGGTGACAGTGCTGAGTCTATGACAGTGCTGAGTCTGTGGGTGACATTGCTGAGTCTATGGGTGACATTGCTGAGTCTATGGGTGACAGTGCTGAGTCTATGGGTGGCAGTGCTGAGTCTATGGGTGACAGTGCTGAGTCTATGACAGTGCTGAGTCTAGGGGTGACTGCTGAGTCTATGGGTGACAGTGCTGAGTCTATGGGTGACAGTGCTGAGTCTATGGGTGACAGTGCTGAGTCTATGGGTGACAGTGCTGAGTCTATGACAGTGCTGAGTCTATGGGTGACAGTGCTGAGTCTGACAGTGCTGAGTCTATGGATGACAGTTCTGAGTCTATGGGTGACAGTGCTGAGTCTATGGGTGGCAGTGCTGAGTCTATGGGTGACAGTGCTGAGTCTATGACAGTGCTGAATCTATGGGTGACAGTGCTGAGTCTATGGGTGACAGTGCTGAGTCTATGGGTGACAGTGCTGAGTCTATGGGTGACAGTGCTGAGTCTATGGGTGACAGTGCTGAGTCTATGACAGTGCTGAGTATATGGGTGGCAGTGCTGAGTCTATGGGTGGCAGTGCTGAGTCTATGACAGTGCTGAGTCTATGGGTGACAGTGCTGAGTCTGACAGTGCTGAGTCTATGGGTGACAGTGCTGAGTCTATGACAGTGCTGAGTCTATGACAGTGCTGAGTCTATGACAGTGCTGAGTCTATGGGTGACAGTTCTGAGTCTATGGGTGACAGTGCTGAGTCTATGGGTGGCAGTGCTTAGTCTATGGGTGACAGTGCTGAGTCTATGACAGTGCTGAATCTAGGGGTGACTGCTGAGTCTATGGGTGACAGTGCTGAGTCTATGGGTGACAGTGCTGAGTCTATGGGTGACAGTGCTGAGTCTATGGGTGACAGTGCTGAGTCCATGGGTGGCAGTGCTGAATCTATGACAGTGCTGAGTCTACGTCCCAATTGGCTCCGCCTCTCTAACCCCCCCCTACCCCCCCTCACTTTCCCCGCATTCCTATTGGCTCTGCCTGCCCTAACCCCCCCTCCCGTCTCTTGTTTTCCCGCCTTCTGCGCGCGACAAAGGCTGAGTGGTGGGGGGAGGGGCCGGATGTAGGTTGGGGGTGAAAGGGGCGGGGCTGCCTGGCGCGCGTGAGTGCGGGGGCCAAGTGGGGAGGGAGGCGTTTGAGGGGCGGGGCTCAGGTGGCTGTGGTTAGTTTGAGGGGCGGGGCTTAGGGGGAGTTTTTGATGGAGGGGGCTCGGGGGGGGGGGATTTAGGGGCGGGGCTGGGATGGCTTTGAGGGGCGGGGGGTGGGTTGCACCTTGAGGGGCGGGGCTGAGGGGGGGAGATTTTGAGGGGTGGGGCTCCAGGGGGGTGTTTTTGGATGGGAGGGGGGGGTGCACCTTGAGGGGCGGGGCTGAGGGTGGTGATGGCAGTTTGAGGGGCGGGGGTTTATGGGGGGATGGGTTATCGAGGGGCGGGGCACAAGGGCTGCATGGGGGGCGGGGCACAGCGGCGGGGGGGGGCACAGCGGTTATGGGGGGGGCGGGGTACAGCGGTGGTGGGGGGGCGGGGTACAGCGGTGGGGGGCGGGGCACAGCGGTGATGGGGGCGGGGCACAGCGGTGGTGGGGGGGCGGGGCACAGCGGTGGTGGGGCGGGGCACAGGGGTGGTGGGGGGGCGGGGCACAGGGGTGGTGGGGGGGCGGGGCACAGGGGTGGTGGGGGGGCGGGGCACAGCGGTGGTGGGGGGGGCGGAGCACAGCGGTGGTTGGGGGGGCGGGGCTTGCCACAGCGAGTTGAACCGCCGTGTACAGTGCGCGCGCGCGCGTCGTGTTGTTGGCGAGCACAGTGCGAGGAGAGACAAAGACGGCCGCGGATTGGTTGCTCCAATCCCCCCCACTCGCCCCTCCCCTCCCACCCCCCACTCGCCCCTTCCCCCCCCCACTCGCCCCTCCCCTCCCCCGCCGTGGGCTGAGCGAGCCGAGAGAGAGGCCGCCGTTGTGCAGGAGAAGCCTCGGGCCTTGGTGGGTTGATGGGGTTCAAAGTGGTGGTGGTGGTTGTTGTTGTTGTGATGGTTGTTGTGATGGTTGTTGTGGTGGTTGTTGTGGTGGTTGTTGTTGTTGTGATGGTTGTTGTGGTGGTGGTTGTTGTGATGGTTGTTGTGATGGTTGTTGTGGTGGTGGTTGTTGTTGTGGTGGTTGTTGTGGTGGTGGTTGTTGTTGTGGTGGTGGTTGTGATGGTGGTTGTGGTGGTTGTTGTGGTGGTTGTTGTTGTGGTGGTAGTGGTTATGTTGGTGGTGGCGGTTCTTGTTGTTGTTGTGGTGGTGTTGGTTGTTATGGCGGTGATTGTTGTTGTAGCGATTGTTGTTGGTTTTGTGGTTGTTGTGGTGGTTGTTGTGGTGGTTTTTGTGGTTTTGGTGGTTGTGTTACTGAGGTAAAGTCACTCTTCGTGGTTGTGTAGTGATTGTGGTAAGTCAGTGGCGGTGTGAGTGTATTTCTGAGGTAAAACTCACACCTGTAGTGATTGTGGTAAGTCAATGGCAGTGTGAGTGTATTTCTGAGGTAAAACCCCCACCTGTGTAGTGATTGTGGTAAGTCAGTGGCGGTGTGAGTGTATTTCTGAGGTAAAACCCCCACCTGTGTAGTGATTGTGGTAAGTCAGTGACGGTGTGAGTGTATTTCTGAGGTAAAACCCCCACCTGTGTAGTGATTGTGGTAAGTCAGTGGCGGTGTGAGTGTATTTCTGAGGTAAAACTCACACCTGTGTAGTGATTTTGGTAAGTCAGTGACAGTGTGAGTGTATTTCTGAGGTAAAACTCACACCTGTAGTGATTGTGGTAAGTCAGTAGCGGTGTGAGTGTATTTCTGAGGTAAAACTCACACCTGTAGTGATTGTGGTAAGTCAGTGACGGTGTGAGTGTATTTCTGAGGTAAAACTCACACCTGTAGTGATTGTGGTAAGTCAGTGACAGTGTGAGTGTATTTCTGAGGTAAAACTCACACCTGTAGTGATTGTGGTAAGTCAGTGACGGTGTGAGTGTATTTCTGAGGTAAAACTCACACCTGTAGTGATTGTGGTAATTCAATGGCAGTGTTGAGTGTATTTCTGAGGTAAAACCCACACCTGTGTAGTGATTGTGCTAAGTCAGTAGCGGTGTGAGTGTATTTCTGAGGTAAAACTCACACCTGTAGTGATTGCAGTAATTCAGTGGCAGTGTGAGTGTATTTCTGAGGTAAAACCCACACCTGCGTAGTGATTGTGGTAAGTCAGTAGCGGTGTGAGTGTATTTCTGAGGTAAAACCCGCACCTGTGTAGTGATTGTGGTAAGTCAGTGACGGTGTGAGTGTATTTCTGAGGTAAAACTCACACCTGTAGTGATTGTGGTAATTCAGTGGCAGTGTGAGTGTATTTCTGAGGTAAAACCCGCACCTGTGTAATGATTGTGGTAAGTCAGTGACGGTGTGAGTGTATTTCTGAGGTAAAACTCACACCTGTAGTGGTTGTGGTAAGTCAGTGACGGTGTGAGTGTATTTCTGAGGTAAAACCCCCACCTGTGTAGTGATTTTGGTAAGTCAGTGGCGGTGTGAGTGTATTTCTGAGGTAAAACCCCCACAACTGTGTAGTGATTGTGGTAAGTCAGTGGCAGTGTGAGTGTATTTCTGAGGTAAAACTCACACCTCTAGTGATTGTGGTAAGTCAGTGACGGTGTGAGTGTATTTCTGAGGTAAAACTCACACCTGTGTAGTGATTGTGGTAAGTCAGTGGCGGTGTGAGTGTATTTCTGAGGTAAAACCCGCACCTGTAGTGATTGTGGTAAGTCAGTGACGGCTTGAGTGTATTTCTGAGGTAAAACCCCCAACTGTGTAGTGATTGTGGTAAGTCAGTAGTGGTGTGAGTGTATTTCTGAGGTAAAACTCACACCTGTGTAGTGATTTTGGTAAGTCAGTGGCAGTGTGAGTGTATTTCTGAGGTAAAACCCCCACCTGTGTAGTGATTGTGGTAAGTCAGTGACGGTGTGAGTGTATTTCTGAGGTAAAACCCCCACCTGTGTAGTGATTGTGGTAAGTCAATGGCAGTGTTGTGTATTTCTGAGGTAAAACTCACACCTGTAGTGATTGTGGTAAGTCAGTGATGGTGTGAGTGTATTTCTGAGGTAAAACACACACCTGTAGTGATTGTGGTAATTCAATGGCAGTGTTGAGTGTATTTCTGAGGTAAAACCCCCACCTCTGTTGTGATTGTGGTAAGTCAGTGACGGTGTGAGTGTATTTCTGAGGTAAAACTCACGCCTGTAGTGATTGTGGTAAGTCAGTGACAGTGTGAGTGTATTTCTGAGGTAAAACCCCCACCTGTGTAGTGATTTTGGTAAGTCAGTGGCGGTGTGAGTGTATTTCTGAGGTAAAACCCACACCTGTGTAGTGATTGTGGTAAGTCATTAGCGGTGTGAGTCTATTTCTGAGGTAAAACTCACACCTGCGTAGTGATTGTGGTAAGTCAGTAGCGGTGTGAGTGTATTTCTGAGGTAAAACCCGCACCTGTTTAGTGATTGTGGTAAGTCAGTGACAGTGTGAGTGTATTTCTGAGGTAAAACTCACACCTGTAGTGAGTGTGGTAAGTCAGTGGCAGTGTGAGTGTATTTCTGAGGTAAAACCCCCACCTGTGTAGTGATTGTGGTAAGTCAGTGGCAGTGTGAGTGTATTTCTGAGGTAAAACCCCCACCTGTAGTGATTGTTGTAAGTCAGTAGCGGTGTGAGTGTATTTCTGAGGTAAAACTCACACCTGTCGTGATTGTGGTAATTCAGTGATGGTGTGAGTGTATTTCTGAGGTAAAACTCACACCTGTAGTGATTGTGGTAATTCAATGGCAGTGTTGAGTGTATTTCTGAGGTAAAACCCCCACCTCTGTAGTGATTGTGGTAAGTCAGTGACGGTGTGAGTGTATTTCTGAGGTAAAACTCACACCTGTAGTGATTGTGGTAATTCAGTGGCAGTGTGAGTGTATTTCTGAGGTAAAACCCCCACCTGTGTAGTGATTGTGGTAAGTCAGTAGCGGTGTGAGTGTATTTCTGAGGGAAAACTCACACCTGTAGTGATTGTGGTAAGTCAATGGCAGTGTGAGTGTATTTCTGAGGTAAAACCCCCACCTGTGTAGTGATTGTGGTAAGTCAGTAGCGGTGTGAGTGTATTTCTGAGGTAAAACTCACACCTGTAGTGATTGTGGTAAGTCAGTGACGGTGTGAGTGTATTTCTGAGGTAAAACCCGCACCTGTGTAGTGATTGTGGTAAGTCAGTGACGGTGTGAGTGTATTTCTGAGGTAAAACCCACACCTGCGTAGTGATTGTGGTAAGTCAGTAGCGGTGTGAGTGTATTTCTGAGGTAAAACTCACACCTGTAGTGATTGTGGTAATTCAATGGCAGTGTTGAGTGTATTTCTGAGGTAAAACCCCCACCTGTGTAGTGATTGTGGTAAGTCAGTGACAGTGTGAGTGTATTTCTGAGGTAAAACCCATACCTGTGTAGTGATTGTGGTAAGTCAGTAGCAGTGTGAGTGTATTTCTGAGGTAAAACTCACACCTGTAGTGATTTTGGTAAGTCAGTGGCGGTGTGAGTGTATTTCTGAGGTAAAACTCACACCTGTGTAGTGATTGTGGTAAGTCAGTAGCGGTGTGAGTGTATTTCTGAGGTAAAACTCACACCTGTAGTGATTGTGGTAATTCAATGGCAGTGTTGAGTGTATTTCTGAGGTAAAACCCCCACCTGTGTAGTGATTGTGGTAATTCAGTGGCGGTGTGAGTATTTCTGAGGTGAAACTACTACTCGAGACTAACAGCACTTGCCCCTATAGTCTGCTAGAGGCTACACGGGGGATCTTTGTCTCTGTGTGTAGGTGCCACTGACAGCACTTGCCCCTACAGCCTGCTAGAGGCTACACGGGGGATCTTTGTGTGTAGGTGCTACTGACAGCACTTGCCCCAACAGCCTGCTAGAGGCTGCAAGGGGGATCTTTGTGGGGTGCATCGTGTTTTGTGTTCGTGTGTACAGTGCTAAGTGCAGGCGACAGATTGAGTCTTTGTCACCCTGCGGAGATAAAAGGCCCTCCTGCTGTGTCTCTGTCTCAGTGTCTCTCAGTGTCTCACAGTGTCTCAGTGTCCCCCAATATCTCAGTGTGTCTCACAGTATCTCTCATTGTGTCTCAGTGTCTCCCAGTGTCTCCCAGTGTCTCACAGTGTCTCAGTGTCTCACAGTATCTCTCATTGTGTCTCAGTGTCTCCCAGTGTCTCACAGTGTCTCACAGTGTCTCAGTGTCCCCCAATATCTCAGTATGTCTCCCAGTATCTCTCATTGTGTCTCAGTGTCTCCCAGTGTCTAACATTGTCTCAGTGTCTAACATAGTGTCTCCCAGTGTCTCCCAGTGTCTCACAGTGTCTCACAGTGTGTCTCAGTGTCTCTCAGTGTCTCTCAGTGTCTCACAGTGTCTCAGTGTCTCACAGTGTCTCAGTGTGTCTCACAGTGTCTCAGTGTCTCACAGTGTCTCAAAGTGTCTCTCAGTGTCTCACAGTGTCACAGTGTCTCAGTGTCTCACATTGTCTCAGTGTCTCAGTGTCTCTCAGTGTCTCTCAGTGTCTCAGTGTCTCAGTGTCTCACATTGTCTCAGTGTCTCAGTGTCTCAGTGTCTCTCAGTGTCTCAGTGTATCTCAGTGTCTCACAGTGTCTCTCAGTGTCTCACAGTGTCTCAGTGTCTCTCAGTGTCTCTCAGTGTCTCACAGTGTCTCTCACAGTGTCTCCCAGATACCCTCAGTGTCTAACATTGTCTCAGTGTCTCTCAGTGTCTCACAGTGTCTCAGTGTCTCTCAGTGTCTCTCAGTGTCTCAGTGTCTCTCAGTGTCTCACAGTCTCTCACAGTGTCTCACAGTGTCTCTCAGTGTCTCACAGTGTCTCTCAGTGTCTCTCAGTGTCTCACAGTGTCTCTCAGTGTCTCTCAGTGTCTCACAGTGTCTCACAGTGTCTCACAGTGTCTCAGTGTCTAACACAGTGTCTCCCAGTGTCTCACAGTGTCTCAGTGTCTCACAGTGTCTCTCAGTGTCTCAGTGTCTCACAGTGTCTCACAGTGTCACAGTGTGTCTCAGTGTCTCACAGTGTCTCTCAGTGTCTCAGTGTCTCACAGTGTCTCAGTGTCTCACAGTCTCTCACAGTGTCTCAGTGTCTCACAGTGTCTCAGTGTCTCACAGTGTCACAGTGTCTCAGTCTCTCACAGTGTCACAGTGTCTCTCAGTGTCTCACAGTGTCTCACAGTGTCACAGTGTCTCAGTGTCTCACAGTGTCTCACAGTGTCTCAGTGTCTCAGTCTCTCACAGTGTCTCAAAGTCTCACAGTGTCTCACAGTGTCTCTCAGTGTCTCACAGTGTCTCAGTGTCTCAAAGTCTCACAGTGTCTCACAGTGTCTCACAGTGTCTCAGTGTCTCAAAGTCTCACAGTGTCTCAGTGTTTCCCAGAGACTCTCAGTGTCTCACAGTGTCTCAGTGTCTCAGTGTCTCACAGTGTCTCAGTGTTTCCCAGAGACTCTCAGTGTCTCACAGTGTCTCAGTGTCTCAAAGTCTCACAGTGTCTCAGTGTTTCCCAGAGACTCTCAGTGTCTCAGTGTGTCTCAGTGTCTCACAGTGTCTCAGTGTCTCACAGTGTCTCAGTGTCTCACAGTGTCTCAGTGTCTCACAGTGTCTCAGTATCTCTCAAAGTCTCACAGTGTCTCAGTGTCTCACAGTGTCTCACAGTGTCTCTCAAAGTCTCACAGTGTCTCAGTGTATCTCAAAGTCTCACAGTGTCTCAGTGTCTCACAGTCTCTCAAAGTCTCACAGTGTCTCACAGTGTCTCAGTGTCTCACAGTGTCTCAGTGTCTCACAGTCTCTCACAGTGTCTCAGTGTGTCTCAGTGTCTCAGTGTCTCACAGTCTCTCTCAGTGTCTCACAGTGTCTCTCAGTGTCTCAGTGTCTCACAGTGTCTCAGTGTCTCACAGTGTCTCACAGTGTCTCACAGTGTCTCAGTGTCTCACAGTGTCTCAGTGTCTCAGTGTCTCACAGTCTCTCTCAGTGTCTCACAGTGTCTCTCAGTGTATCAGTGTCTCACAGTGTCTCACAGTGTCTCACAGTGTCTCACAGTGTCTCAGTGTCTCACAGTGTCACAGTGTCTCAGTCTCTCACAGTGTCTCAGTCTCTCACAGTCACTCACAGTGTCTCCCAGTGTCTCAGTGTCTCACAGTGTCACAGTGTGTCTCAGTGTCTCACAGTGTCTCAGTGTCTCAGTGTCTCACAGTGTCTCACAGTGTCTCAGTGTCTCAGTGTCTCACAGTGTCACAGTGTGTCTCAGTGTCTCACAGTGTCTCAGTGTCTCACAGTGTGTCTCAGTGTCTCACAGTGTCTCACAGTGTCACAGTGTCTCAGTGTCTCACAGTGTGTCTCAGTGTCTCACAGTGTTTCCCAGAGACTCTCAGTGTCTAACATTGTCTCAGTGTCTCTCAGTGTCTCACAGTGTCTCAGTGTCTCTCAGTGTCTCACAGTGTCTCTCAGTGTCTCAGTGTCTCACAGTGTCTCAGTGTCTCACAGTGTCTCTCAGTGTCTCACAGTGTCTCACAGTGTCTCAGTGTCTCACAGTGTCTCAGTGTCTCACAGTGTCTCAGTGTCTCTCAGTGTCTCAGTGTCTAACAGTGTCTCACAGTGTCTCAGTGTGTCTCCCAGTATCTCTCATTGTGTCTCAGTGTCTCCCAGTGTCTCACAGTGTCACACAGTGTCTCACAGTGTCTCAGTGTCTCACAGTGTCTCAGTGTCTCACAGTGTCTCAGTGTCTCACAGTGTCTCACAGTGTCACAGTGTCTCACAGTGTCTCAGTGTCACAGTGTCTCACAGTGTCTCAAAGTCTCACAGTGTCTCACAGTGTCTCAGTGTCTCACAGTGTCTCACAGTGTCACAGTGTGTCTCACAGTGTCTCACAGTGTCTCACAGTGTCTCAGTGTCTCACAGTGTCTCAGTGTCTCACAGTGGCTCAGTGTCTCACAGTGTCTCACAGTGTCTCTCAGTGTCTCACAGTGTCTCCCAGTGTCTCACAGTCTCACAGTGTCTCACAGTGTCTCAGTGTCTCAGTGTCTCACAGTGTCTCACAGTGTCACAGTGTCTCACAGTGTCTCAGTGTCTCACAGTGTCTCACAGTGTCACAGTGTGTCTCAGTGTCTCACAGTGTCTCAGTGTCTCACAGTGTCTCAGTGTCTCAGTGTCTCACAGTGTCTCACAGTGTCACAGTGTCTCACAGTGTCTCAGTGTCTCACAGTGTCACAGTGTGTCTCAGTGTCTCACAGTGTTTCAGTGTCACACAGTGTCTCACAGTGTCTCACAGTGTCTCACAGTGTGTCTCAGTGTCTCAGTGTCTCAGTGTCTAACATTGTCTCAGTGTCTCACAGTGTCTCCCAGAGACTCTGTGTCTCACATTGTCTCAGTGTCTAACAGTGTCACAGTGTCTGACATTGTCTCAGTGTCTCAAAGTGTCTCAGTGTCTCCCAGAGACTCACAGTGTCTCCCAGTGTCTCCCATAGACAGTGTCTCACAGTGTCTCACAGTCTCACAATGTCTCACAGAGTCTCCCAGTGTCTCTCACAGTGTCTCCTAGAGTCTCCCAGAGTCTCCCAGTGTCTCCCAGTGTCTCAGTGTCTCCCAGTGTCTCCCAGTGTCTCCCATAGACTGTGTCTCACAGAGTATCACAGTCTCTCACAGTGTCTCACAGTGTCTCAGTATCTCTCAAAGTCTCACAGTGTCTCAGTGTCTCACAGTGTCTCACAGTGTCTCTCAAAGTCTCACAGTGTCTCAGTGTATCTCAAAGTCTCACAGTGTCTCAGTGTCTCACAGTCTCTCAAAGTCTCACAGTGTCTCACAGTGTCTCAGTGTCTCACAGTGTCTCAGTGTCTCACAGTCTCTCACAGTGTCTCAGTGTGTCTCAGTGTCTCAGTGTCTCAGTGTCTCACAGTCTCTCTCAGTGTCTCACAGTGTCTCTCAGTGTCTCAGTGTCTCACAGTGTCTCAGTGTCTCACAGTGTCTCACAGTGTCTCACAGTGTCTCAGTGTCTCACAGTGTCTCAGTGTCTCACAGTGTCTCAGTGTCTCAGTGTCTCACAGTCTCTCTCAGTGTCTCACAGTGTCTCTCAGTGTCTCAGTGTCTCACAGTGTCTCACAGTGTCTCACAGTGTCTCAGTGTCTCACAGTGTCTCAGTCTCTCACAGTGTCTCAGTCTCTCACAGTCACTCACAGTGTCTCCCAGTGTCTCAGTGTCTCAGTGTCTCACAGTGTCACAGTGTGTCTCAGTGTCTCACAGTGTCTCAGTGTCTCACAGTGTCTCACAGTGTCTCAGTGTCTCAGTGTCTCACAGTGTCACAGTGTGTCTCAGTGTCTCACAGTGTCTCAGTGTCTCACAGTGTGTCTCAGTGTCTCACAGTGTCTCACAGTGTCACAGTGTCTCAGTGTCTCACAGTGTGTCTCAGTGTCTCACAGTGTTTCCCAGAGACTCTCAGTGTCTAACATTGTCTCAGTGTCTCTCAGTGTCTCACAGTGTCTCAGTGTCTCTCAGTGTCTCACAGTGTCTCTCAGTGTCTCAGTGTCTCACAGTGTCTCAGTGTCTCACAGTGTCTCTCAGTGTCTCACAGTGTCTCACAGTGTCTCAGTGTCTCACAGTGTCTCAGTGTCTCACAGTGTCTCACAGTGTCTCAGTGTCTCTCAGTGTCTCAGTGTCTAACAGTGTCTCACAGTGTCTCAGTGTGTCTCCCAGTATCTCTCATTGTGTCTCAGTGTCTCCCAGTGTCTCACAGTGTCACACAGTGTCTCAGTGTCTCACAGTGTCACACAGTGTCTCACAGTGTCTCAGTGTCTCACAGTGTCTCAGTGTCTCACAGTGTCTCACAGTGTCACAGTGTCTCACAGTGTCTCAGTGTCACAGTGTCTCACAGTGTCTCAAAGTCTCACAGTGCCTCACAGTGTCTCAGTGTCTCACAGTGTCTCACAGTGTCACAGTGTGTCTCACAGTGTCTCACAGTGTCTCAGTGTCTCACAGTGTCTCAGTGTCTCACAGTGGCTCAGTGTCTCACAGTGTCTCACAGTGTCTCACAGTCTCTCACAGTGTCTCAGTGTCTCACAGTGTCTCCCAGTGTCTCACAGTCTCACAGTGTCTCACAGTGTCTCACAGTGTCTCACAGTGTCTCAGTGTCTCAGTGTCTCACAGTGTCTCACAGTGTCACAGTGTCTCACAGTGTCTCAGTGTCTCACAGTGTCTCACAGTGTCACAGTGTGTCTCAGTGTCTCACAGTGTCTCTCAGTGTCACACAGTGTCTCACAGTGTCTCAGTGTCTCACAGTGTGTCTCAGTGTCTCAGTGTCTAACATTGTCTCAGTGTCTCACAGTGTCTCCCAGAGACTCTGTGTCTCACATTGTCTCAGTGTCTAACAGTGTCACAGTGTCTGACATTGTCTCAGTGTCTCAAAGTGTCTCAGTGTCTCCCAGAGACTCACAGTGTCTCCCAGTGTCTCCCATAGACAGTGTCTCACAGTGTCTCACAGTCTCACAATGTCTCACAGAGTCTCCCAGTGTCTCTCCCAGTGTCTCTCACAGTGTCTCCTAGAGTCTCCCAGAGTCTCCCAGTGTCTCCCAGTGTCTCAGTGTCTCCCAGTGTCTCCCAGTGTCTCCCATAGACTGTGTCTCACAGAGTATCACAGTCTCTCACAGTGTCTCACAGAGTCTCAGTCTCTCACAGAGTTTCAGTGTCTCACAGTGTCTCACAGTCTCACAATGTCTCACAGAGTCTCCCAGTGTCTCTCACAGTGTCTTCTAGAGTCTCCCAGAGTCTCCCAGTGTCTCCCAGTGTCTCAGTGTCTCACAGTGTCTCCCAGTGTCTCCCAGATACCCTCAGTGTCTCACGGTGTCTCCCAGTGTCTCCCAGATTCTCACAGTGTTTCCCAGTGTCTCCCAGAGACTCTCAGTGTCTCCCAGTGTCTCCCAGATACCCTCAGTGTCTCACAGTGTCTCACAGTGTCTCCCAGAGTCTCCCAGTGTCTCCCAGTGTCTCCCAGTGTCACCCAGCGTCTCACAGTGTCTCCCAGAGACTCTCAGTGTCTCCCAGTGTCTCCGAGTGTCTCACAGAGTCTCACAGTGTCTCCCAGTGTCTCCCAGAGTCTCACAGTGTCTCCCTGTTTGTGTCCCTCTGTCTCCCCCTGTGTGTCTCTCTGGCCCTGTTTTAGGTGTCTCTGTCTTAGTGCCTCTCTCTGTCCCTCTGTGTGTCTATGTTCTCCCCCTGTATCTCTCTGTCTCCCCCTGTCTCTTTCTGGCCCTGTCTTAGTGTTTCTGTCTTAGTGTCTCTCTGAATCCCCCTGTCTCTGTCTCCCCCTGTGTCTCTCTGTCTCCCCCTGTGTCTCTCTGTCTCCCCCTGTGTCTCTCTGTCTCCTGTGTCTCTCTGTCTCCCCCTGTGTCTCTGTCTCCCCCTGTGTCTCTGTCTTCCCCTGTGTCTCTCTGTCTCCCCCTGTGTCTCTCTGTCTCCCCCTGTGTCTCTCTGTCTCCCCCTGTGTCTCTCTGTCTCCCCCTGTGTCTCTGTCTTCCCCTGTGTCTCTCTGTCTCCCCCTGTGTCTCTCTGTCTCCCCCTGTGTCTCTCTGTCTCCCCCTGTGTCTCTCTGTCTCCCTCTGTGTCTCTCTGTCTCCTGTGTCTCTCTGTCTCCCCCTGTGTTTCTCTGTCTCCCTCTGTGTCTCTCTGTCTCCCCCTGTGTCTCTGTCTTCCCCTCTGTGTCTCTGTCTCCCCCTGTGTCTCTCTGTCTTCCTCTGTGTCTCTGTTTCCCCCTATGTCTCTGTCTCCCCCTGTCTCTCTGTTTCCCCCTGTGTCTCTTTGTCTCCCCCTGTGTCTCTGTCTTCCCCTGTGTCTCTCTGTCTTCCCCTGTGTCTCTCTGTCTCCCCCTGTGTCTCTCTGTCTCCCCCTGTGTCTCTGTCTCCCCCTGTCTCTCTCTGTCTCCCCCTGTGTCTCTCTGTCTTCCCCTGTGTCTCTCTGTCTCCCCCTGTCTCTCTCTGTCTCCCCCTGTGTCTCTCTGTCTTCCCCTGTGTCTCTCTGTCTCCCCCTGTGTCTCTCTGTCTTCCCCTGTGTCTCTCTGTCTCCCCATGTCTCTTTGTCTCCCTCTCTGTCTCCCCCTGTGTCTCTCTGTCTCCCCCTGTGTCTCTCTGTCTCCCCCTGTGTCTCTCTGTCTCCCCCTGTGTCTCTCTGTCTCCCCCTGTGTCTCTCTGTCTCCCCCAGTGTCTCTGTTTCCCCCTGTGTCTCTCTGTCTCCCCCTGTGTCTCTCTGTCTCCCCCTGTGTCTCTCTGTCTCCCCCTGTGTCTCTCTGTCTCCCCCTGTGTCTCTCTGTCTCCCCCAGTGTCTCTGTTTCCCCCTGTGTGTATCTCTCTCTCTCTGGCCCCGTGTCTCTCTGTCTCCCCCTGTCTCTTTCTCCGCTCATTATTTGGCCTTAGGCCGTTTAGAGGGGAGACATCGCCCTCTAGTGGATTTGAGGAGACTGAGAGCTACAGAGACTCAGAGAAACAGAGACTCAGAGAGATGCATCTAGACATCGCCAATGGTGAGACAAAGTTTGGCCTGCCGGGCGTGGTGCAAGCCACCCACCCCCTCTGGGTGTGCCACAGTGCCGGTAGCCTTCATAGGCGCTGCTACTCGCTACTGACAGCACTTGCCCCTACAGCCCTGCTAGAGGCTACACGAGGGATCTTTGTCTGTGTATAGGTGCTGCTGCTACTCGCTACTAACAGCACTTGCCCCTACAGCCCTGCTAGAGGCTACACGAGGGATCTTTGTCTGTGTATAGGTGCTGCTGCTACTCGCTACTGACAGCACTTGCCCCTACAGCCCTGCTAGAGGCTACACGGGGGATCTTTGTGTGTGTGTAGGTGCTGCTGCTACTCGCTACTGACAGCACTTGCCCCTACACCCCTGCTAGAGGCTAGATGGGGGATCTTTGTCTGTGTATAGGTGCTGCTGCTACTCGCTACTAACAGCACTTGCCCCTCCAGCCTGCTAGAGGCTACACGGGGGATCTTTGTGTGTGTGTAGGTGCTGCTGCTACTCGCTACTGACATCACTTGCCCCTACAGTCTGCTAGAGGCTACACGGCGGATCTTTGTCTGTGCATAGGTGCTGCTGCTACTCGCTACTAACAGCACTTACCCCTCCAGCCTGCTAGAGGCTAGATGGGGGATATTTGTGTGTGTGTAGGTGCTGCTACTCCTTACTAACAGCACTTGCCCCTAAAGCTCTGCTAGAGGCTACACGGGGGATCTTTGTGTGTGTGTAGATGCTGCTACTTGCTACTGACAGCACTTGCCCCTACACCCCTGCTAGAGGCTACACGGGGGATCTTTGTGTGTGTGTAGATGCTGCTACTCGCTACTGACAGCACTTGCCCCTAAAGCTCTGCTAGAGGCTACACGGGGGATCTTTGTGTGTGTGTAGATGCTGCTACTTGCTACTGACAGCACTTGCCCCTACACCCCTGCTAGAGGCTACACGGGGGATCTTTGTCTGTGTGTAGATGCTGCTACTCGCTACTGACAGCACTTGCCCCTAAAGCTCTGCTAGAGGCTACACGGGGGATCTTTGTCTGTGTGTAGATGCTGCTACTTGCTACTGACATCACTTGCCCCTACAGCCCTGCTAGAGGCTACACGGGGGATCTTTGTCTGTGTGTAGGTGCTGCTACTCGCTACTAACAGCACTTGCCCCTCCAGCCTGCTAGAGGCTAGATGGGGGATATTTGTGTGTGTGTAGGTGCTGCTACTCGTTACTAACAGCACTTGCCCCTAAAGCTCTGCTAGAGGCTACACGGGGGATCTTTGTCTGTGTGTAGATGCTGCTACTTGCTACTGACAGCACTTGCCCCTACACCCCTGCTAGAGGCTACACGGGGGATATTTGTGTGTGTGTAGATGCTGCTACTTGCTACTAACAGCACTTGCCCCTACACCCCTGCTAGAGGCTACACGGGGGATCTTTGTCTGTGTGTAGATGCTGCTACTTGCTACTAACAGCGCTTGCCCCTACACCCCTGCTAGAGGCTACACGGGGGATCTTTGTCTGTGTGTAGATGCTGCTACTCGTTACTAACAGCACTTGCCCCTAAAGCTCTGCTAGAGGCTACACGGGGGATCTTTGTCTGTGTGTAGATGCTGCTACTTGCTACTGACAGCACTTGCCCCTACACCCCTGCTAGAGGCTACACGGGGGATCTTTGTCTGTGTGTAGATGCTGCTACTTGCTACTAACAGCACTTGCCCCTAAAGCTCTGCTAGAGGCTACACGGGGGATCTTTGTCCGTGTGCAGATGCTGCTACTTGCTACTGACAGCACTTGCCCCTACACCTCTGCTAGAGGCTACACGGGGGATATTTGTGTGTGTGTAGATGCTGCTACTTGCTACTAACAGCACTTGCCCCTACACCCCTGCTAGAGGCTACACGGGGGATCTTTGTCTGTGTGTAGATGCTGCTACTTGCTACTAACAGCGCTTGCCCCTACACCCCTGCTAGAGGCTACACGGGGGATCTTTGTCTGTGTGTAGATGCTGCTACTTGCTACTGACAGCACTTGCCCCTACACCCCTGCTAGAGGCTACACGGGGGATCTTTGTCTGTGTGTAGATGCTGCTACTTGCTACCAACAGCACTTGCCCCTACACCCCTGCTAGAGGCTACACGGGGGATCTTTGTCTGTGTGTAGATGCTGCTACTCGTTACTAACAGCACTTGCCCCTAAAGCTCTGCTAGAGGCTACACGGGGGATCTTTGTCTGTGTGTAGATGCTGCTACTTGCTACCAACAGCACTTGCCCCTACACCCCTGCTAGAGGCTACACGGGGGATCTTTGTCTGTGTGTAGATGCTGCTACTCGTTACTAACAGCACTTGCCCCTACACCCCTGCTAGAGGCTACACGGGGGATCTTTGTCTGTGTGTAGATGCTGCTACTTGCTACTGACAGCACTTGCCCCTACACCCCTGCTAGAGGCTACACGGGGGATCTTTGTCTGTGTGTAGATGCTGCTACTTGCTACTGACAGCACTTGCCCCTACACCCCTGCTAGAGGCTACACGGGGGATCTTTGTCTGTGTGTAGATGCTGCTACTTGCTACTGACAGCACTTGCCCCTACACCCCTGCTAGAGGCTACACGGGGGATCTTTGTCTGTGTGTGTAGATGCTGCTACTTGCTACCGACAGCACTTGCCCCTACACCCCTGCTAGAGGCTACACGGGGGATCTTTGTCTGTGTGTAGATGCTGCTACTCGTATACCAGGCGAGGTCGTCAAAATCTCCTGGCCAGTGTGGGTGTCAGGGTCAGGATCGAATCGACGGCCTCCTGCATACCAGGCGAGGTAGTTAACGTATCGGCGTGTATCTATCCCTCTCTTGTGTGTAGGTGAAGCGTGGATTTTTTTAAGTGAAAACGCCTGCGGCCCAATCTCCGAAAGATGAATGGCGATATGCCTCATGTTCCTATCACAACGCTGGCCGGCATTACCAGCCTCACCGACCGTGAGTTGCTCACCCACCCGCTCACCCACCTACTCACCCACTCACTCACTCACCCACCCACTCACTCACCCACCCACTCACACACCCACTCACCCACACACCCACTCACTCACTCACCCACCCACCCACTCACTCACCCACCCACTCACCCACCCACCCACCCACTCACCCACACACCCACTCACTCACTCAACCACCCACTCACCCACCAACTCAACCACCCAATCACCCACTCACTCACCCACCAACTTGGTCATCCACTCACTCACCCACCTACCCATTCAATCACTCATCCACCCACTCACCGACTCACCCACCCACTCACCCACCCACTGAGCCACCTACTCACCCACTCACTCACCCACACACCCACTCACTCACTCACCCACCCACTCACTCACCCACCCACTCACCCACCCACCCACCCACTCACCCACACACCCACTCACTCACTCAACCACCCACTCACCCACCAACTCAACCACCCAATCACCCACTCACTCACCCACCAACTTGGTCATCCACTCACTCAACCACCTACCCATTCAATCACTCATCCACCCACTCACCGACTCACCCACCCACTCACCCACCCACTGAGCCACCTACTCACCCACTCACTCACCCACACACCCACTCACTCACTCACCCACTCACCCACCCACCCACTCACCCACCCACCAATTCACTCACCCACCCACCCACTCACTCACTCACCCACTCACTCACCCACACACCCACTCACTCAACCACCCACTCACCCACTCACTCACTCACCCACCCACTCACCCACTCACTCACCCGCCCACCCACTCACCCACCCATTCACTCACCCACCCACCCACTCACTCACTCACCCACTCACTCACCCACACACCCACTCACTCAACCACCCACTCACCCACTCACTCACTCACCCACCCACTCACCCACCCACCCACTCTCACCCACCCATCCACCCACTCACCTACCCACCCACTCACGCACCCACTCACTCGCCCGCCCACTCACTCACCCACCCACTCACTCACCCACCCACCCACCCACCCACTCACCCACACACTCACTCACCAACTCAACCATCCACCCACTCACCCACCTACCCACCCACTCACCCACCTACTCACCCACCCACTCACCCACCCACTCACTCAACCACCCACTCACCTACCCACCCACTCACCTACCCACCCACTCACCCACCCACCCACTCACCCACCCACCTACCCACTCACTCATCCACCTACCCACCCACCCACTCACCCACCCACTCACCCACTCTGTGATTGTCCGCCCCAGTGCTGAACGAGCTCCCCCTACCGTCACCGCTCCCCGCCACCACCAACAAGTCTCTGCTGTTCTCTCCGCGTGTGGCCGAGGATGCCGCCCGCCTGCTCTCGTGCCGGGAGGATGCCCTGGTGGCCCAGCTGTGCCACGCTCTCGCACAGGTCTCCACCGAGCACATGTGAGTGGCACACCACACAGACACACAGACACACAGACACACCTACAGACAGACACACAGACAGACACACAGACACACACACAGACACACAGACACACAGACAGACATACAGACACACAGACAGACACTTCTACAGACATACAGACACACATACAGACACACAGACACACTTACAGACACACAGACACACCTACAGACACACAGACACACCTACAGACACACAGACACACCTACAGACACACAGGTCTCCACCGAGCACATGTGAGTGGCACACCACACAGACACACAGACACACACAGACACACACAGACACACAGACAGACATACAGACACACAGACAGACACTTCTACAGACACACAGACACACAAACAGACACACAGACACTCATACAGACACACAGACACTCATAAAGACACACAGACACACCTACAGACACACAGACACTCATACAGACACACACTCATACAGACACACAGACACTCATACAGACACAGACACTCATACAGACACAGACACACCTACAGACACACAGACACACCTACAGACACACAGGTCTCCACCGAGCACATGTGAGTGGCACACACAGACACACAGACAGACACACAGACAGACACACAGACAGACACACAGACAGACACACAGACACACACACACACAGACACACCTACAGACACACCTACAGACACACTGACACTCATACAGACACACAGACACTCATACAGACACACAGACACTCATACAGACACAGACACTCATACAGACACACTGACACTCATACAGACACACAGACACACCTACAGACACACAGACACTCATACAGACACAGACACTCATACAGACACACAGACACTCATACAGACACAGACACTCATACAGACACACAGACACTCATACAGACACAGACACTCATACAGACACACAGACACACTTACAGACACACAGACACTGACACTCATACAGAGAGATACACAGACACACACTCAAACACTCACCCACCCACTCGCTCACCCACCTACCCACCCAGCCACTCGCTCACCCACTCACTCACCCACTCACACAGACACACAGACACACCTACAGACACACAGGTCTCCACCGAGCACATGTGAGTGGCACACCACACAGACACACAGACACACACAGACACACACAGACACACAGACAGACATACAGACACACAGACAGACACTTCTACAGACACACAGACACACAAACAGACACACAGACACTCATACAGACACACAGACACTCATAAAGACACACAGACACACCTACAGACACACAGACACTCATACAGACACACACTCATACAGACACACAGACACTCATACAGACACAGACACTCATACAGACACAGACACACCTACAGACACACAGACACACCTACAGACACACAGGTCTCCACCGAGCACATGTGAGTGGCACACACAGACACACAGACAGACACACAGACAGACACACAGACAGACACACAGACAGACACACAGACAGACACACAGACAGACACACAGACAGACACACCTACAGACACACCTACAGACACACTGACACTCATACAGACACACAGACACTCATACAGACACAGACACTCATACAGACACACTGACACTCATACAGACACACAGACACACCAACAAACACACAGACACTCATACAGACACAGACACTCATACAGACACACAGACACTCATACAGACACAGACACTCATACAGACACACAGACACTCATACAGACACAGACACTCATACAGACACACAGACACACTTACAGACACACAGACACTGACACTCATACAGAGAGATACACAGACACACACTCAAACACTCACCCACCCACTCGCTCACCCACCTACCCACCCAGCCACTCGCTCACCCACTCACTCACCCACTCACACAGACACACAGACACACACACACACAGACACACACAGACACACAGACAGACATACAGACACACAGACAGACACTTCTACAGACACACAGACACACAGACACACACACAGACCCACCTACAGACACACAGACACACCTACAGACACACAGACACACCTACAGACACACAGACACACCTACAGACACACAGACACTGACACTCATATAGAGAGATACACACACACAGACACACACTCAAACACTCACCCACCCACTCGCTCACCCACCTACCCACCCAGCCACTCGCTCACCCACTCACTCACCCACTCACCCACCCATCTCACCTACCCATCTCACCTACCCATCCACTCGCTCACCCACCCAGTCACACACCCACTTACCCACCCACTCACCTACCCACTCACCCACTCACCTACCCGCTCGCTCACCCACCCAGCCACGCACCCACTCACCTACCCACTAACCCACTCACCCACTCACCTACCCACTCACTCACCCACCCATCCACCCAGAGACACACACACACACTGACACACTGACACACAGGTCTCCACCGAGCACCTACAGACACACAGACAGACACACAGACACTGACACTCATACAGAGAGATACACACACAGACACACACTCAAACACTCACCCACTCACCTACCCACTCACCTACCCACTCACTCACCCACCCACTTGCTCACCCACCTACCCACCCAGCCACTCGCTCACCCACTCACCCACCCACTCACCTGCCCACTCACTCGCTCACCTATCCACTCGCTCACCCACCCACTCGCTCACCCAC
Organism: Petromyzon marinus; assembly: GCF_048934315.1. NCBI lineage: Eukaryota > Metazoa > Chordata > Hyperoartia > Petromyzontiformes > Petromyzontidae > Petromyzon > Petromyzon marinus. Next base: position 6,040,592 of record NC_133750.1, read on the forward strand.
CCAGTCACGCACCCACCCACTCACCCACCCACTCACCTACCCACTCACCCACTCACCCACCCAGCCACTCACCCACTCACCTACCCACTCACTCACCCACTCACCTACCCACCCACGCACCCACTCACCCACCCAGCCACTCACTCACTCACCCACCCACTCACCCACTCACCTACCCACTCACCCACCCAGCCACTCACCCACTCACTCACCCACTCACCTACCCACTCACCCACTCACCTACCCACTCACTCAACAACAACAACAACAACCGCCATTCGCCACTAAGTGGCGGTGACGTCACCACGACGCTTGTGCCAGGCTATGTGCACCCTGAGGCCACGTGAAGTGTCGAACGCTCGCTGGCAGGAGGTCACGGGGCAGACCCAGGTGCCACGGGTCGACTGACTGAGATGACTGGCTGATGCACCACCTGTGCCCCCTACTGTGCCAACCCGCTGTGCTTTAGCCACCCGGCGCTCCGCTCGCTGTTGTGAGCGTCGCTCCTCCGCCCTCCGTTGTTGTTGGAGGGCGACTGCCTCCAACTGCCCAGTAGCATCCTTCACGAGCCTCCTCCACAGAGGCCGATCTTGACACCGCTGGTACCAGTCATCGGCAAGTCCACTCAGCTCCACGTCCTCCTGTACCACATCACTCCATCTCTTCTCTAGCCCGTGCCGCGCCCGCTTAGCCCCCTCAATCCGGCCAAACAAAAGCTGTTTCGGCATGCGGTGGCTGGGCATGCGGGCTACATGACCCAGCCATCGCAGCCTTGCCTGCCGGAGGAGCTCACCGATGGGACCCTGCCCAGATCTTTCAAGGATTTGTGAGCTCCTCACACAATCCAGTCTGGTTAAACCCAGGATGGATCGTAGGCAGGTCAGCCTAAATGTTTCTAACCGGCGAAGATGTTCCATTAGGGGGGTCCACGTTTCGCAAGCGTAGAGAAGGGAGGGAATGACCGTGGCCGAGAAGACCTGAAGCTTAGTGCGGAGCGACAGACCAGGTAGCTTCCACACAGCGTTACGCAACCGATGAAAAGATATTGCCGCTCGACTGATTCGGAGTGAGACCTCTGCTGTTAAACTGGAGCCAGTCATAAGCACACTGCCCAGGTATGGGAAACTCTCCACTCTCTCCACAACTGCCCCATCACCGATTGGGAGTTGTGGGGGTGGAGTGTCCGATGGTACAAAATACCCACCCACCCAGCCACTCACCCACTCACCCACCCACTCACCCACTCACCCACCCACTCACCCACTCACCAACCCACTCACCCACTCACCCACCCACTCATCCACTCACCCACTCACTCACTCACCCACCCACCGAGAGAGAGACACACACACACTAACACACTGACACACAGATCTCCACCGAGTCACGTGTGAGTCTGCCATGTCTCCTCCCCGTGTTGTTGTTGTGTAGCGAGGTGAAGGAGAGTGTGGGCGGTTCCGAGGAGCCTGATGGCGACGTTCCAGCCCTTCTACAGTCAGTGCTGGCTCGGAGTCCCTCTGTGTTCAAGGAGAAGAGCCTCCAGTCTCGCTATGGAGTGCAGAGTGAGTCTATACTACTGTAGACCACACTATAGAGCTGTAGACTACACTATAGACTACACTATACACTACACTATACACTACACTGTGTTCAAGGAGAAGAGCCTCCAGTCTCGCTATGGAGTGCAGAGTGAGTCTATACTACTATAGACCACACTATAGAGCTCTAGACTACACTCTGGACTACACTATAGACTACACTATAGAGCTATAGACTATAGACTACACTATAGAACTATAGACCACACTTTAGACCACACTATAGAGCTGTGACTTACCCTGTGTAGCGTGTGGGGTGTGTGTGTGTGGCTTACCCTGTGTAGCGTGTGGTTGTGTGTGTGTTGTGTGTGTAGCTGTTGCCCTGTGTGTGGTGTGTGTGTGTTGTGTGTGTGACTTACCCTGTGTAGCGTGTGGTGTGTGTGTGTGTTGTGTGTGTGACTTGCCCTGTGTGTGGTGTGTGTGTGTGACTTACCCTGTGTAGCGTGTGGTTGTGTGTGTGTGTAGCTGTTGCCCTGTGTGTGGTTGTGTGTGTGTGTGTTGTTTGTGTGACTTGCCCTGTGTGTGTGTGTGACTTGCTCTGTGTTGCTGTGTGTGTGTGGTATGTATGTGACTGTTGCCCTGTGTGTGTTGTGTGTGTGACTTGCCCTGTGTGTGTGTGTGTGTGACTTGCTCTGTGTTGCCCTGTGTGTGGTTGTGTGTGTGTGGTATGTATGTGACTGTTGCCCTGTGTGTGTGTGGTATGTATGTGACTGTTGCCCTGTGTGTGTTGTGTGTGTGTGACTGTTACCCTGTGTGTGTGTTGCGTCTGTCTGTTCTCTCCCAGCCCTGGCGCCCCGTACCCCCATGGTTGCTTCACCGTATGTACAGCCGTCCAACAGCCGCATGCACTCCCCGAACATCCTACAGCCGTCACCCAGCGCCTCGAACTCCCTCCCGCATGCGCAGGGTACAGCCGCACTACACCCCAACGTGCACATGACACCTTATACACTACACCACTACACTATACACTACACTACTGCACTACACACTACACCACTACACTATACACAACTACTACACTACACTATACACTACTACACTATACACTACACCACTACACTATACACTACACTACTACACTATACACTACTACACTATACTACACACTACACTACTACACTATACACTACACCACTGCACTACACACGACACCACTACACTACACACTACTACACTATACACTACACCACTACACTATACACTACTACACTATACACTACACCACTGCACTACACACGACACCACTACACTATACACTACTACACTATACTACACACCACCACTACACTATACACTACCACACTACACTACTACACTATACACTACTATTCTATACACTACTACACTATACACTACTACACTATACACTACACCACTACACTATACACTACTACACTATACACTACTACACTATACACTACACCACTACACTATACACTACTACACTATACACTACTACACTATACACTACTATTCTATACACTACTACACTATACACTACTATTCTATACACTACACACTACACCACTACACTATACACTACTACACACTACACCACTACACTACACACTACACCACTACACTACACACTACACCACTACACTACACTATACACTACATCACTACACTATACACTACACCACCACACTATACACTACACCACTACACTATACACTACTATACTATACACTACACCGATACACTACTACACTATACACTACACCACTACACTACACACTACACCACTACACTATACACTACTATACTATACACTACTATACTATACACTACACACTACACCACTACACTACACCACTACACTATACACTACTACACTATACACTACCATACACTACACACTACACCACTACACCACTACAGTACACACTACACCACTACACTATACACTACACCACTACACTACACACTACACTATACACTACACCACTACACTATACACTACACCACTACACTACACACTACACCACTACACTACACACTACACTATACACTACACCACACACTACACCACTACACCATACACTACCACACACTACACAACTACACTATACACTACACTACACACTACACCACCACACTATACACTACAACACTACACTATACACTACACCACTACACTATACACTACACCACTATACTATCCATTACCACACACCACCACTACACTATACACTACACCACTATACTATACATTACCACACACCACCACTACACTATACACTACACCACTATACTATACATTACCACACACCACCACTACACTATACACTACACCACTATACTATACATTACCACACACCACCACTACACTATACACTACACCACTATACTATACATTACCACACACCACCACTACACTATACACTACACCACTATACTATACATTACCACACACCACCACTACACTATACACTACACCACCACACACTACACCGCACCACCATACAAACTGTACACACTCTCCACACAGCACCACTGTACACCACCACACACTACACCACCACACACTGTACACCACCACTGTACACCACCACACACTGTACACCACCACACACTGTACACCACCACACACTGTACACCACTGTACACCACTGTACACCACTGTACACCACTGTACCGGGTTGTATTTTTGTTTGTTTCACCTCCTACCCAGGCCTCATGCAGCAGCCCCTGTTGCAGCACGGGGGAGGGGCAGGAGGAGGAGGAGGAGGTGGGGGCCACGGGGGAGGAGGTGGAGGAGGTGGTGGGGGTGGTGGTGGTGGGGGGGGACACGGGGGTGGAGGGGCTGGTGGAGGAGGTGGGGGCGGAGGAGGAGGAGGAGCAGGAGGAGGAGGAGGACAGTACAAGCTGTCACAAAACTCGATGCACGGGAGCCCTGTGTCAGCCTCCTACCAGCCGGCCTCCATGCCTCCCAGTCCCTCTAGGTGCCTACCCACTCACCTACCCACTCACTCACCTACCCACTCACTCACCTACTCACTCACTCACCTACCCACTCACTCACCTACCCACTCACTCACCTACCCACCCACCTACCCACTCACTCACTCACCTACCCACTCACTCACGTACCCACTCACTCACCTACTCACTCACCCACCTACCCACCCACCTACCCACTCACTCACCTACCCACTCACTCACCTACCCACTCACTCACCTACCCACTCACTCACCTACCCACTCACTCACCCACTCACCTACCCACTCACTCACCTACCCACTCACTCACCTACCCACTCACTCACCTACCCACTCACTCACTCACCTACCCACTCACTCACCTACCCACTCACTCACCTACCCACTCACTCACCTACCCACTCACTCACCTACCCACTCACTCACCTACCCACTCACTCACCTACTCACCCACCTACCCACTCACCTACCCATTCACTCACTCACCTACCCACTCACTCACCTACCCACTCACTCACCTACCTACCCACCCACCTACCCACTCACTCACTCACCTACCCACTCACTCACCTACCCACTCACTCACCTACCCACTCACTCACCCACTCACCTACCCACTCACTCACCTACCCACTCACCTACCCATTCACTCACTCACCTACCCACTCACTCACCTACCCACTCACCTACCCACTCACTCACCTACCCCCTCACTCACCTACTCACTCACCCACCTACCCACTCACCTACCCACTCACCTACCCACTCACTCACCTACCCACTCACTCACCTACCCACTCACTCACCTACCCACTCACTCACCTACCCACTCACTCACCTACCCACTCACTCACCTACCCACTCACTCACCTACCCACTCACTCACTCACCTACCCACTCACTCACCTACCCACTCACTCACCTACCCACTCACTTACCTACCCACTCACTCACCTACCCACTCACTCACCTACCCACTCACTCACCTACCCACTCACTCACCTACCCACTCACTCACCTACCCATTCACTCACCCACTCACTCACCTACCCACTCACTCACCTACCCATTCACTCACCCACTCACTTACCTACCCATTCACTCACCTACCCACTCACTCACCCACGCAGGTACCCACTCACTCACCTACCCATTCACTCACCTACCCACTCACTCACTTACCCACTCACTCACCTACCCACTCACTCACCCACTCACTCATCTACCTACTCACTCACCGACCCACTCACTCACCTACCTACTCACTCGCCTACTCACTCACCTACCTACTCACTCGCCTACCCACTCACCTACCCACTCACTCACCTACCTACCCACTCATGCACCTACTCACTCACCTACCCACTCACTCGCCTACCCATTCACTCACCTACCCGCTCACCCACTCACCTACCCATTCACTCACCTACCCATTTACCCACTCACTCACCTACCCACTCACTCACCTACCCATTCACTCACCTACTCACTCACCTACCCACTCACTCACTTACCCACTCACTCACCTACCCACTCACCTACCTACCCACTCATGCACCTACTCACTCACCTACCCACTCACTCGCCTACCCATTCACTCACCTACCCACTCACCCACTCACTCTCCTACCCACTCACTTACCCACTCACCTACCCATTCACTCACCTACCCATTTACCCACTCACCTACCCACTCACTCACCTACCCACTCACTCACCTACCCACTCACTCACCTACCCACTCACTCACCTACCCATTCACTCACCTACCCACTCACCCACTCACTCTCCTACCCACTCACCTACCCACTCACTTACCCACTCACCTACCCATTCACTCACCTACCCATTTACCCACTCACCTACCCACTCACTCACCTACCCACTCACTCACCTACCCACTCACTCACCTACCCATTCACTCACCTACCCATTCACTCACCTACCCACTCACTCACCTACCCACTCACTCACCTACCCACTCACTCACCTACCCACTCACTCACCTACCCACTCACTCACCTACCCACTCACCCACTCACCTACCCATTCACTCACCTACCCACTCACCTACCCACTCACTCGCCTACCCACTCACTCACTCACCCACTCGCTCACCTACCCACTCACCTACCCACTCACTCACCTACCCACTCACTCATCTACTCACTCACCTACTTACTCACCTACTCATTCACCTACTCACCTTCTTACCCACCTACTCACTCACCTACACTGACCCCTGTGTGTGTGTCACACAGTAACTACATGGTGGTGTGTGTGTGTGTGACACAGTAACTACATGGTGATGTGTGTGTGTGTGTGACACAGTAACTACATGGTGTTGTGTGTGTGTGACACAGTAACTACATGGTGATGTGTGTGTGTGTGTGACAGTAACTACATGGTGATGTGTGTGTGTGACACAGTAACTACATGGTGATGTGTGTGTGTGTGACACACAGTAACTACATGGTGATGTGTGTGTGTGTGACACAGTAACTACATGGTGTGTGTGTGACACAGTAACTACATGGTGTGTGTGTGTGACACACAGTAACTACATGGTGATGTGTGTGTGTGTGACACAGTAACTACATGGTGTGTGTGTGTGACACAGTAACTACATGGTGTGTGTGTGTGACACACAGTAACTACATGGTGTGTGTGTGTGTGTGTGACACACAGTAACTACAAGGTGGTGTGTGTGTGTGTGACACAGTAACTACATGGTGTGTGTGTGTGTGTCACACAGTAACTACATGGTGGTGTGTGTGTGTGTGTGACACACAGTAACTACAAGGTGTGTGTGTGTGTGTGTCACACAGTAACTACATGGTGGTGTGTGTGTGTGTGTGACACACAGTAACTACAAGGTGTGTGTGTGTGTGTGTCACACAGTAACTACATGGTGATGTGTGTGTGTGTGACACACAGTAACTACATGGTGATGTGTGTGTGTGTGACACAGTAACTACATGGTGTGTGTGTGACACAGTAACTACATGGTGTGTGTGTGTGACACACAGTAACTACATGGTGATGTGTGTGTGACACACAGTAACTACATGGTGTGTGTGTGTGTGACACAGTAACTACATGGTGTTGTGTGTGTGTGACACAGTAACTACATGGTGATGTGTGTGTGTGTGTGACACACAGTAACTACATGGTGATGTGTGTGTGACACAGTAACTACATGGTGATGTGTGTGTGACACAGTAACTACATGGTGTGTGTGTGTGTGTCACACAGTAACTACATGGTGATGTGTGTGTGTGTGTGACACACAGTAACTACATGGTGATGTGTGTGTGTGTGTCACACAGTAACTACATGGTGTGTGTGTGTGTGTCACACAGTAACTACATGGTGATGTGTGTGTGTGTGACACACAGTAACTACATGGTGTGTGTGTGTGTGTCACACAGTAACTACATGGTGTGTGTGTGTGTGTGTCACACACAGTAACTACATGGTGTGTGTGTGTGTGACACAGTAACTACATGGTGTGTGTGTGTGTGACACAGTAACTACATGGTGTGTGTTTGTGTGTGTGACACAGTAACTACATGGTGGTGTGTGTGTGTGTGTGTCACACAGTAACTACATGGTGATGTGTGTGTGTGACACAGTAACTACATGGTGGTGTGTGTGTGTGACACAGTAACTACATGGTGTGTGTGTGTGTGACACAGTAACTACATGGTGTGTGTGTGTGTGTCACACAGTAACTACAAGGTGGTGTGTGTGTGTGTGACACACAGTAACTACATGGTGTGTGTGTGTGTGTGACACACAGTAACTACATGGTGTGTGTGTGTGTGTGACACAGTAACTACATGGTGGTGTGTGTGTGTGTCACACAGTAACTACATGGTGTGTGTGTGTGTGTGTGACACACAGTAACTACAAGGTGTTGTGTGTGTGTGTGTGACACACAGTAACTACATGGTGTGTGTGTGTGTGACACACAGTAACTACATGGTGATGTGTGTGTGTGACACACAGTAACTACATGGTGTGTGTGTGTGTGTCACACAGTAACTACATGGTGTGTGTGTGTGTGTGTGACACACAGTAACTACAAGGTGTTGTGTGTGTGTGTGTGACACACAGTAACTACATGGTGTGTGTGTGTGTGACACAGTAACTACATGGTGATGTGTGTGTGTGTGACACACAGTAACTACATGGTGGTGTGTGTGTGTCACACAGTAACTACATGGTGTGTGTGTGTGTGTGTGACACACAGTAACTACATGGTGTGTGTGTGTGTGTCACACAGTAACTACATGGTGGTGTGTGTGTGTGTGTGACACAGTAACTACATGGTGTGTGTGTGTGTGTGACACAGTAACTACATGGTGATGTGTGTGTGTGTGACACAGTAACTACATGGTGTGTGTGTGTGACACAGTAACTACATGGTGGTGTGTGTGTGTGTGTGTCACACAGTAACTACATGGTGTTGTGTGTGTGACACAGTAACTACATGGTGGTGTGTGTGTGTGTGTGACACACAGTAACTACATGGTGGTGTGTGTGTGACACACAGTAACTACATGGTGTTGTGTGTGTGACACAGTAACTACATGGTGTTGTGTGTGTGTGTGACACACAGTAACTACATGGTGTGTGTGTGTGTGTGTGACACACAGTAACTACATGGTGTGTGTGTGTGTGTGTGACACAGTAACTACATGGTGTGTGTGTGTGACACAGTAACTACATGGTGATGTGTGTGTGTGTGACACACAGTAACTACATGGTGTTGTGTGTGTGTGTGTCACACAGTAACTACATGGTGTGTGTGTGTGTGACACAGTAACTACATGGTGTGTGTGTGTGTGACACAGTAACTACATGGTGTGTGTGTGTGTGTGACACAGTAACTACATGGTGTGTGTGTGTGTGTGTGACACAGTAACTACATGGTGTGTGTGTGTGACACAGTAACTACATGGTGATGTGTGTGTGTGACACAGTAACTACATGGTGATGTGTGTGTCACACAGTAACTACATGGTGATGTGTGTGTGTTATGCCAGTAGCTAAATTGTGTTGTATTTTGGTGTGTATATGTATGTGTGATGCCAGTAGATACATGGCGATGTCTGTTGGTGTGTGTGTGGGGAGCGATAGTGTAGTAGCGGTTAGCGCTACGCTGCGCTATGAACCTGGCGACCCGGGTTCGATTCCCGCTCACGGCCAACACCAGTGACGATTATCTGAACCGGTCCCGGGCCTCCCCTAGGTCGACTCAGCCTCAAATGAGTACCTGGTGCGGTGTGTAAACATTGCCACTGGGGAGACAAAGGCGGTCGGGCGTGGCGCTGGCCACCCACCCCCTCGTGTACCGTTCCGGCCTTCATAGGTGCTCGCTAACAGCACTTGCCCCTACAGTCTGTTAAGGCTATATGGGGGATCTTTATCTTTGTGTGTCTGTGTATGTGTGAGTGTGTGTATGTGTGTGATGTGTGTGTGTGACGCCAGTAGATACATGGTGATGTGTGTGTGATGTGTGTCTGTCTGTCTGTGTGTGTATGTATGTGTGAAGCCAGTAAATACATTGTGATGTATGTTGGTGTGTGTCTGTATGTGTGTGTGATGTGTGTTGGTGTATATGTATGTGTGTGTGATGTGTGTGTATATGTGTGTGATGTGTGTAAATGTGTGTGTGATGTGTGTGTGTGTGATGTGGATATGTGTGTGTCTGACGCCAGTAGTTACATGGTGATGTGTGTGTGTGATGTGTGTATGTATGTGTGTGTGTTGGTGTGTATGTGTGTGTGATGTGTGTGTTGGTGTGTGTGATGTGTATGTGTGTGATGTGTGTGTGTCTGACGCCAGTAGTTACATGGTGATGTGTGTGTGTGATGTGTGTATGTGTGTGTGTGTTGGTGTGTATGTGTGTGTGTGTGATGTGATGTGTGTATGTGTGTCTGATGCCAGTAAATACATGGTGATGTGTGATGTATGTATGTATGTGTGTGATGTGTGTGATGTGATGTGTGTATGTACGTGTGTCTGACGCCAGTAGATACATGGTGATGTATGTATGTATGTGTGTGATGTGTGTGTGTGATGTGTGTGTGTGTGTCTGACGCCAGTAGATACATGGTGATGTGTGATGTATGTATGTATGTATGTGTGTGATGTGTGTGTGTGATGTGTGTATGTGTGTGTGTCTGACGCCAGTAGATACATGGTGATGTATGTATGTGTGTGATGTATGTATGTGTGTGTGTCTGACGCCAGTAGATACATGGTGATGTGTGATATATGTGTATATGTGTGTGATGTGTGTGTGTGATGTGTGTATGTGTGTGTGTCTGACGCCAGTAGATACATGGTGATGTGTGATGTATGTGTGTATGTGATGTGTGTGTGTGTATGTGATGTGTGTGTGTGTATGTGTGTGTGTCTGACGCCAGTAGATACATGGTGATGTGTGATGTATGTGTGTATGTGTGATGTGTGTATGTATGTGTGTCTGACGCCAGTAGATACATGGTGATTTATGTATGTGTGTGATGTGTGTGTGTGTGATGTGTGTATGTACGTGTGTCTGACGCCAGTAGATACATGGTGATGTATGTATGTATGTGTGTGATGTGTGTGATGTGTGTGTGTGTATGTGTGTATGTGTATGTGTGTGATGTGTGTGTGTGTGATGTGTGTATGTACGTGTGTCTGACGCCAGTAGATACATGGTGATGTGTGATGTATGTATGTATGTGTGTGATGTGTGTGTGTGTGTATGTACGTGTGTCTGACGCCAGTAGATACATGGTGATGTGTGATGTATGTATGTATGTGTGTGATGTGTGTGTGTGTGATGTGTGTATGTACGTGTGTCTGACGCCAGTAGATACATGGTGATGTGTGTGTGTGATGTATGTGATGTGTGTGTGTGATGTGTGTATGTACGTGTGTCTGACGCCAGTAGATACATGGTGATGTCCGGCTCTGGCTCTGGCCGGTTCCACCCCCAGCAGAGCAGCCCGGCTCCCTCCCCCTACGCCCCTCAGAGCCCCGCGGCCGCCGCCTTCCTCGCCTACAGTCAGCACCCTCCCTCCTACAGTCAGCACCAGCAGCTGCAGCAGCAGGGTACTCACTCACTCGGTCACTCACTCGGTCACTCACTCGGTCACTCACTCACTCAGTCACTCACTCAGTCACTCATTCAGTGACTCAGTCTACAGTCAGCACCCTCCCTCCTACAGTCAGCACCAGCAGCTGCAGCAGCAGGGTACTCACTCACTCAGTCACTCACTCGGTCACTCACTCGGTCACTCACTCACTCAGTCACTCACTCAGTCACTCATTCAGTGACTCAGTCTACAGTCAGCACCCTCCCTCCTACAGTCAGCACCAGCAGCTGCAGCAGCAGGGTACTCACTCACTCAGTCACTCACTCACTCGGTCACTCACTCGGTCACTCACTCGGTCACTCACTCAGTCAGTCACTCACTCAGTCACTCACTCAGTCACTCAATCAGTCACTCACTCACTCACTCAGTCAATCAGTCAGTCAGTCACTCACTCACTCACTCGGTCACTCACTCGGTCACTCAATCACTCAGTCACTCACTCAGTCACTCACTCAGTGACTCGGCCTACAGTCAGCACCCTCCCTCCTACAGTCAGCACCAGCAGCTGCAGCAGCAGGGTACTCACTCACTCGGTCACTCACTCGGTCACTCACTCACTCACTCGGTCACTCACTTGGTCACTCACTCAATCAGTCACTCATTCACTTAGTCACTCATTCACTTAGTCACTCACTCGCTCACTCACTCAGTGACTCGGTCTACAGTCAGCACCCTCCCTCTTACAGTCAGCACCAGCAGCTGCAGCAGCAGGGTACTCACTCAGTCACTCACTCGGTCACTCACTCAGTCACTCACTCGGTCAGTCACTCACTCAGTCACTCACTCAGTCACTCAATCAGTCACTCACTCACTCAGTCACTCACTCAGTCAGTCACTCAGTCAGTCAGTCACTCACTCAGTCAGTCACTCACTCGGTCACTCACTCAGTCAGTCACTCACTCAGTCACTCACTCAGTGACTCAGTCTACAGTCAGCACCCTCCCTCCTACAGTCAGCAGCTGCAGCAGCAGCAGCAGGGTACTCACTCACTCGGTCACTCACTCAGTCAGTCACTCGGTCACTCACTCACTCAGTCACTCACTCAATCAGTCACTCATTCACTTAGTCACTCATTCACTTAGTCACTCACTCGCTCACTCACTCAGTGACTCAGTCTACAGTCAGCACCCTCCCTCCTACAGTCAGCACCAGCAGCTGCAGCAGCAGGGTACTCACTCAGTCACTCAACTAACTCACTCACTCACTCAGTCACTCACTCAGTCAGTCACTCACTCAGTCAGTCACTCACTCGGTCACTCACTCAATCAGTCACTCACTCAGTCACTCACTCGGTCACTCACTCACTCGGTCACTCACTCACTCACTCGGTCACTCACTCACTCACTCGGTCACTCACTCACTCACTCGGTCACTCACTCACTCGGTCACTCACTCACTCACTCGGTCACTCACTCACTCGGTCACTCACTCACTCACTCGGTCACTCACTCACTCACTCGGTCACTCACTCACTCACTCGGTCACTCACTCACTCACACGGTCACTCACTCACTCGGTCACTCACTCACTCACTAGGTCACTCACTCACTCACTCGGTCACTCACTCACTCACTCGTACATCAACATGTTCTTACTGGCATCACACACATACAGTGAGGGGACAAAGTGTTTGATCCCCTGCTGATTTTGTACGTTTGCCCACTGACAAAGAAATGATCACTCTATAATTTTAATGGTAGGTTTATTTGAACAGCGAGAGACAGAATAACAACAACAAAATCCAGAAAAACCCTCACCGTACACACACACGTACATAGATGGCTCGCTCAGTCGCTTGCTTGCTTGCTCGCTCGGTCACTCACTAAGTCACTCGCTAAGTCACTCGCTAAGTCACTCACTAAGTCACTCGCTAAGTCACTCACTCAGTCACTCACTAAGTCACTCACTAAGTCACTCGCTAAGTCACTCGCTCAGTCACTCGCTAAGTCACTCGCTCAGTCACTCGCTAAGTCACTCGCTCAGTCACTCGCTAAGTCACTCGCTCAGTCACTCACTAAGTCACTCGCTAAGTCACTCACTAAGTCACTCGCTAAGTCACTCGCTCAGTCACTCGCTAAGTCACTCGCTCAGTCACTCGCTAAGTCACTCGCTCAGTCACTCGCTAAGTCACTCACTAAGTCACTCACTAAGTCACTCGCTAAGTCACTCGCTCAGTCACTCGCTAAGTCACTCGCTCAGTCACTCGCTAAGTCACTCGCTCAGTCACTCGCTAAGTCACTCGCTCAGTCACTCACTAAGTCACTCGCTAAGTCACTCGCTCAGTCCCTCGCTAAGTCACTCGCTCGGTCACTCGCTCGGTCACTCGCTCGGTCACTCGCTAAGTCACACGCTCAGTCACTCGCTCAGTCACTCGCTCAGTCACTCGCTCAGTCACTCGCTAAGTCACTCGCTAAGTCACTCGCTCAGTCACTCGCTCAGTCACTCACTAAGTCACTCGCTCGGTCACTCGCTCGGTCACTCGCTAAGTCACTCGCTAAGTCACTCGCTCAGTCACTCGCTAAGTCACTCGCTCGGTCACTCGCTCGGTCACTCGCTCGGTCACTCGCTCGGTCACTCACTAAGTCACTCGCTAAGTCACTCGCTAAGTCACTCGCTCAGTCACTCGCTAAGTCACTCGCTAAGTCACTCGCTCGGTCACTCGCTAAGTCACTCGCTAAGTCACTCGCTAAGTCCCTCGCTAAGTCACTCGCTAAGTCACTCGCTAAGTCACCCGCTCAGTCACTCGCTAAGTTACTCGCTCAGTCACTCACTAAGTCACTCGCTCAGTCACTCGCTAAGTTACTCGCTAAGTCACTCGCTCAGTCACTCGCTAAGTCACTCACTAAGTCACTCGCTAAGCCACTCGCTAAGTCACTCACTAAGTCACTCGCTCAGTCACTCGCTCAGTCACTCGCTAAGTCACCCACTCGGTCACTCGCTAAGTCACTCGCTAAGTCACTCGCTAAGTCACTCGCTCGGTCACTCGCTCGGTCACTCGCTCAGTCACTCGCTAAGTCACTCGCTTGGTCACTCGCTCGGTCACTCGCTAAGTCACTCACTAAGTCCCTCGCTAAGTCACCCGCTAAGTCACTCGCTAAGTCACTCGCTAAGTCACTCGCTCGGTCACTCGCTAGGTCACTCGCTCAGTCACTCGCTAAGTCACTCGCTAAGTCACTCGCTAAGTCACTCGCTCGGTCACTCGCTCGGTCACTCGCTAAGTCACTCGCTAAGTCACTCGCTCGGTCACTCGCTCGGTCACTCGCTAAGTCACTCGCTAAGTCACTCGCTCGGTCACTCGCTCGGTCACTCGCTAAGTCACTCGCTAAGTCACTCGCTCGGTCACTCGCTAAGTCACTCGCTCGGTCACTCGCTCGGTCACTCGCTAAATCACACGCTCAGTCACTCGCTAAGTCACTCGCTAAGTCACTCGCTAAGTCACTCGCTCGGTCACTCGCTCGGTCACTCGCTCGGTCACTCACTAAGTCACTCGCTCAGTCACTCGCTAAGTCACTCGCTAAGTCACTCGCTAAGTCACTCGCTCGGTCACTCGCTCGGTCACTCGCTAAGTCACTCGCTAAGTCACTCGCTAAGTCACTCGCTAAGTCACTCGCTCAGTCACTCGCTAAGTCACTCGCTAAGTCACTCGCTCGGTCACTCGCTCGGTCACTCGCTCGGTCACTCGCTCAGTCACTCGCTAAGTCACTCGCTCAGTCACTCACTAAGTCACTCGCTAAGTCACTCGCTCAGTCACTCGCTAAGTCACTCCCTCAGTCACTCGCTAAGTCACTCGCTAAGTCACTCGCTAAGTCGCTCGCTAAGTCACTCGCTAAGTCACTCGCTCAGTCACTCGCTCAGTCACTTGCTAAGTCACTCGCTAAGTCACTCGCTAAGTCACTCGCTAAGTCACTCGCTAAGTCACTCGCTCGGTCACTCGCTCGGTCACTCGCTCGGTCACTCGCTAAGTCACTCGCTAAGTCACTCACTAAGTTACTCGCTAAGTCACTCGCTAAGTCACTCACTAAGTCACTCGCTAAGTCACTCGCTAAGTCACTCACTAAGTCACTCGCTAAGTCACCCGCTCAGTCACTCGCTCAGTCACTCGCTCAGTCACTCGCTAAGTCACTCGCTAAGCCACTCGCTAAGTCACTCACTAAGTCACTCGCTAAGTCACTCGCTCAGTCACTCACTAAGTCACTCGCTAAGTCACTCGCTAAGTCACTCGCTCAGTCACTCGCTAAGTCACTCGCTCAGTCACTCGCTCAGTCACTCGCTAAGTCACTCGCTCAGTCACTTGCTAAGTCACTCGCTCGGTCACTCGCTAAGTCACTCGCTGAGTCACTCGCTAAGTCACTCGCTAAGTCACCCGCTAAGTCACTCGCTAAGTCACTCGCTAAGTCACTCGCTCAGTCACTCGCTCGGTCACTCGCTAAGTCACTCGCTAAGTCACTCGCTAAGTCACTCGCTAAGTCACTCACTAAGTCACTCGCTCAGTCACTCGCTAAGTCACTCGCTAAGTCACCCGCTAAGTCACCCGCTAAGTCACTCGCTAAGTCACTCGCTCAGTCACTCGCTCGGTCACTCGCTAAGTCACTCGCTAAGTCACTCGCTAAGTCACTCGCTAAGTCACCCGCTAAGTCACCCGCTCAGTCACTCGCTCGGTCACTTGCTAAGTCACTCGCTAAGTCACTCGCTAAGTCACTCGCTAAGTCACCCGCTAAGTCACTCGCTAAGTCACTCGCTAAGTCACTCGCTAAGTCACTCGCTCAGTCACTCGCTCAGTCACTCGCTAAGTCACTCGCTAAGTCACCCGCTAAGTCACTCGCTAAGTCACTCGCTAAGTCACTCGCTCGGTCACTCGCTCGGTCACTCGCTCGGTCACTCGCTCGGTCACTCGCTCAGTCACTCGCTCAGTCACCCGCTCGGTCACTCGCTCAGTCACTCGCTCAGTCACTCGCTAAGTCACTCGCTCAGTCACTCGCTAAGTCACCCGCTAAGTCACTCGCTAAGTCACTCGCTCAGTCACTCGCTAGGTCACTCGCTCGGTCACTCGCTCAGTCACTCGCTCAGTCACTCGCTAAGTCCCTCGCTAAGTCCCTCGCTCAGTCACTCGCTAAGTCACTCGCTCAGTCACTCGCTCGGTCACTCGCTCGGTCACTCGCTCGGTCACTCGCTCGGTCACTCGCTCGGTTACTCGCTCGGTCACTCGCTCAGTCACTCGCTAAGTCACTCGCTAAGTCACTCGCTCAGTCACTCGCTCGGTCACTCGCTCAGTCACTCGCTAAGTCACTCGCTAAGTCACTCGCTCGGTCACTCGCTCGGTCACTCGCTCAGTCACTCGCTCAGTCACTCGCTAAGTCACTCGCTAAGTCACTCGCTAAGTCACTCGCTCGGTCACTCGCTCGGTCACTCGCTCAGTCACTCGCTCGGTCACTCGCTCAGTCACTCGCTCGGTCACTCGCTAAGTCACTCGCTCAGTCACTCGCTAAGTCACTCACTAAGTCACTCGCTAAGTCACTCGCTAAGTCACTCGCTCAGTAACTCGCTAAGTCACTCACTAAGTCACTCGCTAAGTCACTCGCTCAGTCACTCGCTCAGTCACTCGCTCGGTCACTCGCTAAGTCACCCGCTCAGTCACTCGCTCACCCACCCACCCACCCACCGCCCCGTGTGCCCTCAGCACCTCTGCTCTCCGCTGGGGTCCCTCTGCGCCCCATGAGTGACGGAGCTCCGCTCGGAGCGGCCGGCTCCAACACCGGCGGTGGCCACCACCACCAGCAGCAGCAGCAGCAGCTGCAGCAGGGCGGTGGTGGTGGCGGTGGCGGTGGTGGTGAAGAGGAGCAGCAGGGAGCGACGGGGCAGTCAGCGGTGTCACTCTTCCCAGGACGCGTGCCGGAGTCTCCGATCGGCCAGGACGCTGGCACCAGTGGTACCTTGGTGGGGGGGGTGGTGGTGGTGGGGGGGTGGTGGTGGGAGGGTGGTGGGAGGGTGAGAGAGGCACGTGGGAGATGAGGGGGTTGGCGAGGGTGGTGGAGACATCGTGGTGGGGGGGTGGTGGAGACATCGTGGTGGGGGGGTAGACGGTGGGGGGTGGCGAGGGTGGTGGAGACATCGTGGTGGGGGGGTAGACGGTGGGGGGTGGCGAGGGTGGTGGAGACATCGTGGTGGGGGGGTGGTGGAGACATCATGGTGGTGGGGTAGACGGTGGTGGGTGGGGGGTGGCGAGGGTGGATTATGGACCGGGCCGGTGCCCAGTCCGAGCCTCGGGCCGTGCGTGGCCCAAGACTCCCAAAGGGCCCTCAGTGGGCACAGCGCGAGCTGACCCCTAGGGCCTCTGGCTGCTTATAGCGTGAGCTGACCACTAGGGCCTCTGACTGTTTACAGCGTGAGCTGTCCACTAGGGCCTCTGGCTGCTTATAGCGTGAGCTGTCCACTAGGGCCTCTGGCTGTTTACAGCGTGAGCTGTCCACTAGGGCCTCTGACTGCTTATAGCGTGAGCTGACCACTAGGGCCTCTGGCTGACCACTAGGGCCTCTGGCTGCTTATAGCGTGAGCTGACCACTAGGTCTCTGACTGCTTATAGCGTGAGCTGACCACTAGGGCCTCTGGCTGCTTATAGCGTGAGCTGACCACTAGGGCCTCTGGCTGTTTACAGCGTGAGCTGACCACTAGGTCTCTGACTGCTTATAGCGTGAGCTGACCACTAGGCCTCTGACTGCTTGTAGCGTGAGCTGACCACTAGGCCCCTGACTGTTTATAGCGTGAGCTGACCACTAGGCCTCTGACTGCTTGTAGCGTGAGCTGACCACTAGGCCCCTGACTGTTTACAGCGTGAGCTGACCACTAGGGCCTCTGACTGCTTGTAGCGTGAGCTGACCCCTAAGGCCTCTGACTGCTTATAGCGTGAGCTGACCACTAGGGCCTCTGGCTGCTTATAGCGTGAGCTGACCACTAGGGCCTCTGACTGTTTACAGCGTGAGCTGACCACTAGGCCCTCTGACTGTTTACAGCGTGAGCTGACCACTAAGGCCTCTGACTGCTTGTAGCGTGAGCTGACCACTAGGGCCTCTGACTGCTTGTAGCGTGAGCTGACCACTAGGGCCTTTGACTGCTTACAGTGTGAGCTGACCACTAGGGCCTCTGACTGTTTACAGCGTGAGCTGACCACTAGGGCCTCTGACTGTTTACAGCGTGAGCTGACCACTAGGGCCTCTGACTGTTTACAGCGTGAGCTGACCACTAGGCCCCCTGACTGTTTACAGCGTGAGCTGACCACTAAGGCCTCTGACTGCTTGTAGCGTGAGCTGACCACTAGGGCCTCTGACTGCTTATAGCGTGAGCTGACCACTAGGCCTCTGACTGTTTACAGTGTGAGCTGACCACTAGGCCCTCTGACTGTTTACAGTGTGAGCTGACCACTAGGCCTCTGACTGTTTACAGCGTGAGCTGTCCACTAGGGCCTCTGACTGCTTATAGCGTGAGCTGACCACTAGGGCCTCTGACTGTTTACAGTGTGAGCTGACCACTAGGCCTCTGACTGTTTACAGCGTGAGCTGTCCACTAGGGCCTCTGACTGCTTATAGCGTGAGCTGACCACTAGGCCCTCTGACTGTTTACAGTGTGAGCTGACCACTAGGCCTCTGACTGTTTACAGCGTGAGCTGTCCACTAAGGCCTCTGACTGTTTACAGCGTGAGCTGACCACTAGGCCTCTGACTGCTTATAGCGTGAGCTGACCACTAGGGCCTCTGACTGCTTATAGCGTGAGCTGACCACTAGGCCCCCTGACTGTTTACAGCGTGAGCTGACCACTAAGGCCTCTGACTGCTTGTAGCGTGAGCTGACCACTAGGCCTCTGGCTGTTTATAGCGTGAGCTGACCCCTAGGGCCTCTGGCTGCTTATAGCGTGAGCTGACCACTAGGCCCCTGACTGCTTATAGCGTGAGCTGACCACTAGGCCCCCTGACTGCTTTTAGCGTGAGCTGACCACTAGGGCCTCTGACTGCTTATAGCGTGAGCTGACCACTAGGCCCCCTGACTGCTTATAGCGTGAGCTGACCACTAGGCCCCTGACTGTTTACAGCGTGAGCTGACCACTAGGGCCTCTGACTGCTTATAGCGTGAGCTGTCCACTAGGGTCTCTGACTGTTTACAGCGTGAGCTGACCACTAGGGCCTCTGGCTGCTTGTAGTGTGAGCTGACCACTAGGGCCTCTGGCTGTTTACAGCGTGAGCTGACCACTAGGGCCTCTGGCTGTTTACAGCGTGAGCTGACCCCTAGGGCCTCTGACTGCTTGTAGCGTGAGCTGACCACTAAGGCCTCTGACTGCTTATAGCGTGAGCTGACCACTAAGGCCTCTGACTGTTTACAGCGTGAGCTGACCACTAGGGCCTCTGACTGCTTATAGCGTGAGCTGACCCCTAGGGCCTCTGGCTGCTTATAGCGTGAGCTGTCCACTAGGGCCTCTGACTGTTTACAGCGTGAGCTGACCACTAGGCCCTCTGACTGTTTACAGCGTGAGCTGACCACTAGGGCCTCTGACTGTTTACAGCGTGAGCTGACCACTAGGGCCTCTGACTGCTTATAGCGTGAGCTGACCACTAGGGCCTCTGACTGTTTACAGCGTGAGCTGACCACTAGGCCTCTGACTGTTTATAGCGTGAGCTGACCACTAAGGCCTCTGGCTGCTTATAGCGTGAGCTGACCACTAGGCCTCTGACTGTTTACAGCGTGAGCTGACCACTAGGCCTCTGACTGTTTACAGCGTGAGCTGTCCACTAGGGCCTCTGGCTGCTTATAGCGTGAGCTGTCCACTAGGCCCCCTGACTGTTTACAGCGTGAGCTGTCCACTAGGGCCTCTGACTGTTTACAGTGTGAGCTGACCACTAGGGCCCTCTGACTGCTTATAGCGTGAGCTGACCACTAAGGCCTCTGACTGCTTATAGCGTGAGCTGACCACTAGGCCTCTGACTGCTTATAGCGTGAGCTGACCACTGAGCCCCTGACTGCTTATAGCGTGAGCTGACCACTAGGCCTCTGGCTGCTTATAGCGTGAGCTGACCACTAGGCCTCTGACTGTTTACAGCGTGAGCTGACCACTAGGGCCTCTGACTGTTTACAGCGTGAGCTGACCACTAGGGCCTCTGACTGTTTATAGCGTGAGCTGACCACTAGGCCCCCTGACTGCTTATAGCGTGAGCTGACCACTAGGCCTCTGGCTGCTTATAGCGTGAGCTGACCACTAGGCCTCTGACTGTTTACAGCGTGAGCTGACCACTAGGGCCTCTGACTGTTTACAGCGTGAGCTGACCACTAGGGCCTCTGACTGTTTATAGCGTGAGCTGACCACTAAGGCCTTTGACTGCTTATAGCGTGAGCTGACCACTAGGCCCCTGGCTGTTTATAGCGTGAGCTGACCACTAGGCCTCTGACTGTTTACAGCGTGAGCTGTCCACTAGGGCCTCTGACTGTTTACAGCGTGAGCTGACCCCTAGGGCCTCTGACTGTTTACAGCGTGAGCTGACCACTAAGGCCTCTGACTGTTTACAGCGTGAGCTGACCACTAGGGCCTCTGACTGCTTATAGCGTGAGCTGACCACTAAGGCCCCTGACTGTTTACAGCGTGAGCTGACCACTAGGCCTCTGGCTGCTTATAGCGTGAGCTGTCCACTAGGGCCTCTGACTGTTTACAGCGTGAGCTGACCACTAGGGCCTCTGACTGTTTACAGCGTGAGCTGACCACTAGGGCCTCTGACTGTTTATAGCGTGAGCTGACCACTAAGGCCTTTGACTGCTTATAGCGTGAGCTGACCACTAGGCCCCTGGCTGCTTATAGCGTGAGCTGACCACTAGGCCCCTGGCTGCTTGTAGCGTGAGCTGACCACTAGGGCCTCTGACTGTTTGTAGCGTGAGCTGACCACTAAGGCCTCTGACTGTTTACAGCGTGAGCTGTCCACTAAGGCCTCTGGCTGTTTACAGCGTGAGCTGTCCACTAGGGCCTCTGACTGTTTACAGTGTGAGCTGACCACTAGGGCCTCTGACTGCTTATAGCGTGAGCTGACCACTAGGGCCTCTGACTGTTTACAGCGTGAGCTGTCCACTAAGGCCTCTGACTGTTTATAGCGTGAGCTGTCCACTAGGGCCTCTGACTGTTTACAGCGTGAGCTGACCACTAGGCCCCCTGACTGCTTATAGCGTGAGCTGACCACTAGGCCCCTTACTGCTTACAGTGTGAGCTGACCACTAGGCCCCTGGGTGTTTACAGCGTGAGCTGTCCACTAGGGCCTCTGACTGTTTACAGCGTGAGCTGACCACTGAGCCCCTGGGCCCCTGCGTGCGTGCTTCAAACGAGAGCCTCTCGGAGGCTGCGGTGCTTCTGTACAGCCGAGCCGCTTGCTTGCAGGCTGCAATACGCTACGTCGTGATGCGATTATTCGCCAACAAGGCGGTGCATTCTGCATGACGGGATCGTTTGAAGGGCGTTATATCACGGGAAGACGTTGGGTATTTGACTTGCCGAGCTAGATGCCCATATGATCCGGCTTGATTTAAAGCTTTCGTGACTGCAGGGATTCATATTCTTGGTTCTTTCGGCAGAGTCACCACGGAGAAGGGGAAACAATAAAATAATAAAAAAATATAAAACGATAGCATTCTCACGACGTTTCGACTGCAACACAAGAAGCAATCATCATCAGGTGCGAAAACCACGGCAAGAAATTGCCAAATCGCTCTCCGTGGTGCTAACGGTAAAAAAAAAACGCCGCTTTTTTTCAAATTTTCTCGCCGTGGTTTTCACACCTAGTGATGCCGATTGCTGCTCGTGTTGCAGTCGAAACGTCGCGAGAATTTTGTCGTTTTATATTTTTATTATTTTATGGTTTCCCTTCTACGCGTCTTTACCGAAAGAACCAGGAATAGAAATTAGTTAGCTGCCATTTTTGCCAGCTAGCTGCCCTTGCAACCAAATTAGCTGCTATCGAGACCAAGTTCTCATCGTTTGTTGAGGGCTTAGTTGGCCGTTGACAAATCGATTATTAAAAACACACCGCAGTTTTGTGAAACATTAAAATAATACGCCAAAAGATGTATTTTTTGATACACAAACGCATATATAAGAGACCCAATCCATACTTAAAGATTAAGGAAAACCCCCATTAATTTTTTTCCATAGACCATCTGTTTTTAAATCCACGGAAGTAGATAATTCTAACGTTGGCATGCCAATTAGTCGATGGCTCTTACAAGGTATTTTTTCCCCTCCCCATCGATGGGGTGTAGCCTACGTGCATAGTCTCCACCAAGTCATTTCACTGACTCAGAAACCTTTGTTGGTTGTTTAGCCAATGAAAAAATAGTGGGGAGTGTGAGACGTGGGGGAGAGAGACACGGGGAGTGTGAGATGTGTGGGGGAGAGAGACACGGGGAGTGTGAGATGTGTGGGGGAGAGAGAGACACGGGGAGTGTGAGATGTGGGGGAGAGAGAGACACGGGGAGTGTGAGATGTGGGGGAGAGAGACACGGGGAGTGTGAGATGTGTGGGGGAGAGAGACACGGGGAGTGTGAGATGTGGGGGAGAGAGACACGGGGAGTGTGAGATGTGGGGGAGAGAGAGACACGGGGAGTGTGAGATGTGGGGGAGAGAGACACGGGGAGTGTGAGACGTGAGGGAGAGACACGGGGAGTGTGAGATGTGGGGAGAGAGACACGGGGAGTGTGAGACGTGGGGGAGGGAGACACGGGGAGACACGGGGAGTGTGAGATGTGGGGGAGAGAGACACGGGGAGTGTGAGATGTGGGGGAGAGAGACACGGGGAGTGTGAGATGTGGGGGAGGGAGACACGGGGAGACACGGGGAGTGTGAGATGTGGGGGAGAGACACGGGGAGATGTGAGTGGAGCCGGTGATGCTGAGTTAAGACATTCGAACTCCGAGCACCAAAGTGTGCGGACAAATTCTGTCTGAGGCCCACGCTCACTCACCATGTGGTTGTTTTGTCAGCCGCGGGGAGACGTGACACACACACGAGAGTCAGGCTGTACTTGAACCCAACTCACCACCACCTCCTCTGCCCCCCTGTAACTCTCCGCCCACCCACTCACCCACTCACCCACCCACTCACCCACTCACTCACTCGCCCACCCACCCACTCACTCACCCACCCACTCACTCACTCGCCCACCCACCCACTCACTCACCCACTCACTCACCCACTCACTCGCCCACCACCCACTCACCCACCCACTCACTTGCCCACCACCCACTCACCCACCCACTCACTCACCCACCCACTCACTCGCCCACCCACCCACTCACTCACCCACTCACCCACCCACTCACTCACCCACCCACTCACCCACTCACTCACCCACCCACTCACTCGCCCACCACCCACTCACCCACCCACTCACTCACCCACTCACTCACCCACCCACTCACCCACCCACTCACTCACCCACCCACTCACTCGCCCACCACCCAAACACCCACCCACCCACTCACCCACCCACTCACCCACGCACTCACTCGCCCACCCACCCACCCACTCACCCACCCACTCACTCACTCACCCACTCACTCACCCGCCCACCCACCCACCCATCCCACAGTTTGCCAATTAGGACGAGTGGCAGGCCTGGGGCCTGGCGCGTCCACAGTCCAGCAGCAGCAGCAGCAGTACAACTCCCCGAGCGAGCTGCCTCCGGACATCCTCCGGGACTCTCCGGATCGCAAGAGCCTCCAGCAGCAGCAGCAGCAGCTGCAGCAGCAGCAGCAGCAGCAGCACAAAAAACGCTGCAAACCAACGACTCTGCAACAGCAGCAGCAGCAGCAGCAGCAGCTGTTGCAGCTACAGCAGCAGCAGCTGTTGCAGCTGCAGCAGCAGCAGCAGCAGCAGCGGACCGGTGCCGGAGGCGGTGGAGGCGGTGGAGGCGGTGGAGGCGGTGGAGGCGGTGGAGGCGGTGGAGGCGGCGGTGGCGGAGGCGGTGGAGGCGGTGGAGGCGGTGGAGGCGGTGGCGGAGGAGGAGGAGGAGTGGTGGAAAAGGTGGAGTACGACATCGTGAGCTCGGCGGGACTCGACCCCAGCAAGCTGACGCTGAAGCTCCGGGTGAAGCCGTCGCTGTGCGGACGCGACGAGGGGACGGGCGACGACGACGAGGAGGAGGAGGGGGGGACGGGCGACGAGGAGGCGGCGGAGGCGGTGGAGGCGGCGGGGGCGGTGGGGGCGGCGGGGGCGGCCGCGGCCGTGGGAGACGAGGTGGCCGTCGGGGAGGGCGAGGAGGAGGAGGAGGAGGTGGAGGGGGCGGAGGAGAGGAGGGGGGGTGGTCCGGCGACGCTACGGAGAGGCGGCCAGGGTGTCGGCGCCGCTGGCGAGGGCGGCGAAGCTGTTGGGGTCCGCAGGCAGCTGCAGCTGCAGCTGCAGCAGGTGCAGCAGCAGCAGCTGCAGCTGGTGCAGCAGCAGCAGCAGCAGCAGCAGCTGCAGGCGACTGCCGCAGCTGGTGGCGCTGCAGCTGCGGTTCCTCTGGACATCCTGCAGTCGCTTGGCCCCAGGGAAAGGCAGCAGCAGCAGCAGCAGCAGCAGGGCAGGCAGCTGCAGCAGCAGCAGCAGCAGCAGCAGCTGCAGCTGGCAGTGGGCGGCAGCGGTGGTGGTGGTGGTGGTGGTGGCGGGGTGGTGGTGGCGGTGGGCGACGCGGCGTGCGACGAGACGGAGATGGAGGCGCTGGCGGAGATCGAGAGGATCGAGCGAGAGGCGGCGCTGGAGAGGGAGCGTGCATTCAAGGAGGTGCAGGACAAAGGTGGGTGGTGTGGGTGGGTGGTGTGGGTGGTGTGGGTGGGTGAGTGGGTGGTGTGGGTGGGTGGGTGGGTGAGTGAGTGAGTGGGTGAGTGGGTGGGTGGGTGGGTGAGTGGGTGGGTGGGTGAGTGGGTGGGTGGGTGGGTGAGTGGGTGGGTGAGAGAGTGGGTGGGTGAGTGGGTGGGTGGTGTGGGTGGTGTGGGTGGGTGGGTGGGTGAGTGAGTGGGTGGGTGGGTGAGTGGGTGAGTGAGTGGGTGGGTGGGTGAGTGGGTGAGTGAGTGAGTGGGTGAGTGGGTGAGTGGGTGGGTGGGTGAGTGGGTGGGTGGGTGGGTGAGTGGGTGGGTGGGAGGTGGGTGAGAGAGTGGGTGAGTGAGTGGGTGGGTGGGTGAGTGGGTGAGTGGGTGGGTGGGTGGGAGGTGGGTGAGTGAGTGGGTGGGTGGGTGGTGGTGTGGGTGGGTGAGTGGGTGGGTGGGTGGGTGAGTGGGTGGTGAGTGAGTGGGTGGCGAGTGAGTGGGTGGCGAGTGAGTGGGTGGCGAGTGGGTGGGTGGCGAGTGGGTGGGTGGTTGTGTGGGTGGGTGGTGGTGTGGGTGGTGAGTGGGTGGGTGGGTGGTGAGTGGGTGGGTGGTGAGTGAGTGGGTGGGTGGGTGGTGAGTGGGTGGGTGGGTGGCTGGGTGGGTGGGTGGCTGGGTCTGAGTGTCTCCCCTCACCCTCCCCCACCCCCCGTGCCCTCCCCCCGTAGACAAACCCCTGAAGAAGCGGAAGCAAGACTCCTACCCTCAGGAGAAGTCCGCCGGCACCGGCAGCGTAACCACGGCGACCACGGCACAACAACAACCGCCACCACAACCACCACCAACAACAACAACAGCAGCCACCGCCACAGCAACAACCGCAGTTGTCAGCAGCAGCAGCAACAGCAACCCAACTGGACCTCAACCCTCACTGGTTGTGAGCATCAACCTCCAGCAAACGGGTGAGTTGGTAGTGTGGGTGGTGGTGGTGTGGGTGGTGGTGGTGTGGGTGGTGGTGGTGATGGTGGTGGTGATGGTGGTGTGGGTGGTGGTGGTGGTGTGGGTGGTGTGGGTGGTGGTGGTGTGGGCGGCAAAACAACCCCCTACCTCCTCGCGGTGCCGGACGGGCAACTCTGTCGTGGACAGTGCTGTGGGGGGAGATCCAATTTTGATTGGCTCCTCCCCTCATGGCATATGTGTCCACCACAGGGGCTAAACGGGGGCTCTGGACGGGTGCGAGGGGCTGGTAACCCCTCCACCTTCAATTAATTACCACGAAACTACGAATTAAACTGAAATAAGTAACTAATAAGCTGTGCCGGAGGCCCCGGGGGGCCAGGCGTCTATGACGTCTCCTGGCCAAACCCCAATTGGCGGAGCCAGGAGATTGAATACCTACCCTCGGGGCTACTCCAGAAACAACGAAAAGCCACTACAGGTGGCCACGTGGAATGTTCGAACGCTCACTGCAGAGGAGAGGCTGCCACTCCTCTGTCGGGAGCTGGACCGGTACCGCCTGGATCTATGCGGCATTCAGGAGGTCCGGTGGACCGGCTCTGGCTCCTGCCACCATGAGGGGTGGACAGTCCTCTACTCGGGGCAGCAGTCTGCTAAACAACAGGGTGTGGGTCTTCTTTTGAACAAAAGAATGAAGGGGGCGTGGGAGCGTGGCGGTGAGGTGTGGGAAGCTGTAAGCCCCAGGCTACTTTGGGCTCGCCTTCCCATCAACCGGAGGCGAGGAATGGTGGTCGTGGTTACTTATGCCCCCACGAAGTTGAACATCCGTGGAGGGATGCAGGCAAAGCCGATGAGTCAGATGCCTTCTATGACCTCCTGTCAGAGGTGCTGGCTAAAGTGGCCCCTCGGGATAGAGTCATCATGTTAGGTGACTTCAATGCCCGAGTTGGTCATGATACTGGCACCTGGTCTGGAGTGATTGGAGGGCATGGGCCAGATCAGCTCAATAACAACGGTAGGAGGCTGCTAGATTTTTGTGCAGCCCATGGGCTTGTAATTACCAACACGCTGTTCCGGCATCGGCGCATCCATACAACATCATGGATGCATGCCGGGTCCAAGCAAGAACATCTGCTGGACTACATAGTGACGGACCAGCGAATGCGAGCCCATGTCCTTGATACCAGGACCTACCGTGGAGCTGATCTGCCCTCTGACCATCGACTAGTCATCTGTAAGATGCGCCTGCCATTCTTCCACTTCGGTGGTGGGTGTACACCCAGGACCCCATTCCAACATAAAGTGGCCTGGTCTCAGTTATCTGATGAAAGTTGCAAGCGAGAATTTCATCATCGCTTGCGGCTGGGATTGGCATCGTCCCGGACTCCTCCTGATGTCGAGGGTAAATGGGCGAGGTTTAGGACTGTGACTCATGCAGCTGCAATGGCTGCTTTGGGTACGCGGTCCAGACCTCCCCAGAGACCCTGGCTGACAGAGGAGGTGTTCAGGATGGTTGAGAAAAAGCGACAGGCCCACTGTCATCGGCTACAGAATCCCACGTCAGAGAATGAGGAGGCTTACCGCAGCCTTCGCTCGGAGGTTCGGAGAGCCGTGAGGCGCTGCAAGGATGGGTGGTGGTCGCGGGTTGCTGAGGAGATGGAGTCTGCCTCAGTGGTCCGTGATCACAAATCTCTATTTAACTCCATCAAAAAAGTAACCTGCAGCGCCACACCTATTACCATCATTAGGGGAAAAAACGGTGATCCAATCTCCGACCCCCAGGAACAGGTTCGCAGATTTGCTGAGCATTTCTGTGAGGTCCTGGGGGAGGGAAAATCCCTCAGCCAGCAAAACATCGTGGCACAAAGTGAGGATGACCCTGCTGAGGCTGCGGTGCCTCAAATATTGGAAGAAGTCACCCCCTGTGAGTGGCTGTCTGAGATGCCATCTGCTGAGGAAGTATTGAAGGCGATCCGGAGTCTGAGACCAGGAAAGGCAGCGGGCAGAGATGATCTCCCAAGCGAAATGCTGAGGGAGGGTGCCCTATATGACATCATAACAACAGTCTGGACCACTGGACGGGTTCCGCAGGATTGGAAGGATGCCCTGGTGGTCCCCCTTTTTAAGAAGGGGGACCGCACAGACTGTAACAACTACAGGGGCATCTCACTCCTCAGTGTGCCGGGAAAGGTCCTGGCAAGGATTATTCAGCATCGCCTTGCCAGGCACGCTGAGGAGAGAGGCTTGCGGAGCCCCAATGCGGTTTCAGGAAAGGGCGGTCCTGCACAGATGCCATATTTTCTGTCCGTCTGCTACAGCAGAGGTGTAGGGAATTCCAACAAGACCTACATCTCTGCTTTATTGACCTGGTCAAGGCCTATGATACCATCAGTAGGCCTGGGCTCTGGGTCGTTCTTCGTGCTTTTGGAGTACCTGACCCTCTGCTCATGATCATTAAGGACCTTCATGATGGTGAGCGGGCCCGGATAAAACTAGGTGGCCGGGAGTCAGAGCCATTCCCTGTACACCTTGGGGTGCGACAGGGATGTCCTCTGGCTCCCACATTATTTAACATCTATTTTGACCACGTAGTTCGTGAAGCCTTCAATAGCTGTACCGGGGGAATCTCCATATGGTACAGATATAATGGGAGGCTAATCGATGCCCGGGTGCGGTCAAGGGATGGCTCCCTATTGCTCAACCACGTTATGTATGCTGATGATTTGGTAATAGCTGCTCAGTCAGAGGAGGAGTTGGAGACGCTGCTGCTGAGACTGGAGCGTGCCACTAAGAGGTGGGGCCTTACCATCAGCCCCACCAAAACTAAGCACCTGCCTGGGTATTTTGTACCATCGGACACTCCACCCCCACAACTCCCAATCGGTGATGGGGCAGTTGTGGAGAGAGTGGAGAGTTTCCCATACCTGGGCAGTGTGCTTATGACTGGCTCCAGTTTAACAGCAGAGGTCTCACTCCGAATCAGTCGAGCGGCAATATCTTTTCATCGGTTGCGTAACGCTGTGTGGAAGCTACCTGGTCTGTCGCTCCGCACTAAGCTTCAGGTCTTCTCGGCCACGGTCATTCCCTCCCTTCTCTACGCTTGCGAAACGTGGACCCCCCTAATGGAACATCTTCGCCGGTTAGAAACATTTAGGCTGGCCTGCCTACGATCCATCCTGGGTTTAACCAGACTGGATTGTGTGAGGAGCTCACAAATCCTTGAAAGATCTGGACAGGGTCCCATCGGTGAGCTCCTCCGGCAGGCAAGGCTGCGATGGCTGGGTCATGTAGCCCGCATGCCCAGCCACCGCATGCCGAAACAGCTTTTGTTTGGCCGGATTGAGGGGGCTTAGCGGGCGCGGCACGGGCTAGAGAAGAGATGGAGTGATGTGGTACGGGAGGACGTGGAGCTTAGTGGACTTGCCGATGACTGGTACCAGCGGTGTCAAGATCGGCCTCTGTGGAGGAGGCTCGTGAAGGATGCTACTGGGCAGTTGGAGGCAGTCGCCCTCCAACAACAACGGAGGGCGGAGGAGCGACGCTCAGAACAACGAGCGGAGCGCCGGGTGGCTAAAGCACAGCAGGTTGGCACAGTAGGGGGCACAGGTGGTGCATCAGCCAGTCATCTCAGTCATCTCAGTCAGTCGACCCGTGGCACCTGGGTCTGCCCCGTGACCTCCTGCCAGCGGGCGTTCGACACTTCACGTGGCCTCAGGGTGCACATAGCCTGGCACAAGCGTCGTGGTGACGTCACCGCCACTTAGTGGCGAATGGCGGTTGTTGTTGTTGTGGGTGGTGTGGGTGGTGGTGGGTGGTGGTGTGGGTGGTGTGGGTGGTGGTGGTGGTGTGGGTGGTGGTGGTGGTGTGGGTGGTGGTGGTGGTGTGGGTGGTGGTGGTGGTGGTGTGTGGGTGGTGGTGGTGTGGGTGGTGGTGGTGGGGGTGGTGTGGGTGGTGGTGGTGGGGGTGGTGTGGGTGGTGTGGGTGGTGGTGGAGGTGATGGTGGTGTGGATGGTGGTGGTGTGGATGGTGGGGGTGTGGGTGGTGGTGGTGGTGTGGGTGGTGGTGGTGTGAATGGTGGGGGTGTGGGTGGTGGTGTGGGTGGTGGTGGTGTGGATGGTGGGGGTGTGGGTGGTGGTGGTGGTGGTGTGGATGG
Organism: Petromyzon marinus; assembly: GCF_048934315.1. NCBI lineage: Eukaryota > Metazoa > Chordata > Hyperoartia > Petromyzontiformes > Petromyzontidae > Petromyzon > Petromyzon marinus. The sequence goes on from NC_133750.1 coordinate 6,071,199, forward strand.
TGGTGGTGTGGATGGTGGGGGTGTGGGTGGTGGTGGTGGTGTGGGTGGTGGTGTGGGTGGTGGTGGTGTGAGTGGTGGTGGTGTGGGTGGTGGTGGTGGTAGTGTGGGTGGTGGTGGTGGTGGCGGTGGTGTGGGTGTTGGTGGTGGTGTGGGTGGTGGTGTGGATGGTGGTAGTGTGGGTGGTGTTGGTGGTGGTGTGGATGGTGGTGGTGTGGATGGTGGTGGTGTGGGTGGTGGTGTTGGTGGTGGTGTGGATGGTGGTGGTGTGGGTGGTGGTGGTGGTGTGGGTGGTGGTGGAGGTGATGGTGGTGGTGATGGTGGTGTGGATGGTGGTGGTGTGGATGGTGGGGGTGTGGGTGGTGGTGGTGTGGGTGGTGGTGTGGGTGGTGGTGGTGTGGGTGGTGGTGGTGTGGGTGGTGGTGGTGTGGGTGGTGGTGGTGTGGGTGGTGGTGGTGGTAGTGTGGGTGGTGGTGGTGGTGTGGATGGTGGTAGTGTGGGTGGTGGTGTGGATGGTGGTAGTGTGGGTGGTGGTGTGGATGGTGGTGGTGTGGGTGGTGGTGGTGTGGGTGGTGGTGGTGTGGGTGGTGGTGGTGGTGGTTTGGGTGGTGTGGGTGGTGGTGGTGGGGGTGGTGTGGGTGGTGTGGGTGGTGGTGGTGGTGGTGTGGGTGGTGGTGGAGGTGATTGTGGTGGTGATGGTGGTGTGGATGGTGGTGGTGTGGATGGTGGGGTGTGGGTGGTGGTGGTGGTGTTGGGTGGTGGTGTGGGTGGTGTGAGTGGTGGTGGTGTGGGTGGTGGTGGTGGTAGTGTGGGTGGTGGTGGTGGTGTGGGTGGTGGTGTGGATGGTGGTAGTGTGGGTGGTGGTGGTGTGGATGGTGGTGGTGTGGGTGGTGGTGGTGTGGGTGGTGGTGTGGATGGTGGTGGTGTGGATGGTGGTGGTGTGGGTGGTGGTGGAGGTGATGGTGGTGGTGATGGTGGTGTGGATGGTGGTGGTGTGGATGGTGGGGGTGTGGGTGGTGGTGGTGTGGGTTAGTGGTGGTGTGAGTTGGTGGTGGTGGTGGCGGCGGTGGTGTGGGTGATGGTGGTGGTGTGGGTGGTGGTGTGGATGGTGGTAGTGTGGGTGGTGGTGGTGTTGGTGGTGGTGGTGGATGGTGGTGGTGTGGATGGTGGTGGTGTGGGTGGTGGTGGTGGTGGTGGTGTGGGTGGCGGTGGTGTGGGTGGCGGTGGTGTGGGTGGTGGTGGTGGTGGTGTGGGTGGTGGTGGTGGTGGTGGTGTGGGTGGTGGTGTGGGTGGCGGTGGTGTGGGTGGTGGTGAGGGGTTGACAGATTGCACCCGAATGTGCTCTGCCCTCACCTAGCCTGTGTGTGCGTGCCGACCTCCATCTCTCCCTACTACCCTGTGTGTGGGATGATCTCCACCCAGCAGCTGGTTTAGCGGTGTGAGCGGTAAACATCGCCACTGGGGAGACAAAGGCGGCCTGGCACTTGCCCCTACAGCCTGCTAGAGGCTACACGGGGGAGCTTTGTCTCTGTGTGTGTAGGTGCTACTGACAGCACTTGCCCCTACAGCCTGCTAGAGGCTACACGGGGGGCAGCTTTGTCTGTATTTGATTGTGACTTTCTCCATGGTGCTCTCTGCCCCCCACTCTCCTCCTCCTGCCCCCCACTCTCCTCCTCCACCTCCTCCACCTCCTCCACCTCCTCCTTTCTCCCTCCCTCTCCTCCACTCCTCCATGCCCTCCACTCCCCCTCCCCTCCCTCCCTCCCTCCCTCCTCCACCGCCCCCCCTCACTCCTCCCAGCATCTGCTGCTGCTGCTGCTGCGGTGTCAGTGAAGAGTGAGGTGAAGCCTCTTCCGAGGGGAGTTCCCCTGGATACCCTCGCCATGATCGAACCTCAGCTGCAGCAGCAACAACAACAACAACCACCACCACCACCACCACAGCAGCAGCAGCAGCAGCAGCAACCACCGCAGCAGCAGCAGCAGCAGCAACAACGCGGCGGTGGTGGTGGTGGCGGTGGTGGTGGTGGTGGCGGTGGTGGTGGCGGTGGTGGTGGCGGTGGTGGTGGTGGTGGTGGCGGTGGTGGTACGGCCGAGGGGAAAATGTCCGTCAAGATCGAACTCCCGCGTGTGAAACTGGAACGGACCGACGGCGGTGGTGGCGGTGGTGGCGGTGGTGGCGGTGGTGGCGGTGGTGGTGGTGGTGGCGGTGGTGGTGGTGGTGGCGGTGGTGGTGGCGGTGGTGGCGGTGGTGGCGGTGGTGGTGGTGGCGGTGGTGGCCCTGTCGATGTCAAATCCAAAGTGGAGGTCTCCCCGCAACTGAAGATTGAGCAGCAGCAGCAGCAGCAGCAGCAGACGGGGGACCGCAGGGTGGATGCGAGCGGCGGCAGATCCAAGCCTCATCGCGGCAGCGGCAGCGGCAGCAGCGGCGGCAGCCACTCGAAGAATGGAGGAGGCTCTGCTGCAGCAGCTACAGCAGCAGCAGCAGCAGCAGCTACAGCTACAGCAGCAGCTACAGCTACAGCAGCAGCAGCAGGAGCTACAGCAGCAGCAGGAGCTACAGCAGCCGGAGTGGGATTGAGACATCAGATGACTCGCGCTCCGGGATCCGGGCAGGGCCGGTCGTCCGGGTCGGCGCTGCGAGCTGGCGGCGGCGGTGGTGGTGGTGGTGGTAGAGCAGGCGGTGGTGGTGTGGTGGTGGTGGTAGTGGTGGTGGTAGTGGCGGCGGTGGAGGCGGTGGAGGTGGTGGTGGTGGTGGTGGTGGAGGTGGAGGTGGTGGAGGTGGTGGTGGTGGTGGTGCCAGACCCAGTGGCGGTAGTGGCGGTGGAGCGATTGGTAGATCCGGCGGTGGTGGCGGCGGTGTTGGCGGTCGAGCAAGCGGAGGCGGTGGAGGCGGAGGTGGAGGCGGCGGAGGCGGTGGAGGCGGAGGTGGAGGAGGCGGCGGAGGCGGCGGCGGAGGCGGCGGAGGCGGTGGAGCGATTGGCAGATCCGTGAGCACCGGCGGCCGGCTCCACAAGTCACTGGGCTCGATCCGCCTGCCGTGCGAGTTGGGGTCGGACCCCGTGGTGGTGCTTCACAAGCTGCCCCCCGGGCGCACCTCGTCGCACCTCTTCACCCCGCCACGGCCTCCGCCTCCTCCTCCTCCTCCTCAGCAGCCCTCGGCGAGGTCGTCGGCGGGGCCCGGTGCCGGGGTCAGCTCCTCCAGCGGCGGCGGCAGCGGCAGACACGGGAGGCACGGGCACGCAGTTAGCAGAGGTGAGTTGTGTGGGGGTGAGGAGGTGGTGGTGAGTTGTGTGGGGGTGGTGAGTTGTGTGGGGGTGAGGAGGTGGTGGTGAGTTGTGTGGGGGTGAGGAGGTGTGGTGGTGGTGAGTTGTGTGGGGGTGAGGAGGTGGTGGTGGTGAGTTGTGTGGGGGTGAGGAGGTGGTGTGGTGGTGAGTTGTGTGGGGGTGAGGAGGAGTGGTGGTGGTGAGTTGTGTGGGGGTGAGGAGGTGTGGTGGTGGTGAGTTGTGTGGGGGTGAGGAGGTGTGGTGGTGGTGAGTTGTGTGGGGGTGAGGAGGAGTGGTGGTGGTGAGTTGTGTGGGGGTGAGGAGGTGTGGTGGTGGTGAGTTGTGTGGGGGTGAGGAGGTGTGGTGGTGGTGAGTTGTGTGGGGGTGAGGAGGTGTGGTGGTGGTGAGTTGTGTGGGGGTGAGGAGGTGTGGTGGTGGTGAGTTGTGTGGGGGTGAGGAGGTGGTGGTGGTGGTGGTGGTTGTGTGGGGGTGAGGAGGTGTGGTGAGTTGTGGTGAGTTGTGTGGGGGTGAGGAGGTGTGGTGAGTTGTGGTGAGTTGTGTGGGGGTGAGGAGGTGTGGTGAGTTGTGGTGAGTTGTGTGGGGGTGAGGAGGTGTGGTGAGTTGTGGTGGTGAGTTGTGTGGGGGTGAGGAGGTGGTGGTGGTGGGGGGGTGGTGAGTTGTGTGGGGGTGAGGGAGGGTAGGGGGGTGGTGGTGGTGAGTTGTGTGAGGGGTGAGGAGGTGGTGGTGGGGGGGTGGTGGTGAGTTGTGTGGGGGGTGAGGGGGGTAGTGGGGGGGTGGTGGTGAGTTGTGTGGGGGGTGAGGATGGAGT